>NC_081387.1:18149308-18452641 GCF_030684315.1 Stegostoma tigrinum | reverse complement strand
CTGTTGTTATTGAGTGGAGGATAACTAATGTACAGTTGTAAGGAAATCAAGCCATTTTGGTCTCCTTACCAAGGAAATAAATATATTTCCATGGAGGGTATGCAAACTGATTCCCCAGACTGATTCTCAGAACAGTCTGAATTTCCTGTGGGGAGAGATTGAGGAGACAAGGATTGTATTCTCTGAATTGTCACAGAATGAGAGGTGATGTCTTTGTGACTTCGGAAATTCTGAAAATGCTCAACGGGGGTGGCTTGCTGGTTCAGTGGCTAGCACTGCTGCCTCACAGCAACTCACGGGCTAGGTTCAATTTCACTCTTCGGTGACTGTCCGTATGGAGTTAGTACATTCTCCCTGTGTCTGCATTGGTATCCTTCGGGAACTCCAGTTTCCTCCCTGAGTCCAAAGATGGGTTGGCCATGCTCAGTTGCCCACAGTGTTCAGGGATGTATAGGTTCAGTTGGTTACAGGGAGTTGGGTCTGGGTGGGAGTCAGCGTGGATTTTTTGGGCTGAAGGGCCTATTTCAACATTGTAAAGATGCTAAGTCTAAGGATAGAAACAGAAAGGAGGTATTCCCTGGCTGTTCCAATGGATACAGTTGCAGAATAAGGGGAAAGGCTTTTAGGGCTGCCAGTCACGAAGGATGTGCTGAATGCCTTTGACTTGAAACTGGGGCACATTGATACACAGACAATGGACTGTTCAGGGCAATTCGCCTTCCTCTAACAAAGAAAGTAAATGAAATTTTGGCATTTGCTCCTCAAGGAATGCAGCATAAACGTGGTGTCATTCTGCGGCAAATGTACAAAACATTAGTGAGCTTCCACCTGCAGCATTCTGTACAGCTTTGGGCCTCTGGCTGGAGGAGGGATGGAGTTGCATTGGATGGAGTTTAGAGGAGGTTCACTGGATAGATTTGAGAGATGAGAGAGGAGAGGTTCGTCTTATGAGGACAGATTGAGCATTTTCAGCCGGTCCTCAAAAAAGTCGAGAGAGAATGAGAGGAAATCCATGTGAAGCACATCTGAGTGCAGGATGGATTGACAAAGTCGACATAGAGATGATGTTTCCTCATGTTGCGACAGTCTGGAAGAAGAAGCCAATGTTTCAGGTTCAGGGAGTAGCAAATTTTAAACAGAAATGTGGAGGAAATAATTCTCTCAAATTGTCATGAATCTGTGAAAAGGAGATTGAGTAAATATAAGAAAGAAATGAACCGACTTTTAATGAGTAACGGGTTGAAAGGCTAAGAGAATGGGCCGGAAAGTGGAGTTGAGGCAGAGATGAGATCAGAAAAATACCAGAGCGGACAGAAGGGGCTGAATGGCCAACTCCTGCTCCTCGTGCTAATGCTCCTGGTATGTCAGTGCACCGAGATAACATTGACACTCACTGTCCCATTGCCAAGCAGTTCCATCAAGAATTGAAAGCTGCAACTTGTCTTACTTGCTGCTTGTTGTTTCATGTCACAACATGTCACTGTTTGCTCAGTGAGTTCGAGCAGCTGTGACAACATGAACCTTGCTCATGCTTGTTGTCAGGAGGACAGTTGTCGCTGAGGATTCAGCTGATAAGGGGACAGCTCTTGCTCTGACCAACTGCTGTTGGCATTGGTTGGGAGGATTTACCGACTGACAATCATAACAATATTAGAGCATAAGAAATAGGAGCAGCAGTAGGCTATCTGGCCACTTGATCCTACCCTGCCATTCAATAAGATCATGGCTGATCTTTTTGAGACTCAGCTCCACTTACCCGCCCACTCACAATCACCCTCAATTCCCTTACTGTTCAAAAAATTATCTAGCCTTGCCTTAAAAAAAATTCAGTGAGGTAGCTTTAATCACTTCACTGGCAGGGAATTCCACAGATTCACAACCCTTTGGGTGAAGGGGTTCCTTCAGACCTCAGTCCTACATCTGCTTCCGTTTTTTTGAGGCTATGACTCCAAGTGCTAGTTTCACCTGCTAGTGGAAACACCCTTCCTGCTCCCACCTTATCTATTCTCTGCACAATGTTAAACATTTCTAGAAGATCTGACCTCATTCTTCTGAATTCAAATGAGTATAATCCCAGCCTACCCAGTCTCTCTTCATAATCTAACCCTCTCAACTCTAAAATCAACGAGTGAATCTTCTCTGCTCCCCTTCCAGTGTGAGTATGTCACTTCTCAAGTAAGGAGACCAAAACTGCACACAGTACTCCAGGTGTGGCCTCACCAGGACCCTCTGCAGCTGTAGCATAGCCTCCCTGTTTTTAAACTCCATCCCGAGAGCAATGACAGACAAAATTTCATTTGCCTTTTTTTATTGACCTGCTGCACCTGCAGTCCTACTTTTAGCGATTCATGCACATGGACTCCCAAGTCCCTCTGCACAGCAGCGTGCTGCTGCAAAATGGATGGCCTCACACTTATCAGCATTGTACTCCATCTGCCAAGTTTGATCAACTTGTTTGAAAACCTTCAGAACTCACCATCCTTAGTTCTGTGTCTGAGAGTAGGACTTGAACCTGTAACGTTTGGAGTAGAGGCAGTGTCACTGATGACCCTGTTTTTTTCTCACACTCTGAAACATTTGAAAATTTGTCTGAGATTTTGAAACTGTATCTCAGGACATGGCCTGGTTTAGGGACTTAGCGACGCGTTCATTACACTGCTTGTCACCTCCCCAACAAGCCCAAGAAATTCAAATATTAAGTTAGTGTACAGAGCAGAGAATAGGGAGATTTCACCACATTCTTCATCTCCTGTCTGCATCTCCTCTGGAACAGTGCGTAAATGCAAGTGTTTGTGCAGGTGCTGGTTCAACACAGCGGGGAAGTTGCCCTGAATGCTCAGGAGAGCGAGTTTGAACCTTGGAAATCCACCACCCGGGTAAAGCCAATACAGATGTGAAGGGTAGTGATGGACTCCGACAGGACCACGGAGTAGCTGGAAATGACAAAGCACAGAATGGTGGTGGTCTTCCTTCTCTTCTGTTCAGGATCTCTCCCTGTTTCTCCAGTATCACTGCTACCGCTCTTCAGGGCCCAATGAGTTCTGTTGATTGCAAGAATTGGGTAGAGAATTTCTATTGGAAGCTCTTCTGATCCCATTTTCGGTTGAACACAGAAACAGTCAAAATGAGGCTATATGTTGAATAGAACTCAATTTATACACAAGCTAATGGTCTCATGGGAGCGTGAACAGATCTCATTAGGCTCAACATTTTGAAAAAACACAAGTTAACATGCCCTGGCATTGAAGAGGATTTACAATGAACTCTGTGATCCCCATAGAACGTGGGCCAGTGCCTTTCATGCTCTTGAGATCTGACTTCTGAGAGAGCCACGAGAGATCTGATTCTTTCGGCCTGACCCTCGTCGGGTGCAGGGCATCACGTGGCCCAGGAGGTAGATTGTAAGAATCAAGTTTCACCCTTTTCAATCAACCTTTGCTGAGGCATGGATCTGAAGAAAATGGGATTCCAACCCAGGCTTTGTCGCCCAGAGAGAGGAATCCTACAACTGTGCAACATTAGCCCAAGTTTCTTCTTTCTAACATTGCCCTTCTGTTCCTACCTGTAATATGTACATTCAGTTACTAATGATAAAAGCAGTCTTAAAGAGACATTTTCCATTTTCCAGCAGAAAAAATCTTCCTGTCATGATTTCGATGCTATACACCATGAGGATTATTATACATACACATACAAATTAAAATGTTTGTCATAAGAAGGAAATTTTAGTCAGATGTGTTTAAGTCAGGGCATTTTATCTTACATAGGTTTAATTCATATTTGCTGCTGACATTGTCGATGAAAATTGTTCTCATCAGCGTACACCTGTAATTTTAAGTTCCAGGAATACGTATTTCTCCCAAGAGATCTCTGCATAAGAAGCATTCTGCCCCTCGACCACTCCTATGTTCATTTTGATATTTTTTCCTTTCTTAATACTTTTCTGTGAGGGGCCTCTGCACTGCTGTAATTTAGAATGAAAGTCCGATAAAGTCCATGACTGTCAACTTATCATAGAACTTTGTATTTTGCCTTAGACACCAGGAAGACCATAACACCTTAAGCCGTTATAAATTAAAAATCTCTCCACCCTTTCTGCAAAGTTTCTCAATTCCCCAGCATCCTCTGTACATTCTACCGAATGATGACTCTTGTGGAAAGAAATTTCTCCTCATCCATCCTTTCATCCTGCTGTCACTTCTGTGAAAACCGTGACAGATCACGATTGCCCCACATGAGGAAATATCCCCTATGAGCCTGCTTTATCAAGTGTCAATTCAAGTTCAATTCATGAAGATGAAAGTCCCCGACAGAAAATGATACAAAGGATTGGATCCATTGAAATAATACTGGGTTTACAGAAACTGATTGTTAGTTTTGAAGTGGGGCACCAATTGCAGTTATGGGAAAGACAGATGGATCGTCCAAAAACTGTGTATCTCAGAAGGAAATGGGCATGAAAATCACAAGTGTGTTGTTCAGGGCATATTCTCTCTCATCAGTTGATACAAAGAATAAGAAGAATATTGGGTTTGCATTTTATTGATATTTCAAAACAAGAGGACTTTCTTATTTCCCCAAACCAAGAAAGTAAAGAAAGGAAAGAGCATCAAATCAGTCAGTAATGTTGACTGATGATTCCACTGATCCTCTCTGGTGGAAGAACAAATGTGAATGGATGCTCAACAGACAACTTCAATCGAATTTCTTTATGTCGAGACGAATTAAAGAGGGAATCATTAAATAAGACCATAAGACGTAGGAGTGAAAGTAAGGCCATTCGGCCCATCATGCCCACTCCGCCATTTTAATCATGGCAGATGGGCATTTCAACACCACTTCCCTGCACTCTCCCCGTAGCCCTTGTTTCCTTTTGAGATCAAGAATTTGTCGATCTCTGCCTTGAAGGCATCCAACGTCCTGGCCTCCACTGCACTCTTCAGCAATGAATTGCACAAGCCCACCACTCTCTGGCTGAAGAAATGTCGTCTCATTTCAGTTTTAAATTTACCCCCTCTAATTTTAAGGCTGTACCCACGGGTCCTAGTCTCCCTGCCCAATGGAAACAACTTCCGAGCGTCCACCCCTTCTAAACCAGACATTATCTTGTAAGTTTCTATTAGGTCTCCCCTCAACCTTCTCCACGCTAATGAATACAATCCCAGGATCCTTAGCCGTTCATCATATGTTAAACCTACCATTCCAGGGATCATCCGTGTGAATCACCGCTGGACATGCTCCAGGGCTAGTATGTCCTTCCTGAGGTGTGGGGCCCAAAATTGACACAGTATTCTACATGGAGCCTAACTAGACCCTTATAAAGCCTCAGAAGCACATCGCTGCTTTTATATTCCAACCCTCTTGAGATAAACGACAACATTACATTCGCTTTCTTAATTACGGACTCTACCTGCAAGTTAACCTTTAGAGAATCCTGGACCAACACTCCCAGATCCTTTTGTACTTGTGATTTGTGAATTTTCTCACCATTTAGAGAATAGTCCATGCCTGTATTCTTTTTTCCAAAGTGCAAAACCTCACATTTACTCACATTGAATTTCATCAGCCATTTCCTGGACCACTCTCTTGAACTGTGTATATCTTTCTGCAGCTTCCCCACCTCCTCAGTACGACCTGCTTGTCCACCTGTCTTCGTATCATCGGCAAACTTCACCAGAATGCCCCCAGTCCATTCATCCAGATCATTAATATAGAAGGTGAGCAGCTGTGGACCCAACACTGAACCCCGTGGCACACCATTTGTCACCGGTTGCCTTCTTTCAGACAGCCACCTTAAATGGTGAATTTACCCTGGAAATAGTGTCACAAAAACCCGGTTGATTGTATCTTACAAAGTAGCCTGGCTGTTTCAAATATATTGGACTGACTGAGCGTGAAATGGTTGAAGTAAGAACACCTGGGATGCTTCTTGACGATGTTGCAACTATACCTTAGGTTAATAGAATTAGAAACGAAGGGGAGGAGTCTTCAGACAAGGGAGATGAATTGGAAATTCAGTTCCTTGAAACAATCATCAAAAAAAACCTCAGAACAGAAGCTGATGGAAAAGAGAGAATGGCTGACATGTTTAGTTCATCTTTGCGAATAGAAATTCAGGTCCTGAATTGAGAGAGTTACACCAAACAGCCTATTTAGATACCAAGTCAGAACAAATCCTTGGATTCGTTATTTCAAAAACTAGCATTAATGAGGAAATTAGGACCATCTTAAACACCTTGAGAACAAAGACACAGACCTTTGCATGTGAGAGAACGTTGAAAGTTATTCTTATGCGCATTTTTATTTCGACAGATTGAAAAGCTCAAAATGATAGGGCGGAATCCAGCAGGCTTCGAACAATGAAGTCATGTTTTAGCAACTTGTGGTCTTCTTTGCAAAAGGAAGGTGAGCCATGAAGCTGTCCTAATGGTCATACTGTGTTTCAGTAGCCAGAAAATATTTGGTCAGGTGCTACATCAAAGGCTGCTGCAGAAAATGAAAGCTCATGGTGCCGTGGATAACGTATTGACACACAAATAGATTATCTGGCTGATTGGAAACAGGCGGAAGACATAAATCGATCTTTTTGTTGTGGCAATTTATGACAAGTGGTACATCATGGGCGAAGCTCTGAGGCCTCAAATATTCATAAATTTGCGAAATCACTTGCTTAAAAATGGACAAAATTTATGATTTCTATTTTTGCTACTTCGCCAAAATAGATAGAAAGTGAAGTTATTGTGAAGACAGAAGAAGTCGACAAAGATAAATTAAGCACAAGCAACGGAAATAGAAGACAGAGTATTACATTTAAAACTTTAAAATTATCAGTGTTGGCAAGAGGAATGAAGAATGATCTCATCCTTTTTAGTGAGATGACCGAGCTCTGAGATGCATAGGGATTTGGGTGTGGAAGCATATGAATTGGAAAATAGTGGTATTCCCATAAAGCAAGGCCCAGTGGGGGGAAAAATACCTTTTATTGCAAGGGGATTTGAATGCAAAGAAGAGTGGCTCCTGATTACAATATTTCACCATGAAATATTTGAAAACGGCTTTAAAAACATTTGTAACTTGTAATTTGCATTTGCTCATGAGGAGGGACGGTTGAAAAATGGGAAAAGCTTAAATTCATTCATTAAGTAGTTTTGACTGTGGGTACAATCACTTTGGAAAACAGATTTCCAAATTCTATGAGCTGACCAAAAAAGAAAGAAAGTTCAACCAGTGTGAAACATTGAATAGTGTTTTCCGAAGCATTTGTAATATATTACTGCCTTCGAATTTGTACGAAAGTGAAATGACCAAAATCTGAAATAACGACAGAAAATATCACAAATACATAATAGGTTAGGAAGCATCATGGAGAGAGAGAATGGGTTGATACTGTGAGAGAGAGAGATTGACATAGAGATGCAGAGAAAGAGTGAGAGAAAGGAAGACAGAAAGAAAGAGAGAGACAGAGAGAGTGGAATCCAGCATAGAGAAGTAGTGGGAGAGCAAGATAGTGACACAGAGAAAGAAAGAAAGAATGACAGGGGAACACAGGAAGCTGCAAAGTGGGTCAATGTTACAGAGGGAAAGACAGTGAAAAATTCATCATATCTTTCATTTTTCCACATTGATCAGAATGAATTTCAGTGAGCTGCAGCAGGATAGTTCAAAAATCATAATTTCTGCCTCCAAATTAGGTGATTGATGGAACGGCTGTTATGTGCAAAGGCAGTGACAAAGCCAGGCTTTGACAGACATATTCCACCATTGAAGAAGTGTCTGGAAAAGGGTCACTGGCCCTGAAATTTTACCTGTGCTTTCTCTCCCAATGTACAGCCAGATCTACTGAGTATCTCCAGTGATTTCTGCTTTAGTTTTGGATCTACAGCACCCGCACTTAGTTATTTTGAAAGTGCGCCCTGCTTCAAATCAAAATTGAGACTTCTAATGAGCCTGTCAGGAATATTGATAAAGCATCACTAATATCTGGGCACATTGAGTTGGAAGGAAAGCTGAACGATTTTAGGTTTTGGATTTTCTATTCTGTGAAGGTAGTTTGCTAAAACAAAGTGTCAGATAATTATTTATTGAAATTATGGACAAAGAAACATTTCTGAGAAATCATGTGACTGAAGCAAAATGACCAGACATGCTCTCTGATGAAGGTAAACTTCAGCTTGAGTGCTTAATTTACGATTT
The DNA here is from genome assembly GCF_030684315.1 of Stegostoma tigrinum. Classification (NCBI taxonomy): domain Eukaryota; kingdom Metazoa; phylum Chordata; class Chondrichthyes; order Orectolobiformes; family Stegostomatidae; genus Stegostoma; species Stegostoma tigrinum. The sequence goes on along the minus strand of NC_081387.1, from coordinate 18,444,448 downwards.
AAAACCCAGATTAAGGTTGATGGCGAGATAACCCGAGGAGGTCCAGCTCGAAGAGAAAACATGTGTACCAGCAGAAGAAGTACAGATTTGACAGCAACCAGGTCAGCAAACTTGGGAAAATTGCTGTATTAGCAGCCCATGTAGATAGAGCTGGGAAAATGTAACAGTTTCTTTTTTCAGACTTAGCTTCTGTGCGTATCCCCTGATGAAAGAGAGAGGGACTAATGGAGAGAAACATGTCTGATGAATGTGCGTAAACTCACAGAAGGAAAATGCTTGTGATCTTATCAGTCAAATAAGAGCAGGGAGTGAACAACAATTCATTGGGGTTCAAAGCCCTTCGCACTTTCTTTGTTTGTTGTGCATGTGTGTGTAGTGCAATAAGAAGAGGGCAAGAGTTCCAAGTGATACATGGTAAATTGATGCTTTATTTTCAGGTTTCTCTTGATCAGATCTGATTTCGTCACAATGAACAGGGGTTTCTTATTATCGACAGAAATCTATTCAGTGATTTCTATTAACGTGAGTTTATGAGAAAAGGAAATTGAGAACATCTTGCTAGTTTGTTTAAACCTTTAAACTTTGGGCTAAACCAGCGCCAGCAGAGTTTGATTGTCAGATCACTTTCCCAGTGGGTCATGAGACTGCCACGGTTGAATTTCATTCTGTTATTTATATCCCATCAAGTCTTTCGGTAAGTCTGGATTACAAACGATCTGACAGAATCAGAACTGAACAGTTGTTTCACCATGATGCCCCACAAAAAACAGGTTTCCCTAAGACCTCCCAAGTATGCATGTTGAAAATCTATTTTGTACAAAACTTGGGCCTGACCCACCAACAAATGTCAATCCTAATCTTAATCTAAAACTCCAAGCCTTTCCACATCTTCAAGAGGTACATTGGGGTTTTTTGAGATGCATTCAATGCCTTCTTTGTGGCATGAACTTACAGAGGAAGAGGTGAAGAGGGCAGTTGTAAGGTTTAAAAGTCATTTGAATAAGTGTATGAATAAGAAATATTTGCAAGGATATTGGTCAATCAAAAACAGATAGGGCTATTTTAATTTGAGATTTTAGGCCGCAGGAACTGTTGGGCTGAAGGGTCTGTTTCCATGCTGTGTAACTCTAATCCTCTGATTTTCTTCTCGAGGATTCCAACATTAAATAGGTTCATAATACACAGTAATATGAAGTAGAATATATAGGATATTTGCAACAAAGCAGGTAAATTGCTGGCGCACATAGAATAAATATGTGTGATCTGATTGGCAGAAAGGAGACATTGTTGCAGGGTGACCAAGTTGGAAACTGAAGGTCTTGTAACAGAAGGTAAAGATGTGGAGTATCAATGCTACATAATCACGAGAAGCAATAATAATTGTTTGGAGAGCTCATGGAACAGAAAATAGCAGTGCTAGTTTCAGAGGAAATTAATTTAGGATATGAAGTATATGGTTCTAAAGGAATGCAACAATATTGGCTGATGATAATTTATGTACAGCCTGGGTAAGTCAAAAGAATACCAACAGAATGGAGTCAAACACTTGGAATTTTTATTTTATACATTTTTCGAATGCCGGCAGGCCCAGAATTATTACCTATCACAAACTGTCCATGGACAGACTATCGTGATGGCCATTTTTAGAGTCAGTCCTATTGCTGTCAACCTGGGTCAAATGTAGGCTCTACCAGATACCTAAAGGAGATCAGTGAACCGAATGGTCAGAAGAACTCATCTCTTTGCAATTAGGGTATATTTTTATTGAATTCAAATGACACCATCTGCCAATTGGGGATTGGAATCTCTGACCCCAGATCATTAATATAGGAACCTATGTTATTTGTTCAATGACTTTCCCATGACATTACCACATTTCTCTGTGGAATGTGCATGAGATGGACTTCTGGAGCCGTTTATGAGGAAACATCTGAGAGGTGAGGTTATTTTGCACCCTGCATCATGCAACAAGAAAGGGCTATTTAATAACCTCATTGTAAAAGTCCACACACAGAACATGAGAAATTGTCACTTTCATCAACAAGATTGAGAAATACTATCTTTTCTAAAAGATGAGTTGGTGGAGTTCTGAGATGCAGAGTGATATGATTGTTCTTGTGTACACATTGATAAATGGTATTCTTCAGGTTTGCAAGGCATTAGGAAGATAAATGGGATGTAGGATCTTTAACCTTCACGATGAGTCTGAAATTAATGAGACTAGATTGCTGTTTCATTACTCCAGTGTGGCATTTACATCCCAGATTTTTATCAGAAAAAGAACCACCACTTTTTATCGTTCAGTAAAGCCTGCGGATATGCTGATGACGAAGTGACACACTCACGTCTCCCGTTCTATTCTGTGAACATTCTTCGGAAAAGCTCTCAATAACATGACCGTACCTTGTCAATGACATTGTGCATTCACCTATCTGTTGGAAAGTTGCTTCTCTCCCTTCAGAGCTGCTTTGGATTCTTTAACAAAATAAATGATATCCACACAAATTGTGGGAAAATGAACATTTCTTTCAGCTAAAATGACATGAAAAAGACATAAATTCAGCTCTAACCTGGATGCACTTTAGCTGATGAGAAGGGAAAGTTGAAAAATCAGAAATGCTAAAGTTTGTTTAGTGTGTTATTTTGACTCAGGTTAAAATTAATTCCATAGACAGGTTTACAATATGCTGAAGCTGCTTGAAGAAGAAGTTCACCTCGTGCTAAACATTGAGCAGATGTTTCAGGAGGCAATCATGCTGTTTCTACATTCGGATTCGTTAGATTTTGCAAAATATCAGAAACAAACATCAGGTCAGGAAGCCTCTGTGTTTCAAGGAGGTAGAGGAGAGAGCGAGACTCTGAGGGGAGTTTATATGGTACAGCAGAGAGTGCAGGACAGAGAATGGAAATGAAATAAAAGGTGGAGAGGGACAAAGGTGTGGGTGAGGTCATAGAGAGACAGAGAGATAAAGAGAAACACAGGAGCATTCGGAGGGGGAGAGAGGGGGAGAAAGACAGGGGCAAATATACAGAGAAAGACAGAAAGCTTCAAAAGATCTTCCATTGAACCACATGGACGAGATGAATCTAAATGAGTTGCTGCAGGCGCGTCCATATATCGCAGTCACTGCTGGCAAAAAGGAGCTGATGATTGAAAAGCTGTTTGGTGGCAACGGCATTGTCAAAAAAAGACAGTACTGACGCCTGGCTAGTGATTTCTGTAACCTTCGTTTATCAAACTCAAATGTCCATCCTGGGCCTCCTGCAGTGCCACAGCAATGCCACCCGAAGTGTGCAGGAACAGCACCACATATTTTGCTTGGAAAATCTGCAGCATAATGGCATCAATGTGAAATTCACAAGCTTCAAAATCGCCCCTCCCCCTACCACATCCCAAAATCAGCTTGTCCCTGCCTCCTTTACCTGTCCTTCCACCTACCTATTACCTCCTCCCACCTCAAGCCCCATCACCATCTCCGACATACTAGCCTCATCCCACCCCCTTGATGTATCCATTCCCCCTGGGCAAACCTATCGCCCCTATAACTCCCCAAATACATTCACCTTCACTGGCTCCATCCCCGTCTCTTTGACCTGTCTGTCTCCTCTCCATCTGTATTCTCCTCTATCCATTTTATATCCGCCTCCCCGTCTCTCCCTCTTCATTTCAGAACCCCCTTCCACTCCTCCATTTTTGAAGAAGGGTCTAGTCCCGAAAAGTCAGCTTTCGTGCTCCTCTGGTGTTGCTTGGCCTTCTGTTTTCATCCAGCTCTACAGCTTGTTATCTCAGATTCTCCAGCATCTGCAGCTTCTACTATCTCAGATGCTGGAGGTCACAGTTTGTCAGATGGCTTCCATGCAGAGACACATACATTTTGTTCATTTACGTTTAGCGAGATTGGCATCTATTGACCAGAGGGCAGTTAAGAGTCCGAAACATGGCTGTAGGTCTGGTGTCGCATGTGGAACAGACCAGGGAAAGAAGATAGAATTCCTTTAAAATGTTAGTTCTCAGATGGCAAGTAACCTTCGAGCTTAAGAGCCAATCATGGCTGCATTGTCACTGTTGGGTGAGTTTTGTTTTATGATTGCAAGTTTGTCATGGCGGGATTTGGCCCCAGAACCTAAAATATTAGCTTTTGGATTTTGGATTGTTGGTCCAGTGATGTTAACATTCACCATCAACTCCTCCGTAAATGAAAATTACATATGTAGCTTACAGAGAATAGAACAGGGAGATTTGACCAGTTTCTTCATCTCCTCACTGAACCTCCTCTGGGTCAGTGCATAAATACACGTGTTTGTGCAGGAGCTGGTACACATCATCAGAAATGTCGCCCTGATTGCCAAATAGACTGAGTGTGATCCTTCAAATGCCACTGTCTGGGTGACACCGACACAGATATGGATCACAGTGATGGGCATCGACAGCAGTATGAAGCACCCAGAGATGGTGAAGAGCAGAATGATGGACGTCCTCCTGCACTTCAGCTCGGGGTCTCTGCCCAGCTGCCCAGCACCACCACTGCTATTGCTCTTCAGAGCTCGGCGAGCTCTGCTGGCCACTAGGATGTGCTGCGCAGTGAGAGAATTCAACAACAGGAGCAGGGGAATAGGAAGAATCATGGTTGAGATGTTGGTGAAACACCGGTGAGCTGCCCAGCCTGGTGAAGTGTGATAACTGGTGATGGTATGGCAGCCCCACTGTACACTGTTCACAACATAAGCAGCCTCACAGCGAAAAGGTAAGGGAATGTTGATTATAATGTTAAGCACGCTCACAGTGGATATGACCACATTGGCCATTCTTTCAGTGCAATACCTCACCTTCAATCTGTGGCAGCAAATTACTGCAAAGCGGTCAAAGGTGAAGGCTATGGTGAACCAGATGGAGAGCTGGAGGCTCAGCCCTTGCAGGAAAGTGTTGAGTCGGCAGATGGGAGTGTAGTTCATCGGCGAGCCTGGGAAATGATTCCTGATGATCTGGCTTACAATCACATTGAAGACAAGTACCATCAAATCGGCCGTTGCCATGGCCCTCATGTAGCAAGTGATTCCTTGAGAAAGGCCACACTTCCCTTGAGAAAGAATCAACAGTGTCATCAGGTTCGCTGAAAACAGAAAGAACAATCAGTAGATATGTGCACAGATGAGGTCTGTAATTGCAAGTCTCTAGGATGCTGCTGGTAATTAGAGACTTGTATAACAATGATACATTGTGCGGCCAGCAACGCATGGTCTATGTTTTGGAATTAATTAGAATGTGATTTTGCACCATTTGCTCTCCAAATTTCAGTAGAACTTTTTTTTTCTCATTTAGAAACAGATCAGAGAACATTTACCTGCCTCACAAGTGGATTACGGTCTTGTTTTGTGAAGAAAGATTATGCCTGTATCCCATCAAATTCAGAATGATGTGAGGTGATCTCATTGAAACATTTAAGAACTTGAGGAAACTGGATAAAGTGTAACACCTGGAAGTGGTTTTCTCTTGAGGGAGGAGATTAAAATTGAGGACACAGTTTCAGAATAAGCAATTCCCCCTTACAAACAGGGACAAGGAAATTTTTACTCTCTCAGAGGTTGGTTATTATATGGAATCCTCTTCCCGTACACATGGTTGTGGCTGAATCTAGAAGACTGATTTCGATACATTTTGGACACACAAGAGATTCACGGGCTATGGAAAGCAGGCAGGACAGTGGAGATCACTCAAATCATGGTCCTGCTGAAAGGCGGAAGCAGTTCCAAGCGCCACTTGGCCCATTCCAGCTTCTCATTCATATGTTCCCATTCTCCTCTTCTGTGGTTTACTTCCATCAAAAAAGTTGACATTTTGAAATGTGAGAATTGTCTGCCACTGCCATCGAGAATCGGTGTATCTCAGTGTGAAACATTAAATGAGGATTCTGCCTCCATAGCTCTGTCTGTGGCAAGAAGTTCCAAACATCACAAGCCACTCAGGGAACAAATTCCTCCTCATCTCAGAATTAATTCATCACTCCTTTACTATTTGAGTATTCTCTCTGGGACATTTCATAAGAGAACAGGCAGGAAAAATGTCACAACAAGTTTAATCAGGAATTTCAAGGATTACAATGATGGGAAGGAGAATTTCTGTTCGAATAGCTTGTAGTCCAATTTTCAGGTGAAAGCAGAAACAGCCAAAGAACACCCACGAGGGGAATGGTCCACCAGCATTTACCTGGTCAAGCTCCTTAAGAATCCAACACATCTCAATCAGCTCAGCACTCATTCTTCTGTGCTCCAGTAACTGGACTCTCAATCTGTGTAATTTTAGTTCACAACACAGGTCATCCACAGTTGTGATCATACTGATGTTCCTTCTCTGAATTGCTTCTGATTTTTTTTTCTTTTCCTCAATAACAGGCTGAAAACTGTACACAGTACTCCAGGCATGGTCTCACCAGCACCATATACAGTGCAGTAAGGCTTCCTTACACTGATACTCCAAACCTCTTTAAATATGGACCAACATTCCACTAGCCTTCCTGGTTACTGGTTGCACTTTTGTGCCAGCTTTCAATGTTTCATGCGCAAGTACTTCAAATCCCTTTGTGTTCCAGCTTTCTAGCTTTTTTCTGTTCAAATAAAACTCTGTCCTTTTGTTCAACCCTCCATAATGAACGACGTATAATATTTCCACGTCACTCTCCATTTGACAATGATTCGTTTAACCTATCAATATCTTTCGCGAACACATTGTGCCTTTGCACAATCTGCTTTTCCATCTATGTTTGATATCATCAGCAAATTTAGCTACTGTGCATTCATTTCTTCCTCCAAGTTGTTAATACGTATTGTAAACAGTAGCAATCCCAACACTGACCCCACAAGTCATGCTTGGCTAAACCGTAAATGAATACATCATCAACTCTCACTGACTCTTGGACAATTCTCCATCCATACCAATAAGCTACCTCCAAGAACATGGGCTTTTATGACTCAACTTTCTGTGAGGAACATTGTTGAGCACCTTCACAAATCCCAATTGAAACACATCTGATGATTCCCCCCGAGCCTCCCAGATGAGATTTCCTTCAAAATTTCCAATCAATTGGTCAGTCACAATTTTCCTTTCATGTCGCTGTGCTGACTGCTTGATAAGATTAATACATTCCAAGTGGTACGCTATCTCATCTTCACTCATTGATTCCAATATCTTTTCAACACTCTATACAGTAAGCCATGTTTTGCCTTCCTCTCTTTTGGAATAGCAGTGACACATTGTCAGTTTACCAAACCTCTGATAATTCTCCACAAACCAAGGATTTTACTAAATGACAACCAACACATCTGGTATCTCTGCAGCTGTCTCTTTTTGGATCGGACCCAGGAACATATTTTGCTTTAGCTCCATTAATTTTTCGAAGCATGAATAATTCTTCAGCAATGCAGATGGGGCTTAACTAATCCACCATACTCTGTAGCAATGGTAAGATGCTCAAAGTATCTTCCATCGTAAGAAATGATGCAAAATATCTGTTGAAGTCCTCTGTCATTTTCGTGTATTCTTTATTTAAGATAAGCACAATTGTTTCCAACCCAGGCAGGACTAACTGCTCTCAAACTAAAACTGATGGTGATGAAGAGCAGGCAAACTCAATAATCAGGAGGAGATTTATTTGATTGATGAAGCTCCAAATTGCAGAGACTCAATTCAAAACTGAACAGTCAAGAAAAATGTCACAGCGGTTTTTACCAACTTACCAGGAATTCCAAAGATTGCAAGAATGGGAAAGAGAATTTCTATTGGAAATGACCCTGGAGACATTTTCAGGTGAAAGCCGGAACAATCGCAATGAGGCAATGCATTGAAACATGCTCAATTTATACAAGTCAATCCTCCACTGAAAGTTTGAACAGATTTAATTAAACTCGGCATTTTTAACAAACAAGTTAATATCTCACATCCTTGAACAGTATTTACACTGAGCCCTGTGATCATCAGAGAATTTGGGTCATTATCTCTCAGGTTCCACAGCTCTGGCTTCTCAGAGGGCCACAAGAGACCTGACTAACTCGGTGTGGCGTTAATTGATTGTGAAGCATAAGACAATCCAGGAGGGAGGGACACAGCATCGAATTTCACCCATTTAAATCAAATCGCGTTGTGATTTGACTCTGGATAAAGTGATAAGACAACCCAGTCCTTCTTGACCTGGAAGAGAAATCAGACAACAATGCCACATGAGCCCACAATCACACCATTCTAATCTTAGCCTCATATTCCTCCCTTTAATTATGTGTCCAGTGAAAAATGAGAATATATTCTGAACAAAATTACTGACTGACCCTCACCCACCCTGACCCTCACACAGGAACTCGGGTCCATTGCTGAAAATTGAAGCTTTGCCCATTTAAGACAGAAATGACAAGACAATATTTCTCTCAGAGGGTTGACAGGCTTTGAGATTCCCTTCCTCGAAAAGCAGTGGGCACAGAATCGTAAACTATTTTTAAACTGTAGGTGTATAGATTCTTGATAATCAAGTGGTTTAAAGATTATCGAGGATATTCAGGAATGTCGAGGTGATGTGAAAATCATGATCAATGGTTATCTCACTGAGCAGCAGGACAGACTGAAAGGGCAAAGTGGCCTACTCTTTTATTTATGTTTGTATTTTCAATTCCCATCTCACATTCATGTGGTAAAATGTCTCAAATCAATGCACTGACAGCAATAAGCAGTGAGAACCACTCATTCTCATGACAAGTGTGGTTGTCCGCACAACCTTCAAGCTGTCAACGCCCCTCTCACACTCCTGTTTCATTCAAGTAATTTTCCATTCTTCAAGAAATTTCTGTAAGGAGCCACCACCTTTCTGAACATCAGAATAAAGTACTGGTAAAACATATATGACAGAAGATGGGTTTTCGTCTTACGCACCAGGGAAATCATAACACATTAACCTGTTACTAATTTCAAATCTGTCCAACTCTTTTGAAAATTTCCTCGCTCAGCATTCGCCACCCATTCCATAGATACCCTTGAGGGAATGAATGTCTCTTCGTCGCAGTTTTAAATCAGTGACCTGTTATTCTCAAATGATGAGTCTTGTTCTGGATTTCCACAATGAGAAAACATTGTTTCTATGTCTCCTTTGTCAAGTATCAAGTCATGAAGCAGCAGTTTTAACGGACACCGATGATGTGTCACATGCGTCATTACGTGTTGCATTATGGTTATGTTGCAATTCAGAAAGATTGGAGGGCCAGAACGTTTGGGGATGGGACGAGTGTTCGGCAGAAAACTGAAGGATGCAAGGCTCATAAAGTTGAAAGTTCTAAAACAAGAATGGCATCAAGAAAATGACATGCATCTGTTCAAATGTGCTTGAAATACAATTGTTGGAGTTTCAGTGGGACACCGATTGTAGTGTTGGGGATGTCTAAGGAAGCCTCAGAAAAGAGGGTAGATGGGAAGGAAATAGTTATTGAAATCCTAAGTGTATTAAACTTTTTTCCTCAATTATTGATAAAAGGAATCAAAGGAATTAAGGTTTTGCAGCTTTTATTTCAAAGTCAAGAGCTCCTGAAATGATAGAAAAACATCGCATGTGAAATGCCACAGGCCAAGAGTGGTCCGAAAATCTTGATTGGAGTGAACTGGAAGGTGCAGGCATGAGGAGGAAGAAGAACAAAGTGGAGGAGATTTCAGGAGCCTGTCACTGCTTCATTTATTTTTTGGGAACTAGGCGTTGATTACGAACAGACATTGTACAGAGCTGTAATTGAAGCATCAGATAAAGGTGCTTGGTGGGACAACAATATGAATATTCTCATGAGCAGTGCTGAGGACGTTCCACAGCAGCTTATCATTTTGATGAAGACTGTGCTTGTGGAGCATTGTTTGTTTGTCGGCTGCTGTAGGATGTGAATTGGTGGCTAAATCCTCCAAGAAAGTACGTAGAATTCCCCTGGAGGAAATGTAGAGTTGTGGCAGAATTGTCGCTGAAACTTGTGCTCCAAATGCTGAGTGGGCTGTTCAAAAAATGCATTAAAGAAGCCAATGTTGGATGTGTTCTTTCAAGGAGAACAACAATTATGGTCATCACGATTTGCAAGTGAATTTGTATTACAATTGGTCTCGATGTGAGAAAATAATTGTTCAAGTGTGATTTATTTGTCATTTCACATTGTGTCATTAAGTAAGTTCCTTTCTTTTGACTTACTGACCTCTACTTAATTCAAAACAACACATTCAGTGATAGTTCTTTCGTTTAAAATTGCAGTCATTTTGAAATTCTGACAATCAGAATTTATTCCAACTCAGGATCCCTTTCTTGCTTTCCCCTGATACTGCTTGATCCCTGTACCCCTAAGAACAAAATTAACTTCTACATGAGGACATTTGATGTTTTCACCTCAAAATCTTCCTGTTGCAGGGAATTACAGCAGCTCACCACTCTTTAGGTGAAGAGGTTTCTCATCATCTCAGACTTGAATACTCTACTCTGTTTACTTAGATTGTGACGTCAGCCTCTGGACTCCCTGGTCTTCAGAGCATGACTTCCATTCTTGCTCTGTGTGGTCTTCTGAGAGCCCCCATCTCACCTTTCCTATAGATTTCAACGAACATACTTTTTAATGATCTAGCCTGTCTTCATAGGTCAGCCCTCCCATCCAAGCAGCCCGGTAAAAATTCTCCATACTCCGTCCATCGTTAAAACATCATTCACCAGATGAGAAGACCAAAACTTCACAAATAGTTTCAGTGTGGTCACACCAAGGATTTAGACAATTGTAGCAAGACATGCCTGTCCCATAATTCAAACATTCTCGCGGTGTAGATGTCATTTCATTTGCTTTCTTCCCGACATGCTGCACCTGCATTCTTACTTTCACGAATTCGTGTACAAGGACATCCAGGAAGTTTTGCAACTCCTTTATGCAAATGTATTGCTTTCAGATAATAATCCATCCGCCTTTTTCTGTCATCAAAGTAGATAACCTCACTTAGCTCCACCTGTCATCTTAATCCACTGTGCATTTGCCCATCCACACAACATTGGTACATAGAACATAAGACATAGAACTGTGAGGACAGTGAGGATAGCACAGCAGTGGGATCTTCAGCCCACAATGTTGTGCCGAACAGGATGACATTTTAAACTCATCCTTTCTGCTGACCATTGGTCTGTATCCTTCCGTTGGTTGTCTGTTCATGTTCTTATCGAAGAGTCCCTTAAATGCTCCTATTGTATGTTTCTCTACCACCACCCCTGTCAGTGCTGTCCAGATTCCTGCAAATCTCTGTGTAAAAAACAGCCCCATCATGTCTCCTCTGAACTTGCCACCAACCTTAAATGCACATCTCTTCGCATTAAACATTCCATCTCTGATAAAAAAAGGATTCTGAATGTGACCCCTGTCGATGCATTTTAGAATTTTATAAACTTCAAACAAATCCACTGCCTCCTTATATGTCAGGATAACCATCGCTGGAATCAGTCTGGGAAAATGTTTTGCCCAACCTCCATAGCGAGAACATCCCTCAAAAAATCGTAACTGTAAGCAGTATTTTAAAATTGGATGCACAGATGCTCTCGTAGCCACAAAATGACATTACAATTGTAATACTCAGTGCTCTGACCAGTGAAGAAACACATGCCAAACATCTTCCTTACCACATTGTCAACTTTGAAATCCACCGTCAAAGAACTGTATAGCTGCACCCCGAAGTCACTTTGTTCAGGAAGAAAGAGGCTGATATCAAGGCTGCATTTCTCCCACTGTGGAATCAAAGAGCACGAGAAAAATTTAATCCATGAGTATCAGAGGGCAAACATTCTGGTAGTTGGAGACATACCAGACACAGAGGAATATCATCATAGCCGTTGGAGGTCAGTAGCCTCCGCTCCAGGAGATCTCTGCAGGAGTTTCTCAGGATCGAGTCTGAAACGCGACAATATTCAGCTTCTTCAGCGATGACCTTCCGACAATATTAAGATGAGAAGTGGGGATGTCCCGCAATGATTCCACAATGTTCAGCACTATTCGCAACTCCTCAGGCTGTAGCATATGTCATTCACAACAAATAAATACCAGGTTATGACCATCATCAACAAGAGACAATGTAATCAGTGACAATTGGTGTTTTATGGTGTTACCATCACCGAATCCTCAAGATCCTGGAAGGCTATGATTGACCAGACACTCAGGTGGATTCACGATAGAAACACCACAGTTACAAGGTGGGACAGAGTCTATGAATATTCCCGCAAATAAATCACCTCCTGACTCCCTAAAGCCTGTCCACCACACAGAAGTCAGGAAGTTAATGGAATACTCCCAACATGTCTGGATGAGGTCAGCCTCAACAACACTCAGGAAGCTTGAAGCCATCCAGGACAAAGCAGCTCGATTGATTGGCTCTACATTCACAAGCGCACATTGCCTCCACCACCGAAGATCCGTAGCAATGTTGTGTACTATGGACAAGGTACATTGCAAGAAATCACCAAAGAACCTTGGACAGCACTTTCTAAACCCATGGCCCCTTCCACCGAGAAGGACAAGGGCAGCAGAGAGAAACAAAATGAGAGAGAAAGAGAGAGAGAAATAGTTGAGGATATTGGAAGCAGAGTGGAGAAGCAAGATTTTAAAGTGCTGGCCATTTTCTGGCAGAAGCTTGTAAGGTTAAGAATGGCATTTATACAGAGGAAAGTATTAAGCTCTTTCCCAGGGAGGAGGAGTAAATTACGAGTGGACACAGCTTCCAGGCTCCGGGGCAGGGGCTAAAGTTTAAAAGAGATGTGTGAGCATGTTTTTCACACGATTCGTGCTGAGTGCCTGGGACACGCTGCCACAGGAGGTGGTGGAAACAGGTACAAAAGGTGTTCTCAGGAAGCATCTGGAAGAATAAATGAATAGGAAGGGAATAGAGGGATATGGATAATGACAGTGAAGAAAATTTCATTATGGAAGGGCAAATAGTGTCGGCATCGGCTGGGAGGGCTGAATGGCCTGCTCCTGTGCTGTGATGTTCTTTGTTATTTGTTCAGTGGTATGATCACTGGACTGTTAGTCTAGAAGCACAGACAATATACTAAGGACATGGTTTCAAATCTGTCTCGTCAGATGGTGGAATAATATTTGAATTTTTGAAAGAAATCTGAAATGAAGTTTCTAAACAAGACCACGATTCCATTGTCTGTCGCTAGAAGGACCCATATTTGTCACTGATGAGCTGCAGTGAAGGATCTTATTGTCCTCCAAGATCTGTCTTCCACGTGACTCCAGATATGGTTGACACTTACCTGCCCTCTTGGCAATAAAGGATAAACAATAAATGCTGGCCCAGACAGTCATACCCACATCCTTCAGTAGATTTCACACTCAATGCAGTGCATCTTCATTTTAAGATTTTTTTTGATAAATTCTATTACAGTCGGTTAATAAACAAATTTTGAACACATTGTTGAAGAACGTGGATTGAAGATTGGCCAGCTAAAAGGAAACAGGCAAAGGAAATGTGTGGCAAATACTCAGATTCGCAGGTTGTGACGAGATGGGTTCTGCAAGGAACACTGCTTGGCCCTAGCTGTTCATAATCTATGATTTGGATATGAGGAATAAATCAAATAGTTACAAGTTTGTGGATTATAGAAAACTGGTTGGAAGCGTGTTCTGTCAAGATGACAGAGAGAGGCATCAAATGAATTTCACAGGCTGAGTGAATCGGTAAAAACATTTGAATAGAATATAATTCTGATAATTGTGAGGTTATACACAGATGTTATCGAGGTGTACAATATTTATTGAGGCCAAAGATGAGAAATTGCTGAGGCCAAAAATATCCAAGTGTCCTTGTTTGTAAGTTAATGAAAACGAGCATGCAGATGCCACAAGCATTTAAGAAGGTGAATCATTTGTATTTTTATTGAGTGTAGCATGATTCATATGCAGTTGTGACAAAGTCAAGCTTCAACTGTGTAGAAGTGTGCTCACTTGGTGTATCATGTGCCATTTTGGTCTCTTTACAAAGTTAAAAAGTAAATATTTTCATGGAGGGAATGCAAGGTGATTCCCCAGACTAATTCCCAGAAAAGTGTGCCTCTCCTATTAGGAGAGTTTGAGGGCACTCGGACTGTATTCTTTAAAGTTTAGTCAAATGAGAGATCATTTCGTTGCTACACAGAACACTCTGAAACAGGATAGTAACAAAACTTAGATGAATGAGCGGTGATCTTTCTGCAACGAAGAAAATTCTGAAAAATCTCAATAGGGGCAGCACGATGGTTCAGTGGTTGACACAGCTGCCTCACAGCACCCGACGGGCCGGGTTCAATTCCACACATGGGTGACTACTTGTGTGGAATTTACACATTCTCTCTGTGTCTGCGTGGGTTTTCTCCGGGTGCTCTGGTTTCCTCCCTCTTTCCAAAGATGTGCAAGCTATATGGATTGGCCAGACTAAATTGCGGACAGTGGTCAGGAATGAGTGGAAATGGTTGGTCAATGGGGATTGGGTCTGGGAGGGATGCTGTGAGATTCGGTGTGGGCTTGTTGGGCCCAAAGGACTGTTTGCACAGTGGAGAGATTGTCAGTCAAAGGATAGAAACCGAAAGGAGGTTGATCCCTGGCTGAACCAATGGTTACTATTGCAGAATACGAGGAAGGACATTTGGGGCTGACAGCCACAAAGGAGGTGCTGAAACTCTTTCCCTTGTAACTGGAGATCATTGATACACAGACAGTAGGCTGTTCAGCACAGTTCTCCTTCCTATAAGTAAGAAAGCAAATGGAATATTGGGCATTCACAACTCAAAGAATGGAGCATAAATATTTCAGGATAAGTGAGTAGCAAATGTAAAACAGAAATGAGGAGGAAATACTTCTCTCCAAGTGTCATGACTCTGTGGAATGGACGTTGAGTAAGTATAGGGAAGAGATGAAATGATTTTTAATTAGTTTTGGTTTGAAAGGCGTAGAAAATGGGCATGAAAATAGATTTTAGTTCGAGTTGAGATCAGCCAGATTCTATTCAATGGCTGAACAGACAAAGCGGGCTGAATGGCCTACTCCTGCTCCAAGTGTTCATGCCCCTGATGTGACTTCCCACCAAGTAAATGTTGAGATTCACTTTCCAGTTGCCAAGAAGTTCCATCAAGGATGAAACGCTACAATTCTCCTGAGGGGTTGCTTGTTGTTTCTGCGATCTAGAAATCATCTCATGTCGCATCGAGTTACTGGTTGCTTGGTGAATTCAAGAAGCGATGACATCATGAACTTGCTCAAGCTTGTTGTTCCCTGGAAGGCAGCAGTAGCTGAGGATACAGCTCATAACGGGGCAGCTCTTTCTCTGACCAATGGTTGTTGTCTTTTGATGGAGGATGTGTAGACGGACAATCAACCTGTTTGAACACCTTCAGAGCTCACCCTTCCTCGTTTCAGGTCCGAGAGTGGGACTTGAACCTCCAACACCTGGAGTAGAGGTGCTGTCATTGACTTTTCTTCCATTTTTCCCACCCTGGGACATTTTCCTCATGACAACCTTTCCCAAATTATATTGGGAATTTTGATGCTTTTCATTTTTTTCCAATAAAAATGATTGAAATTGTCCTGGGATAACCCATGAATTAGAGTACAGATGTCAAAATATGTTTGAGCTCATTCCTACCAAAACACTTGTCCAATGAAATGAAACTATTCAAGTGATTGCAAAGTCAGCAAATTACTGTTTTGTCACGACAGCGAGACAAATTGGTGTTGAGTTTGAGCTGAGGGTCACCATACCCTTGGCAAGGGGAGGGATGAAGAGGAGAAGTTTTTCATGGTAACCTCAGCCTGTTTTTGGAATTGAACTCATTTTGTTGGCATCACACAGCAGATACCCAGCTAACTGAAGATCGTTGATGTTGCAAGCACCACCCCACACCCCTCCCCACCCGCCACCCGATACAAATCATTTTTTCGGTTATTCCTTCCAGACTGGGGAATGCTTCATGCTTATCCAAATTCAAAATTTTTAATTCAAATTTGCGTACAAATTCACAGTTTTGCAGATACCGTGGGGAACATTTGAACACGTCGTCTGATGAAGCTCTTTGAAACGTTGACGTGATCTCTCATTGCTGCAGCCAAGATTGCCCTTTCCAATTATCTGCCTTCCTGTAACATCCTGTTTAATCAGATTCCAACACCCTTCATGTTAAAACTTTCCCAATCACTATGTCACCATCAGAGACATTCAACACGTAATAACCATCAAATGTGTACACCTAATGGGTTTTTGTCTTTCAGTTTGAAAGTGGTAAAAATGATTTCGTTTCTCATCCTGAATTTTCACTTAAACTCTCCCTCACCTGGAGATACTTCATGGAAAGAAAACACATTGTCAGCTGACCAAGCCCTCTCCTTTCTGAGTCACCGCTCATCGAATCAAGTCCCCTGTTTCGACTTCAACACATTGATCAAGTGTTCAACTCTCGAACAGTATTGAGGGAATATCTTATCCTCTGACTCCCAGATTAAATGTCTCATCCTCTTCGGGTTTCCATTGTTTTTTTTTTTATTTCAATCATGCAATGTTGAGTATTTATACCTGGCCCAGCATTTATTGCTGATCACAAATTACCCTGGGGAAGGTGGTGTTGAGCTGCGTCACTGAACTGCTGCAGTCACTAAGATGCAGGGACACCCATAATGCTCTTAGGGATCGAGTTCCAAGATGTCAACATTTCTGCAGTTCAACTTGTAGACAGTACGCCCTTCTGCTTCTCAGTGCCAGTGATGGAGGGACTGGGTGTTTGATTTTTTTTATGCCAATTAGGGGGCTGGTTTGTCCAGGATGATTTTGAGCTTCTTGAGTGTTTTTGGAACTTCAAATGCCAATATTCCATCATATTCCTGACTTATACCTTGAAGAGGTGGCCAGGATTTGGGGATTCAGGAGGTGAGGTCGTTACCGCAGTATTCTAACCTCTGACTGTCACTTGTGGCCACTGCATGTATGTAAGAATGTTTATGGTGAGCCCAGTTGAAAATATTGTCAATGGTATGCCCTGAGATATTGGGGATATTCAGTGATGGTTTTGTTGTTGAATGTCAAAGCATGCTGGCTAGATTTTCTTCTCCTGGAGACGGATGTAGCCTGCCATTTGAGGCACAATTGTTAATTGCAATGTGTCAGTCCGACGCTGGATGCTGTCCAGATCTTGTTGATTGCATCGTTGAAAATACTGAACATAGTGCAAACAAAAGTGTCTCCTATCATTTCTGGCTTTTATATGCTGACAATGTCTGAGAAGTGAGCTTTGAATAATTTCTTCAAATGATTTCCAAGGGTGACTTGCTTCCAATGACTTTAGTCTAATTCACCAAACAAGTTCATTCAGTTTTCTACTCAGATCAGTATAATTGGCCTTGTTTAAATTCAAGCTCAAGGGTCTTTTGTACTTGTCATATATCTATCAAACTTAATGTGGACTCCAATTGTATTGTAGTCAAAGCATTATTTAAATTTGAGATTACTGGTTACATTGCTATATTATACACCCTGTATCTAACATCATGATAAAACCTTCCCTTGTCACCATTCTGCCCCAACAAGTTCATTGACTCAGAGTTGTCTGGTAGGCTTCCATTGGCTTATTCTGCCCACCTGACCATTCTGTTGATGCCCTCCTGCGGTTTATGGCAATGTTCCTCAGTAACACCAAAGATGGGAACATCATCCATTCTGCTAGATCGACAGGTGACTCAGAAATTCAGTCACCAATCAGGATGTAAGGAATGTTTCCAGAGAATCATTCCAATTTTTGATCTAACTTCAATCTACTGCCAAATTTATTGGTCAAATGAGTGATTGATCTTAATCCTGGATTTTAAGCTGCTTCATCAATGCCCTTCTCACCACTGTAAGGTCACTGTGCGTGTTCTTTGAGGTGTGCACAATGTTCAGTGTCAATAGCTGTCACAGAGTCAGAGAACATGGAAACAGAACCGTTGCTCCAACAAGTGCATGCTGATCAGTTTTCCCGATTTGAACTAGGCCCATGTGCGTACATTTGACCCATATCCCTGCAAACATTTTATTTTTCATTCAACTTCACTCATACCTTTTCAGTGGTTGTGGTATTATTCAACTCCACCACTACCTCAGTCATTTTGTTCCACATGCCCAATACCCACAGTGTGAAAAGTTTAACACTAAGATATTTATAAAAACTACCCCGCTCATTTATCTTTTTACTCATGTCATGAAATCTAGTGCAGGTTCGAACTCCCATATCCTTGGGAAATTGTGAAAGCTACTCACTTTAGCTAAGTCCCTCATGATTTTTCAAGCTGTATAAGTTCACCTCTCTACCTACTGCAGTCCAGCGGAAATAATGCAAAACTCTCCGAGTTATCCTTATAATGCAACACCTCCAGGCTTGGTAACATACCAGTAATTCATTCAATAACATCGTACCTTTACAGGCAAACCAAATCGCATGCAATATTCCACATGTGGCCTTACTAATGTCCTGGATAGCTGCAAGATGATGTCCCAACTCCTGTAGTCAGTGCACTGACCAGTGAAGGCAAGCATGACAATGCCTTCTTTGCTACCTTGTCTACTTTTGATGGCCTTTCAACAGACTATTTCTTGGAACTGATCGGTCTCTCTGTTCGACAAGGCTCACCATGGTCATACTATGAACTGTATAATTCCTGCCCTGGCCAGACTTACCAAAATGCAATATCTTGTATCGATCTAAATTAAACTCCATCTGTCACTCCATGTCCATATGTATCAGACCTGGACCACAGTCAGGCTTGGAGTCATAACTGTCAAGAATTGAAACTGAAATGGAAAGCTTCTGAATTCACCCTCTCCGTCACCAAAACACCTGTGCAGCAAGATGTACGATCCACAAGATAAGCTGCTAAAATTTACCAAGGCTCCGAGGATAGCATCTTCCAGATCTGCGACTTTGATCTTTTAGAAGGACAAGGACAGCGTATACAAGGCAACATCACCACTGCAACGTCCCTTTGAAACCACACACCATGCTGATTTAGAATTAAGTCACTATTTCTTCATTTTCACTGGCTCAAGAAGCCACCAGATCTCATTCTCAGTCTATTGCTCAATATCAGAAAAATCATCCTGCTGTTTTGGATTTCCAGAGATCTCCAAGATACTTTTTTTTCAGCCAGAAGTACTCACATCTCATGTCTATGTTGGTATAGTCTCCCTCTGCACCCATAAATCATTGTCCTGTCCACTTTGTCCAAAAACTTCATCATTCAAACTGAGTCGAAGACTTTCGTCTGTTTGGGTTTCTTTTCATTCTGAACATAAGTGTCAGGATCTGCTTATAGTCACATGAATTTGTATGTGGTATACATGATCCTTCCCCCACATCTATATCTCATGTGTTTTCTCCCCCTATTTCAAATTGTTCAAATCATTTGGGAAATTCAGAAACCAAGTGCTCTCTTTAAACGGTAATTTGTGTTGCACTGAGAATTATGTTGAAAAAAATACAGTAAAAATGTATATTTTCCATTTGGGTATGCGGACTGATTTGACAATTACTCTTGGCTACATGGTCACCATGTGGATGGTTTTTCATTGAATGTACATGAAACTGTAGCTCAATGGTGCACAGACAGGAGCCTCTTCAAGGCACCTCTCCATCATATTACAAAGAAAGTAAATGAAACATTGGCATTTACTGCGACAGGGATGGGGTATAAGAAAGGGTATTGTAGCTGCAGCTGTACAAGGCATTAGCGAGACTGCACCTGAGATTTGAGTCATTATAAGGCTCTCACTTGGGAACGAATGAAGTTGCATCTAGGATCAAGAAATATAATTTAATTTACTGACTCCACATTGTTTCTAAGGACTGGAATTCATGTCACATCGCAATATTTCACTGTTTGCTCTGAACTCTCAGTCGCTGTGACAACATAAACTTATCAAATAAAAAAACACAGAACTGCGGGTGCCTGTCATCTGAACGAAAACACAAAGTGCTGGAGAAACTCAGCATATGCAGAGAAAGAGAGAGAAACAGAGTCAATGTTTAAAGTCAGTGACCCTTTGGTCAGAACAGTTCCCCGTATTGCCAGCAGGTTTTGTGCTTTGTTCTATAATTTTGCCCAGGCTTGTTGTTGTGTGTAGCAATGGATGGTGTGACTGAGGCTCCAGTGATATGGGAGCAGCTCCTAACCTGAATGACTGCTGTTGGCATTTGTGAGAAGGATAAACAGACTGATAATCAAGCTGTTTGGGCACCTTCAGAGCTCACCATTATAAGCCTTTAGGGCCTACAGTGGGAATTGCAACTTTTGCCTCAAAAGGCTGGGACAGATGCAGTGACACTTGCTTCGTCGGCAACACATACCAACTGCAACACATTTGCCACCTTGAGAACTTCAGAGAGTTTCATTTCTTTCCAATAAAAATAATTGAAATTGTCTCTTGTTTGTACATGAATAGAGTGTGGCTGTAAAAAGAAACATCTTGTCAAAGATTTTTACTCATAATCATCAACTGGAACGCACGATGAAATGTGATAGTTCAAATTGTAGTGAAGACAGCATATTGCCATCTCTTGTTACAGACAGAAAAAAAGACTTGGTCGCGAGTTTGAGCTGAGGATCACCACAAATCAGGAACGAGCAGAGATTAATGAGTAAAACTCTTCCAAGATCGTCTCAACTGGTTGTGGGAATTGAATTGACACGGTTGGCCACAGGCAGCTGTTATCCAGCCAACTGAGCACCATTCAAGTTGCAAAACAAATTCAAGTTCCGCATGATGACATTGGTCCTGCTTGATGGTTATTCAAATCCAGGATTTAAATTTCATACTTTCCAGTAGACATCCACGTTTTGTTTTCAAATTGGAGCATGGAGATGGGGTCATTTCAACACATTGCATTTGAAGAAGCTCTTTGAAACATTGCCATGTTTAGAACATCATCGCTGGAGTCAAGTCTCTCTCTTTATCTGCCCTTCTGAATCTTACTGTTCAAGCAGCATCTACCGCCCTTTCTGTTGAAACTTTCCCAATCACTATGTCAACATCGGATATGGTCAACAGGAAATAATAATGAAATGCGAACCACTGACAGTTCTTCAGACTTTCACTCAGAAGCTTGATAAACAGAGTTCTTTTTGTGCCATGAATTTTTCCCCTGACCTCTACCTCAGTTTCAGATACTTTCTAAAAATTAACACAGCGACGGCTGATCCTGTCCTCTCTACTGAGTCACAAGGTCACATGACCAGTCCCCTGCTTAGATATCAGAAGGTCAAATAATCATTACCTAGAATTTGTGTAGCACAAATCTTACCACTCGACTGAGGATTCCCTGCAGAAATGTCCTGGAGCTGAGATGACCGACCTCCACAACCAGAACCACCTTGTACCATGCATATCCAGCCGAGGGTTTACCCCCTGAGCACTATTAAGGCAAATTTAGCTCAGTTCTTTATTTTCACAGTTAGAAAAATGTAACATGGACATCGAGGAGAGTCACATTCAACTCACATTTCCATGTCACTGATTTGTGGATTATTTCATGAAATATTTTCCACGGTTTATTTGCTGCCACAACCTGCAGGACAGTTTCTAAATCAATGTAACTGAGCATTCTTTTCAAATAGGTACAATTGGCTCTCTTTGAATTCAAGAACGAATGTGTTAGGACCTGCTTATCGTGACATGAATTTGCATCTGTTATTACTCCATTGAATCTCTTCTACGCACTCAGTATTACATCCACCCTGTCAACGTAATTCTGAAAACATCAAATTCTGCAATTCGGTTCCTCCAATGTCTGTTGCAGATTTATTCTAAGACTGAACATTTATCGATACTTTGACGATGTATAATGATATATCGATGCAGATGTACTCTAACACAACTGTGAAGCAAATAGGTATTCAGCCCACTCCTTCAGGATCATAGGTATGTTCATTGCCACTGAAATAAATCATCCTAATCTCCACATCTATATCTGACAAGTTTTCTCCCCTGATTTCAAATTGTTCAAATCATTGGGGAAATTCAGAAACCGGGTGGTCTGTTAAAACCATAATGTGTGTGGCGCTGAGAATTATTTTCAAAAAGGCGCAATAAGAATGCATATTTTCCATTATATGGAGAGATTTGACAATTACTATTGGCAAAATGTCACACTGTGGATCGGTTTTTATTGAATGGAAAGTTTTCCAATTGGCATGGTGTCATTTCACCTTGAATCCCAGGACATGGTCTGGATCAGTGACTCGGGTGCGTTATCATTACATCACTCGTCATCTCGGCTGCCAGCCCTTGCAGAACAGTGAGTAGTGAGATTTTATTGCATTCTTCATCTCCTCTCTGAATCTCCTCTGGAACAATGCGTAAATACAAATGTTTGTGCAAGTGCTGGTGCACAACAGCAGGATGTCGCCCTGAGTGCTAAATCGCGTGAGGTTGAACCTTGCTAATCCACCACCTGGGTAAAGCCAATACAGGTGTGAAGGATTGTGATGGGAGCCGACAGGACCACAAAGTAGGCGGAGATGACAATGAGCAGAATGATGGAGGTCCTCCTACTCTTCAGCTCGGGATCTTTTCCTTTCTCTCCAGTCCCACTGCTACAGCTCTTCAGGGCCCGGCGAGCTCTGCTTGCCATTATAATATGACGGGTGGTGAGAGAATTCAACAGCAGCAGCAGAGGAACAGGAAGAAATGTGTTTGAGATGTTGTTGATCATCTGGCGAGCTGCCCAGACTGGTGAAGTGTGATAATCGGCAACAGTGCAGCAGCCCCACTGTACAATATTCACAATGTAATGGGGCTCATCCAGAAAAGGCAAGGGAATGTTGACCAAAATGTTAAGAGCGCTCACAATGGATATGACCACTGTCGCAGTTCTTTTAGTGCAATACCTTGGCTTCAGTCTGTTGCAGCAAATTGCAACAAAGCGGTCAAAAGTGAAGACTATGGTGAACCACATGGAGACTTGCAGGCTCAGTCCTTGCAGGAAAACATCAAGCCGGCCGATGGCAGTGTAGCTCAACAGCGAGCCTGGGAAGTGATGCCTGATGATTTGACCCACAATCACATTGAAGAAAAGGACTATCAGATCTGCCATTGCCATGGTTCTCATGTAGCAAGTGATTCCTTTGGAAAGGCCGCACTTCCCTTGGGAAAGAATCAACTCTGTCATCAGGTTCACTGAAAAAAAATCAGATCGTGAGATGTATCAAAGTGTCCATCAGCGACGCACACAGATGAAGTATGGAATTCCAAAGGGAGGAATAACAAGACTATGTGGTGTTGTTGGAAGTTCCAGACTTGAAAAAACATTGGGAAACAGTGCAATCTTATTAGTAACACATTGTCTCTGTGATGGAAATGATGCAGAAGGGGATTCCATGAGCAATACATCCACTTGTTTGTCACATTGCACCATGTGGTTGCACTATTTCCAGAAAAGAAATAGTATTGCTTGAGAAGCAACCTAGTGAGGATTCACTTGCCTGAGTCCTGGGATTAAGCTCTTTCGAGTTGAGAAGAATGTGAAAAATGAAAGGATTGCAGATGCTGTATATCAGGAACAAAAACAAAGTTGCTGGAAAAGCTCATCCGGCCGGGCAGCATCTGTGAAAGAAAAAACGAGTTAATGTTTCAGGCCCGGTGACGTTCTGAGGAAGGGCCATTGGACCCAAAACGTTAACTCTGCTTTCTCTTGAGATATGCTGCCAGACCCGCTGAGCTTTTCCAGCAACTTTGATTTTGTACCAGAAGAATGTGAGGTGGTTTCATTAAAACATGTCAGATCTTGTGGAGATGAGATAAAATGGAATGCAAGAAAGTAGTTTCCTCTTGAGAGGGAGCAAAAACAAGGAGATACTATATAGGAATGAACTGTTTCCCTTTTCATGTCAGAAATAAGGAGATTTCTATTGTCCCAGAAGGTGGTTATTTGCAGAATTGTCTTCCTGTGAGTGAAATGGGGGCTGGCTCTGCAACACTGTGCTCTCATTTTCAGGACAAAGCAGAAACAATCAAAAGACTCTCCCATTCGTGGAAACGTCCTCTCAGCATTTGTGATAATGGGAACTGCAGATGCTGGAGAACCCAAGATAACTAAGTGTGGAGCTGGATGAACACAGCAGGCCAAGCAGCATCTCAGGAGCACAAACGCTGACGTTTCGGGCCTCGGGTCTCGGCCTGAAACGTCAGCCTTTGTGCTCCTGAGATGCAGCTTGGACTGCTGTGTCCATCCAGCTCCACACTTCGTCCTCTCAGCATTTATCCTGTTGATCCCGTTAAGAATTCTATACGTCTAAATGACATCACCTCTCACTGTTCTAAACTCCAGTGTGTTGAGGCTCAAACTTTAATTACTGTGCACACTGCAGTCCCCCGCTGCCTGTGATCATCCTTCTGATGATCCTTCTCTGAACTTTACTTTCCTTCAATAACAGACCAAAACTGCTCACAGTACTCCTTCTGTGATCTCATTCCCACCATTATACATTTGCAGTAAGACTTCCCTACTCTTACACTCCAACTCCCTTGAAATAAGAGGCTAACATTACAGGTGCCTTCCTGATTACTGGCTGGACCTGTGTGCTAGCTTTCTTTTTTTTGTGCTCATGCTCCACGTATCTTTGTGGTTCAGCTTTCTGCAGCTTTTCACCATTTAAATAAATCTGTTCTTTTGTACTACCGTCCAAAATGAATGAATTTATATTTTCCCACAATTATACAACATTTAGCAAATTTTTGACCGTTTACTTGACTTGCCAATATCTCTCTGTTAACGAATGACATCCATCTCACAATGTACCTTTGCCTCTGTATTTGGTGTCATCTGCAAATTCAGCTGCAGTACATTCACTCCCTTCCTCCAAGCTTTGAATATATATTGTAGAGAGTAGCAATACCACCACTGATCCCAGCGGAACCCCACAGGTCATGGGTCCCAAGAAGAAACCTCCATCACCATGAGCTCTGATCTTATGGCATAATCTTTTGTGAGGTACCTTACTGAACGCCTTCTCAAAAACCAAATACAACACATCCATTGATTCCCTTCTGTGCATTTTAGTTGAGACTTCTGCAAAGAATTCACATAAATTAGTCAGACACAATTCCACTTCATGAAGCTGTACTGAGTCTGTTTGACGAGAAGAATATTTTCTCAATGTTCTCTATCCTACTCTCATTAATTAATTCCAATCCTTTTTCAACAATAGATTTTGTCACTGATACTTTGCCTTGCTTTTTTTTAAATAGGAGTTTCACATTGTCAGTTTTCCAAATCTCTGGCATTTCTCCAATATCCAAGGTTTTTTGTAAATTACAGAGATAGCATCCGCGACTTGTGTAGCTACCTGTTTTACAATCCGAGGTTGTAAGCCATCACAGCAGGAAGCATATTCACCTTTAACCCCACTAGTTTACCAAATACCCTTTCCTCAGTGATGGTGAAGGGTCTTAATTCCTCAACTACATTCTTTATAATTAATGGAATGTTCAAAGTATCTTCTGTCACAAAGTGTGATGCAAAATATTTGTTCAATACTTCTGTTTTTTTTACAGAGTTTAAAAATATTTTCTTCCAACAAAGTTAGCTGGGACAGGACTAGCTGAGCTCTGAGCAAAACCGATGGAATGAAGAACGGGCGAACTCCGCAATCAGCTGTTTCAGTTTGGCTGTTTCAAATATGTTGGACTCACTTAGGATGAAATGGTCAAAGTTAGAACACTTGAGATGCTTCTTGACGATTTTGCAACTACACGTTAGATTAATCGAATTTGAAGTGAAGTGGAGGAATCTTCAGAAAAGGGAGATGAATTGGAAATTCAGTTGTCTAACACAATCACCAAACAAAAACTCAGATCAGAAGCTGATTGAAAAGAGAGAATGGCTGCCATGTTTAGTTCATCACTGCTAATAGAAATTCAGGCCCTGAATTGACAGAGTTACACCAAACAGCCTACTTCGATACTAATTCAGAACAAATCTTGGGATTTATTATTTCAAGGACAAGCATTAATGTGGAAATTAGAAGAAGTGTCTGGAAAAGGGTCACTGGCCCTGAAATGTTACCTATGCTTTCTCTTCCAATATACAGCCAGATGAGAATCTGCAGCGATTTCTGCTTTAGTTTCTGATCTCCAGCACATGCAGTTATTCATTTCGAAATTGCGCCCTGCTACACATCAAGATTGAGACTTTTTATCAGCCTGTGATGAATGTTGATGAAGCATCACTAATATCCAGGCACACTGAGTTTGAAGGAAGAGCTAAATGATTTTGGGTTTTTGGTTTTCTATTCTATGAAGGTGAGTAGCTAAAAGAAAGTGTCAGAGAATCATTTATTGAGCTTATAGACAAATAAATATTTCTGAGAAATCATGTGGCTGAAGCAAAATGACCAGACATGCTATCTGATGAAGTTAAACTTCAGCTTGAGTGCTTAATTAATTATTTCAAAGCCAGATTAATGTTGATTATGAGAGAACCCAAGGAGGTCCAGCTCTAAGCGGTTGGGATGAGGCCAGTAGGTCGGAGATGGTGGTGGGGCTTGAGGTGGGAGGAGGGGATAAGAAGGAAGAAGGATAGGGAGGCAGGGACAAGCTGGGCTGCTTTTTGGATGTGGTGGGGCACTGGAGATTTTGAAGCTTATGAAACCCACATTGATACCATTGGGCTGCAGAGTTCCCAAGCAAAATATGAGGTGCTATTCCTGCAAACTTTGCGTGGCATCGTCGTGGCACTGCCGGAGGCCCAGGATGGACATGTCATCTGAGGAATGGGAGGGGTTGTTGAAATGGTTCGGGACTGAGACTGCAGTTGTTTAGAGTGATCCGTGCATCGCAGTTCCCAAGCCTCTGCTTGGTTTCCGTGATGAAGAGGTGGCCCCAATGGGAACAGTGGATACAGGATACCACATTTGCAGATGTGCAGGTGAACATCTGCTTGATGTATAAAGTCTTCTTGGGGCCTGGGATGGGGGTGAGGGTATGTCTAGAGGCAGGTGTAGCACTTCCTGCCCCCTTGACCTGTCCATCTTCCCTGGACTGACATGTAGCCGCCATTACTCCCCAACTACACTCACCTTTACTGGCTCCATCCCCACCTCTTCGACCTGTCTGTCTCCTCGCCACCTGTCTCCTCCTCTAGCCATCTTATATCCACCTCCCTCTCTCTCCTTATTTATTTCAGAACCCCTTCCCCTCCCACATTTCTGAAGAAGGGTCTAGGCCCGAAACGTCACCTTTACCGCTCCTCTGATGCTGCTTGGCCTGCTGTGTTCATCGAGCACCCTACTATCACAGATTCTCCAGCTGCAGCAGGTCCTAATATCTCAGATGCTGGAGATCACAGTTTGTCAAATGGCTTCCATGCAGAGACACATAAATTGTGTTCATTTGGACATTAATGAGATTGGCATCTATTGACCAGAAGGCGGTTAAGAGCCGAAAACATGGCTATCGGCCTGATGTCGCATGTTGGACAGACCCATCAAAGATGCTAGAATTCATTAATGATGTTAGTTCTGAGCTGGCAAGTAACTTTCGAGCTTAAGAATCAGTAATGTCTCAGTGGTCACCATTCGTTGAGTTTTTTTTTAAATTAAATGGAAGCCTTTCGTGGAGGGCTTTGTCCCCAGAAGCCACAATATTAGCTTTGTACTGAGGAATGTTGATTCAGTGAGGTCATCATGACACCATCAACTTCTCCGTAAATGAAAATTGCATATTTAGCTTACAGAGAATAGAACAGGGAGATTTGACCAGTTTCTTCATTTCCTCTCTGAATCTCCTCTGGGTCAATGCATAAACACATGTGTTTTTGCAGGAGCTGGTACACATCATCAGAATTGTCGCCCTGATTGCCAAATAGAGTGAGTTTGATCCTTCAAATGCCACTGTCTGGGTGACACCGACACAGATATGGATCACAGTGATGGGCATCGACAGCACCACGAAGCACCCAGAGATGGTGAAGAGCAGAATGATGGACGTCCTCCTGCTATTCAGCTCGGGGTCACTGCCCAACTTCCCAGAACCACCACTGCTGATGCTGCTCTTCAGGGCTCGGCGAGCTCTGCTGGCCACTAGGATGTGCTGCGCAGTGAGAGAATTCAACAACAGTAGCAGGGGAATAGGAAGAAACATGTTTGAGATGTTGGTGACCCACTGGTGAGCTGCCCAGCCTGGTGAAGTGTGATAACTGGTGATGGTGTGGCAGCCCCACTGTACACTGTTCACAACATAAGCAGCCTCACAGCGAAAAGGTAAGGGAATGTTGATTATAATGTTAAGCACGCTCACAGTGGATATGACCACATTGGCCGTTCTTTCAGTGCAATATCTCGCCTTCAATCTGTGGCAGCAAATTGCTACAGAGCGGTCAAAGGTGAAGGCTGTGGTGAACCAGATGGCGAGCTGAAGGCTCAGCCCTTGCAGGAAAGCATTGAGTTGGCACATGGAAGTGTATTTCATCAGCGTGTCTGGGAAATGATTCACGATGATCTCATTCACAATCACGTTGAAGACAAGTACCATTAAATCTGCGATTGCCATGGCCCTCATGTAGCAAGTGATTCCTCGGGAAAGGCCACACTTCTCTTGAGAAAGAACCAACAGTGTCATCAGATTCGCTGAAGACAGAAAGAACAATCAGTCGATATGTGCACAGATGAGGTCAGTAATTGCAAGTCTCTGAGATGCTGCTGGTCATTCGAGGCTTGTATAACAACGAAACATCGTGCCATCAGCAACACATTGTCTGTATTGTGGGATTAATTAGAAGGTGATTTTGCACTGCTTGGTCTCCAAACTTCAAGAGAACGTTTTCTTTCTCATTCAGAAACAGATCAGAGAAGATTTACCTGTCTCACAAGTTGATTACGATCTTGTTTTGTGAAGAAAGTTTATGCCTGTATCCATTCGAATTCAGAAGGATGTGAGGTGATCTCATTGAAACCTTTAAGATCTTGAGGGAACTGGATAATGTGGAACACGTGGAAATGGTTTTCTTTTGAGTGAGGAGATTAAAATTGAGGACACAGTTTAGGAATAAGCAGTTTCCCATTTCAAATAGAGATAAGGAGATTTTTACTCTCTCAGAAGTTGGTTATTATATGGATCCTCTCCCCCAACACATAGTTGTGGCTGAATCTAGAAGAGTGAGTTAGATACATTTTCGACACACAAGGGATTCAAGGGCAATGGAATGCAGGCAGGACAGTGGAGATCACTCAAACCATGGTCCCTCTGAAAGGTGGAAGCAGTTCAAAGCGCCAATTGGCCCATTCCAGCTTCTCATTCATATGTTCCCATTCTCCTCTTCTGTGGTTTACTTCCATCAAAAAAGTTGTCATTTTGAAATGTCTGAAACGTCTGCCACTGCCATCGAGAATCTGTGTGTCTCAGTGTGAAACATAAAGAGGATTCTGCCTCCACAGCTCTGTCTGTGGAAAAAAGTTCCAAACACACAACCCACTGAGGGAACAAATTCCTCCTAATCTCAGAATTAATTCATCATTCCTTTACTGTTTGATTACTCTCTCAGGGACACTTCGTGACTGAACATGCAAGAAAAATATCACAACAGGTTTAATCAGGAATTTCAAGGATTACAATGGTGGGAAGGAGAATTTCTGTTAGAATTTCTATTAGAACAGGTTGTGGTCCCATTTTCAGGGGAACGCAGAAACAGCCAAAGAACTCCCATGAAGGGAATGATCCTCCACCATTTACTGGTCAAGCTCCTTAAGAATCCAATATGTTTCAATAAGGTCAACTCTCAATCTTCTACATTCCTGTGAGAAGAGACCCAATCTTTTAATTTTTGCTCATAACACAGTTCCTCCACACTTGATCATGCTGATGCTCCTTGTCTGAATAGCTTCTGATGTAGTTTTTTTCTTTTCCTCAATAACAGGACGAAAACTGCACACAGTACCCCAGCGGTGTAACATATGGTTTGAAATATGGACCAATATTCCGTGACCCTGCCAAGCGACTGGTTGCACCTTTGTGCTAGCTTTCGATGTTTCATGTGCAAGTACCTCAACTCAATTTGTCTTCCAGCTTTCTGTAGATTTTTTCTGTTCATATAAAACTCTGTCCTTTTGTTCTACCCTCCAAAATGAACAACATGACATGTTTCCACATTACTCTCCATTTGACAATGATTTGTTTACCCTATCAATATCTTTCTGCAAAACATTGTACCTTCCCACAATCTACTTTTCCAACTATGCTTAGATGTCATCTGCAAATTTAGCTGCAGTACATTCATTTCTTCCTCCAAGTTGTGAATATATACTGTAAACAGTAGCAATCTCAACACTGATCCCTGTGGTATCCCACAGATCATGGATGACAAAACTACAAATGAATACAGCATCAACTCTCGCTGTCTCTTGGACCATTCTCCATCCTAACCAATAATCTACCTCCAAGAACATTGACTGTTATGACTCCACCTTCTGTGAGGGACACTGTTGAACTCATTCGCAAATCCCAATTAAAACACATCTACTGATTTCCCTCTTTCCATCTCGATGAGGCTACGTTTTGCAATAAATTTGCCACTCACAATTTTCCTTTCATGGAGCTCAGCTGACTCTGCCTGATGTGATTAAAATTTTCCAAACGGTACGCGATCTCATCTTTACGAATTGATTCCAATGTATTTTCAACAATCGATATAATAACCCATGTTTTGCCTTCGTTTCTTTTGGAATGGCAGTGTCACATTTTCAGTTTTCCAAACCTCTGGTAATTCTCCACAACCCATGTATTTGAGTAAATTACAGCCAAAGCATTCTGTATCTCTTTTTGGATCAGACCCAGGAACATATTTTTCTTTAGCTCCAATAATTTTTCAAATATTCCTTCTTCAGCAATGGAGATAGGACTTAAATAATCCACCATACTCTGTAGCAATGGTAACATGCTCAAAGTGTCATCCATCGTAAGGAATGATGTAAAATATCTGTTTCAGTCCTCTGTCATTTTCATGTATTCTTCATTAAGGTGAAGCACAGTCGTTTCTAACCCAGGCAGGAGGAATTGCTCTCAAACTGAAACTAGCAGTAATGAAGAGCAGACAAACTCAATAACAAGGAGGAGATTCATTTGGTTGGAGTAGGTCCAAATTGCAGAGACTCAATTCAAAACCGAACAGGCAAGAAAAATGTCAAAGCGGCTGTTACCAACTTACCAGGAATTCCAAAGATTGCAAGAATGGGAAAGAGAATTTCTATTGGAAGTGCCCCAGGTGCCATTTTCAGGTGCAAGCCAGAACAGTCATAATGAGGCAATGCATTGAAACACGCTCAATATATACACAAGACAATCCTCCACTGAATTTCATTCATTAAGATTTCATTAATCTCAGCATTTTTAACAAACAAGTTAATATCTCACATCCTTGAGCAGTATTTACACTGAGCACTGTGATCACCAGAGAATTCGGGTCATCATCTCTCAGCGTTGGCTTCTCAGAGGGCCATGAGGGAGCTGCCTGCCTTGGTGTGACCTTAATTGATTGTGGAGTGTAAGCTCATCCAGGAGTGAGGGATACAGCTTCGAGTTTCACCCATTTCAATCAAACTGTGTTACATTTGTCCCTGGATAAAGTGATACTATAACCCAGTCCTTCTTGCCCTTGAAGAGAAATCATACAAGAATGCCACATGAGCCCACAATTGCACCATTCCAATCTGCCCCTCCTCTTCCTCCCTTTCATTATGTATCCAGTGAGAAATGAGAAAG
The DNA here is from genome assembly GCF_030684315.1 of Stegostoma tigrinum. Classification (NCBI taxonomy): domain Eukaryota; kingdom Metazoa; phylum Chordata; class Chondrichthyes; order Orectolobiformes; family Stegostomatidae; genus Stegostoma; species Stegostoma tigrinum. The sequence goes on along the minus strand of NC_081387.1, from coordinate 18,412,677 downwards.
GATTCTAAGCAAAATTACTGACTGGCCATCGCCCACCCTCACCGTCGCACCAGCACTTGGTCCATTGCTTAAATATAAGGTTTTGCCCTTTTAAGACAGAGAGGACAATAAAAGATTTCTCTCGGAGGGTTGACAGTCTTTGAGATTCCCTTCCTCAAAAAGCAGTGGATGCAGAATCTTAAGCTCTTTTAAACTGCAGGTTCGCAAGTTTCTTGATGATAAAGTGGATTAAAGATTATCGAGGCCATTCAGGAATATCAAGGTGATGTCAAAATCATGATCAACGATTATCTCACTGAGCAGCAGGACAGACTGAAAGTGCAAAGAGGCCAACTCTTTTTTTTATGCTTGTATTTTCAATTCCTGTCTCACAATCATGTGGTAAAATGTCTCAAATCAATGCGCTGACATCAATAAGCAGTGAGAACCTCTCATTCTCATGACAAGTGTGGTTGTCCGCACAACTTCCAAGCTGTCAACATCCCTCTAACTCTCCTGTTTCATTTTAGTGGCTTTCCATTGTTCAAGAAATTTCTGGAAGGAGCCAACACCTTACTGAACATTAGAATAAAGTTCTGGTAAAACTAATACATGGCAATGTAACACAGAATTTTACTTTTTGTCTTAGGTACCAGGAAAACCATAACACTTTAATCCCTCACGAATATAAAATCTGTTAAACTCTTTTGAAAATTTCCTACATCAGCATTCACCACTCATTACATAGATACCCTTGTGGGAAGAAATGTCTCTTCATCTCTGTATTAAATCAGTGACCTGTTATTCTAAAATGATGAGTCTTGTTCTGGATTTCCACACATGAGAAAACATTGTTTCTATGTCTACTTTGTCAAGTATCAAGCCATGTGTCAAATATACACGATGCAGTAGTTTTAGCAAATGCCGATGATGTCTCACATACGTCATTTCATGTTGCCTGATGGTTATGTTGGAATTCAGAAGTAGATAGGAGGGACAGAATATCTGGGGATGGGACGAGAGTTTGGGAGAAAGCTGAAGGATGCAAAGCTCATAAAACTGAAAATTCTAAACCAAAAATGACATCACGAAAATGACATGCATCCATTCAAATGATGATTGAAATACAATTGTTGGAGTTTCAGTGGGACACCAATTGTAGTGTTGGGGATTTTGAAGGAATCCTCAGAAAAGAGGGCAGCTGGAAATGAAATCGTTATTGAAACCGTAAGTGTGTTAAACATTTTTTTCCTCAATTATTGACAAAAGGAATCAAGGTTTTATCAGCTTTTATTTCAAAGTCAAGAGCTCCTGAAGTGATAGAAAAAACATCGGATGTGAAATGTGACAGGCCTGGAGTGGTCCAAACTCTTGATTGGAGTGAACTGGAAGCTGTAGTCAATAGGAGGAAAAAGAACAAAATTGGAGGAGTACTAAGAAGCCAGTCACTGCTTCCTTTATTTTTCTGGAATGAGGTGCTGATTACGAACAGACATTGTACACAGCTGTAACTGAAGCATCAGATAAAGGCGACTGGTGGGACAACAATATGAATATTCTCATGAACAGTGCTGAGGAGGTTCCACAGCAGCCCATCATTTTGAAGAAGACTGTGCTTGTGGAGCATTGTTTGTTTGGGGGCTGCTTTAAGAAGGTAATTGGTGGCAAAATCCTCCAAGAAAGTATGTAGAATTCCATTGGAGGAAATGTAGAGTTGTGGCAGAATTATCTCTGAAAGTTGTGCTCCAAATGATGATTGGACTGTTCAGTAAATGTGTTGGAGAAGTCAATGTTGGATATGTTCTTTAAAGGAGAACAATTATGTTTATCATGAATTGCAAGTGAATTTGTGTCGTTAAGTAAACTCCTTTCTTTTGACTTACTGACGTCTACGTAATTCAAAACAACACATTCAGTGATAGTTCTTCAGTTTAAAATTGCTGTCATTTTGAAATTCTGGGAATCACAATTTCATCCAACTCAGGATCCCATTCTTGCTTTCTCCTCACACGGCTTGATCCCTGTATCCCTAAGAACAAAATTAACTTCCACTTGAGTACATTTGATGTTTTCACCTCAACCTGTTCCGGTTGCAGGGAATTACAGAAGCTCACCATTCTTTAGGTGAAGAGGTTTCTCATCATCTCAGACCTGAATACTCTACTCTGTTTCCTAAGACTGTGACGTCAGCCTCTGGACACCCTGGTCTTTGGATCATTCCTCCTCTTCTTGCTCTGTGCAATTGTCTTAGAGCTTTATATAATTTTTAGATATACATACACCACACTCTGCCTTTCCTATAGCCTTCGACGAGTATACACTTGAACGATCTAATCTGTCTTCCTTCATAAGTCAGCCCTGCCATCCAAACAGCGGGTTAAAATTCTCCAAAATCCCTCCATCGTTAAAACATCATTCACCAGATGAAAAGTCCAAAACTTCACAAATAGTTTCAGTGTGGTCGCTCCAAGGATTTAGACAATTGTAGCAAGACATCCCTGTCCCAATATTCAAATATTCAAATAAGACATTCCACTCCCACACATCCCAGATGTCCAAGTTCTTTAAGCACCGCAAATTTCACCCCACAGTGATCGAGAACGCCCTTGACCGGGACTCCCATGTTTCCCGCAACACATCCCTCACACCCCGCCCCCGCCACAACCGCCCTAAGAGGTTTCCCCTCGTTCTCACACACCACCCTACCAACCTCCGGATACAACGCATCATCCTCCGACACTTCCGCCATTTACAATCCGACCCCACCACCCTAGACATTTTTCCATCCCCACCCCTGTCTGCTTTCCGGAGAGACCACTCTCTCCGTGACTACCTTGCTCGCTCCACACTGCCCTCCAACCCCACCACACCCAGCACCTTCCCCTGCAACCCCAGGAAATGTTACACTTGTCCCCACACCTCCTCCCTCACCCCTATCCCAGGCCCCAAGATGACATTCCACATTAAGCAGAGGTTCACCTGCACATCTGCCAATGTGGGATACTGCATCCACTGTACCCAGTGCGACTTCTTCTACATTGGGGAAACCAAGCGGAGGCTTGGGGACCGCTTTGCAGAACACCTCCGCTCAGTTCGCAACAAACAACTGCACCTCCCAGTCGCAAACCATTTCCACTCCCACTCCCATTCTCTAGATGACATGTCCATCATGGGCCTCCTGCAGTGCAACAATGATGCCACCCGAAGTTGCAGGAACAGCAACTCATATTCCGCCTGGGAACCCTGCAACCATATGGTGTCAATGTGGACTTCGCCAGTTTCAAAATCTCCCCTTCCCCTACTGCATCCCTAAACCAGCCCAGTTCGTCCCCTCCCCCCACTGCACCACACAACCAGCCCAGCTCTTCCCCCCCACCCACTGCATCCCAAAACCAGTCCAACCTGTCTCTGCCTCCCTAACCGGTTCTTCCTCTCACCCATCCCTTCCTCCCACCCCAAGCCGCACCCCCATCTACCTACTAACCTCATCCCACCTCCTTGACCTGTCCATCTTCCCTGGACTGACCTATCCCCTCCCTACCTCACCACCTATAGTCTCTCCACCTATCTTCTTTACTCTCCATCTTCGGTCCGCCTCCCCGTCTCTCCCTATTTATTCCAGTTCCCTCTCCCCATCCCCCTCTCTGGTGAAGGGTCTAGGCCCAAAACGTCAACTTTTGTGCTCCTGAGATGCTGCTTGGCCTGCTGTGTTCATCCAGCCTCACATTTTATTATCTTGGAATTCTCGAGCATCTGCAGTTCCCATTATCTCTGAAAATATTCTTGCTGTGTCGATGACATTTCATTTGCTTTCTTCACTATCTGCTGCTCCTGCATTCTTACTTTCAGGAATTTGTTTACAAGGACATCCAGGATGTTTTGCAACTCCTTACTGCAAATGTATCACCATTCAGATAATAAGCCATCTGCCTTTTCATTTTATCAAATTGGATAACCTCACTTTGCTCCACCTGCCATCTCAATCCACCATGCATTTGCCTGTCCTCACAACATAGAAACATAGAACATAAGACATTGAACTGTACAGCACAACAGCGGGGCCTTTAGCCTACAATGTTGAGCTGAACAGGATGCCATTTTAAACCAGTCCTTTCTGCTGGCCCTTGGTCTGTACCCTTCCACTGCTTGTCTGTTTGTGTGCTTATCTAAAAGTTCCTTTAATGTCCCTATTGTATCTATCTCGACCACCTCCCCTGGCAGTGCATTTCACATTCCTGCAATTCTCTGTGTAAAAAACTTACCCATCGTATCCCGTTTGAACTTTCCCCCAACCTTCAATGCACGCCCCCAGTATGAGACATTCCAACTCTGATAAAAAGATTCTGGACCTGAACCCTATCGATGCATTTTAGAATTTTATAAAATCCTAACTAATCCAATATCTCCTTACATGTCAGTTTTGCCATCCCAGCAATCAGACTGGTAAAATGACTTGCACGACCTCCATAGCTCGGACATCCCTCATCAGATCATAACTGTACACAGTATTTTAAGATTGGCCTCACAGATACCCAGTGCAGCCACACCATGACATTACAATTGTTATACTCAGTGCTCTGACCAATGAAAAAACACATGCCAAACATCTTCTTTGCCACGTTGTCTACTTTGAACTCCACTGCCAAAGAACTGTGCAGCCGCAGCCCGAGGTCGCTTTGTTCAGCAAGAAAGAGGTTGATATCAAGTCTGCATTTGTCCGACTGTGGAATCAAAGAGCACGAGAAAAATGTAATCCATGAGTATCAGAGGGCAAACATTCTGGTAGTTGGAGACGTACCAGACACAGAGGAAGGTCGTCATAGTTGTTGAAGGTCAGTTGCCTCAGCTCCAGGAGACCTCTGCAGGAGCTTCTGAAGATAGAGTCTGAGGCCCGAGCATTTTCAGCTGCTTCAACAAGGACCTTCGTGCATTCTTAAAATTAGAAGTGGGGATGTTCATCGATGATTCAACCGGGTTCTCAAGTGGAGTATGTGATGCTGTTCCTGCAGGTGGCATCGTTGTGGCACAGCAGGAGGACCAGGATGGTCAGGTCGTCTGAGGAATGGGAGGGGGAGTTGAAATTGTTCGTTGTTAGGAGGTGAGGCTGTTTATTGCGAACCGAGTGGAGATATTCCGCAAAGCAGTCCCCGAACCTCCGCTTGTTTTCCCCGATGTAGAGGAGGCCACAATGAGAACAGCGGATACAGTATACTACTTTAGCAGATGTGCAAGTGAACATCTGCTTAATGTGGAAAGTCGTCCTGGGGCCAGGGATAGGGGTGAGGTGGGAGGTGGAGGGTCAGGTGTAGCACTTCCTGCGGAGAAGGGAGTCATGGAGAGAATGATCCATCTGGAAAGCAGATAAGAGTGGGAGGGAAAAATGCCTTTGGTGGTGGGGTCGGATTGCAGACGGCAGAAGTGACAGATGATGATGCTTTGGATCTGAAGGTTGGTGGGGTGGTACATAAAGAGCAAATGGATTCTGCTTTGGTTGTTATTGCGGGGAGAGAGTGTGAAGAATGATTTACGGGAAATGCAGGAGATATGTTCGAGGGCATTCCCGACCACTGACGGGAGGGAGGTTGTGGTCCTTGAAAAACGAGGACATTTGAGATGTACGGGAGTGGAATGCTTCATCCTCGGAGCAGATGTGGCTGAGGCGAAGGAATTGGGAACAGTGGATGACATTTTTGCAGGAAGGTGGGTGGGAGGAGGTGCATTCTCAGTAGCTTTGGGAGTCGGTGCGCTTGAAGTGTATATCGGTTTCTAGATGGTTGCTGGAGATGGAACGATAGAGTTCCAGGAAGGAGAGAGAGAGATGGGAGATAGTCCAGGTGAACTTAAGGTTGGGGTGGAAGGTGTTAGTGAAGTGGATGAACTGTTCAAGCTCCTCGTGGGAGCACAAGGCAGCGCCAATACAATCATCAATGGAACGGAGGAAGAGGTGGGGTTTAGAGCCAGAGTAGCTACGGAATAGGGATTGTTCCACACAACCTACAAAGAGGCAGGCATAGCTTGGGCCCATGCAGGTACCCATGGGCACCCTCATTGTCTGCAGAAAGTGGGAGGAATTGAAAGAGAAGTTGTTGAGGGTGAGGATGGGTTTGGCTCAGCGGATGAGGGTGTAAGTGGAAGGGGACTGTTCTGGCTTATGGGTCAAGAAGAAGCGGAGGGCCTTATGGCCATCTGTGTGGGGAATTCAGATGTGTCGGGAATGGACGTCCATGGTAAAGATAAGGTGTTGGGGACCGGGGAAATGGAAGTTCTGGAGGAGGTGGAGGGCGTGGTTGGCGTCATGGACGTAGGTAGGGAGTTCCTGGACCAAGGGGGAAAACATGGAGCTTTTCTCTCTCTTGATTGCAGCTGGAAGCTGGGGTTTCTCTCTGCTGTGAAATTACTTGTGAAAAGAATTTTTTTGTCTGAATTTGCCATTTTTTCCTAAGGATGTTACTATGTTGGAACATTAATAATGCATACTTTATCTGTAATTCTGTTACTATTTCCAATAGAGTTACTCTATTCTAACTTCTTTCTTTGGTTATATTTTAAAAATAGCATATACAAGAATTGTATCGCTTAACATTGAGTAGATTAACTAATCGCATTGCATCTGGAACTTCACTTTTGCCTTTAAAATAAGAAAAGGATGGGGTTTCATCTACCTTCTTAAAATATTTTGAGGAGGTCTGGTCTGGCACATAACAAGTCATGCAGCATTGAAACAGACCCTTTGGCCCAAATCATCGATGACAACGAGGCTTTCTGAACGGAACGAGCTCAATTTGTCCACATTGGGCCCATATCTGCCTGAAACTTTCCCAACGATTGATATGTCCAAATGTCTTTTAAGTCTTGCAATTGTATTGATCTCTACCGACTCACCTGGTAGTTGGTTCCCCAGACATGCCGGCACATTTCTTGTTTTCTTCAGATTCTACTTTTGCAGGGTAAACAGAATTGTATGCAGTATTCCTAATGTGCTCTCAGAGTTTAGATGACATCCTATCACAGATACTCAATGTTCTGATCAGTGAAGAAAAGCCGGCTTCAGTGAAATATCTATCTGACCCACTTTGAAGAAACTATGTACCTGCACCCCTACGGTCTCTGTTCACCGACACTGCCCAGGGACCTATAATTAAATGTGAAAGTCCTGCTTAGGCCTCTCTTATGACATGTAATTCCTTGCATCCATCTAAATTAAATTCCATGTGCCAATCCATGTCAATATGTAGCAAGAGCTGGACAACATTGAAACTTAAACTGCTAAGTGGCAAGTATTGATGTATCATCTAAAACTTTCATCATTCACTCCCTCCACCATGATGGCACATGTGCAGCAATGTGCACCATCTACAAGATTCACTGCAACAACTTCCCAAGGCTCCCAGCACAGCATCTTCCAAGCCGGCCATTGGAAATGACAAGGACAGCAGATGCAAGGAAATGCCACTGCTACAAACTGCCTTTCAAACCATACAATCCTGACTTGGCAAGATATTGTCATTCCTTCACTGTTACCCAATCAATATATCTCCTTGACTCAGCCTTCGCTCATTCTCAATATTGGTCTGGCTGTTGCTTCCCTCAATAATTCTGACCATCAATCCCGCAGTTTCAGATAGCCAAGAGTCGCCACGTTCATCTATTGTCAGCCGGATGCCCTTGCACCTCATCTCCACATCAATGTCCACTCCTTCCAGACCAATAAAACATTGTTCGTCTGCACACTGAGCTAACCCTCTATCATTCTAACTGCCTCTGTCAATGTCGTCGCTGGAATTAAGAATGAAAAGAAACACAATGTGCCAGATTCTGCTTCATTGTGACAGGGATTTGTATTCAGTTTTTTTTCCGGTGAAACACTTCTACACCCTCACTAGTCATCCCAGCCTGTTGATGTGACTCCCAAAACCACATCAAATTCTGCAACTGCAGTCTCGTGATCATTTGGTGCAAATTTACTCTGAGCTCCAAAACATATCGACACTTGAACCAACCTAGTCAGCTGTGTGAAAATGCATCTCCAAAACAGGTGAAATTGAACGCTGACCTTCAGGATAAGTGATAGAGGCACTACCACTGCATACCATGACCCGACCACGACATAATATACCTCTCTTCACCCCGAATTATTCAAGTCTTTTGGGGAATTCAGACATTGAGTGGACACTTCTAAACTGTAAGATGTGTTGCATTGAGAATTACAAAAACGAACATAGACACAGGACAAATGTATTTTTGAAACATTATGGCAGATGCTGGAAACTGTACTGCGAGCAACAAATGCTGGAGATTGCAGTGGGTCAGATGGCATTCATGCAGAGACGGATGTATTTTAAGAGTCAAAAACCAGGCCGTAGTTCTAATGTCGCATACAGGACAGACCAAAAGATGGTAGAATTCCTTTGGGCATTAGGTCTCTGATGGAAAATAACTTCAAACTTACCAATCAATAATGGCCCCATGGTCATTCTCAGGTGAACATTTTGCTGAATAGATAATTCACTGTTTTTTATGTTGGGATTTGACTCTGTAACCACAGATATTAGCTTAGCATTTTGGATTGCTGGTCCAGTGAGGTTATCCTTCCACCGGGAGCTCCCCGGTAAATGTAACTTATTTATGTAGCTTACAGAGCAGAGAAGAGGGAGATTTTGCCAGATTCTTCATCTCTTCTCTGAATCTCCTCTGGGTCAGTGCGTAAATACACGTGTTTGTGCAGGAGCTGAAGCACATCATCAGGAATGTCACCCTGATTGCCAAGTAGAGTGAGTTCGAATCTTGGACAGCCATTGTCGGGGTGACACCGACACACATATCAATCACAGTGATGGGCGCCGAAAGTATCACAAAGCATCCAGAAATGGTAAAGAGTAGAACGATGGAGGTCTTCCTGCTCTTCAACTCGGGGTCAATGCCCATCTTCACAGCACCAGCACTGCTGCTGCTCTTCAGGGCTCGCCGAGCTCTGCTGGCCATTAGGATGTGCTGGGTGGTGAGAGAATTCATCAACAGGAGCAGGGGAATAGGAACAAACGAGTTTGAGATGTTGCTGACCCACCGGTGAGCTGCCCAGCCCGGTGAAGTGTGATAACTGGTGATGGTGCGGCAGCCCCACTGCACACTGTTCACAACATAAGCAGCCTCATAGCGAAAAGGTAAGGGAATGTTGATTATAATGTTAACCACGGTCACAGTGGATATGACCACATTGGCCATTCTTTCAGTGCAATATCTCGCCTTCAATTTGTGGCAGCAAATTGCTACAAAACGGTCAAAGGTGAAGGTTATGGTGAACCAGACGGTGAGATGGAGGCTCAGCCCTTGCAGGAAAATATTGAGTTGGCAGATGGGAGTGTAGTTCAGCGGTGAGCCTGGGAAATGATTCCTGATGATCTGGCTCACAAGCACAGTGAAGACAAGGACCATCAGATTTGCCGTTGCCATGGCCTTCATGTAGCAAGTGATTCCGTGGGAAAGGCCACAATTACCTCGAGAAAGAATCAACACTGTCATCAGGTTCGCTGAAAAATAAAGAAAAAAGGCAGATCATGAGATGTACCAAACGCTCAGTAGATATGTGCATGGATACGGTCAGGAATTGCAAGACATTTGGAAGCTGTTGATAATTTTAGATTTGCACAACAATGAAAGACAGTGCCAGCTTATTGGCAACGCATTGTCTGTTTTGTGGAATTAATTGGAAGGTGATTTTGCACTGCGCGGTTTCAATATTTTAGGACAACACTTTTTTTCTAATTTAGAAGCAGAACAGAAAAAAATTACCTGCCTCACCCCTGGGAATCATGCCTTGTTTGGTGAAGAAAAGTTATGCCTAAATTCATTTGAGTCCAAGAGGATGTGAAGTCATCGCATTGAAGTATTTAAGATCTTGAGGGCACTGGACAAAGTGGATAAGGTGGAGTTCTCTTGAGGTGAAGATTATAACTAGAGGGCACAGTTTAGGAACAAGCAATTTGCCATTTCAAACAGAGATAAGGAGATTTTTATTCCCTAAGAGGGTGTTAAGTACATGGAACGCTCTTCCCTTCAACATCGTGGCAGCTGAATCTCGAAAATTGAGTTTAATACATTTTGGATACACATGGGATTCAAGGGTGATGAAATGCACGAAGAAAAGTGGCGATTTGTCAGATCAGCCATGATCCTCCTGAAAGATGGGAGGTGTTCAAACGGCCAACTGGCCTATTCCTGCTTTTCAGTCCGATGTTCCGATTCTCCTCTTCTATGGCTAACTTCTGTCAAAAATGTTGTCATTTTGAAATGTCTAAAATTTCTGCCGCTGCCATCAAGAATCTGTCCTCCTCAGTGTTAAATATCAATGAGGATTCTGCCTTCACAGCTCTGTCTGTGGCAAGGAGCTTCAAACATTCACAACCCACTGAGAAAACAAATTCCTCCTCATCTCAGAATTAATTCATTACTCCTTTATGATTATTCTCTCTTGGACATTTCAGAACAGAACAGGCAAGAAAATGTCACAAAAGCTTTTTCTTTCAGAAATTTCGAGGATTACAATGATGGGAAGGAGAATTTCTCTTTGAGCTGCTGGTGGTCCCATTTTCTGTTGAAAGCAGAAACAGCCAAAGCACACGCATGAGGGGAATCTTCGTCCAGCAATTACCTGGTCAAGCCCCAAAAGAATCCAATATGTCTCAATGAGGTCACCTCTCATTCTCCTACACTCCAGTGAGTAGAGTCCCAATCTGTTGATTTTTTGCTCATCAGACAGTCCCTCCAAATGTGCGATCATCCTGATGCTCCTTGTCTGAATTGTGTTCGAAGATTTTATTATTTTTTTTCTTTTCCTCAATAGCAGGCCAAAACTGCGCACAATACTTCAAGTGTGGTTGTACCATCACCATGGACAGTTGCAATAAGACTTCCATAAACTGATATTCCAATCCTCTTGAAAGACGTATCAACATTCCATAAGTCTTCTTGGTTGCTAGCTGCAGCTTTGTGCTTGCTTTCTCTGTTTCGTACAAAATACCTTAACTCCCTTAGTTTTCCAGATTTCTGCAGCCTTTGTTTTCTGTTTAAGTAAAACTGTTCTTTTGATCTACCTTCCAAAATGAACAATGTGACATTTAACCACACGACTTTTGACAATGTTTCACTTCACCTTTCAATATTTCTCTGTAAACCGCTGTACCTTCTCACAAGAGATAACAAGGTGTTGAGCTGGATTAACACAGCAGGCCAAGCAGCATCGAAGGAGCAGAATCTGCTTTTCCACCTGTGTTTGGTGCCATTTGCAAATTTGGCTCCAGTACATTTATTTCTTTTCTCCAGGTTGATAATATTTATAACAACCAGTAGCAATTCCAGCACTGATCCCTGTGGAACCTCAAAGGCCATGGATGGCTATGCTGTAAATGAATACCTTATCAATACTGACTGTCTCCAAGCCATTGGAAAATTCTCTATCCAGACCAATAAGTTACGTCCAACAGCATGGGCTCTTATGACTCAACCTTCTGTGAACACCTTCTCAAAGCCTAATTAAAACACGTCTACTGATTTCACTCTGTCCATTCCAGTTGAGATATCCTTCAAATTTTCCTTTAAGTTAGGCAGTCACAATTTTCCTTTCATGGGCCTGGGCTGACTCTGCTTGATAAGATTAATCGTTTCCAAATGACACACGATCTCATCTTTAACAATTGATTCCAATATATTTTCGACAATCGAGGTACTAACCCATGTTTTGCATCACTTGCTTTTGGAAAAGCAGTGTCATATTGTCGATTTTCCAAGCATCTGGTAGTTCTTCACAATCCAAGGATTTTAGTAAATTACAGTCAATATATCCAGTATCCCTGGATCTGTCTCTTTTTTTTAGATCAGGGCCTTTAGCCGCATTAGTTTTTTGAATATTCCTTCTTGAGGGATGGAGAGAGGACTTAAATCATTCACGGTTTTGAAATGTCAGCTTTCCTGCTCCTCTGATGCTGACTGGCCTGCTGTCTACATGCAGTTCCACACCTTATTATCACATGACTGTTGAAACTGCACCCTCCATTACTGAACTGCCATCAGAAAGTCTTTCTGCAACCACCTTCGATTTTGACCTCGTTTCTATCTCAACTGGCACTGTTCGACAGGCTGAGCAGTCAAGTATTTTCTGCTCACACACACCTCCGTGCTCATTCCTTTGGACAAGAGGCCACTCCCCATCCCACGGACCTCTTTGCCCAACTCCAACATTCTCCTTCCACCTGGACCCCTCCCTCCAGCCATTTACCTGCACTCGATCTGCATTGAGAACTGTCGACTTGACATTAGACCCCGCCATATCACTGCCCCCTCAACAAATCCAACCGAACTCTCTCCGAACTGATTGCACTCCATGCACTCAGATCTAACCCTCACGTTGTCATCAAGCCTGCGGATAAGGGTGGTGCTGTTGGAGTCTGGCGTACTGACCTCTACCTTGCTGTTTCCATGTTGTATTACTCTCAGAAACTATCACCTTTCTTGATAGGAGTTCCTTCAGGTAATATCAAGCAGTGAGAGATTGTGTGATATTTCCAGCCATGTAGGTGCATTGGTGACACAAATAGAATAAACAATTATGAACTGATTGCCATAATGGAGGGTGACCAAGATAGGAAACTGAACTTTCTGCAACAATGGATCAGGGTGATTACTATGAATCCTACAGAACGGTAAAGGGTAAGAATAATTGATTGGAGGTGGCAATGTTGCAAATGTGATCCCACTGCATAAAAAGATTGGAGAGTGATAGCACAGAACACCATTTATTTTTAAACTGATACGAGTGGTCAGGAAAATCCAAGGATATAATTCAAACAATATGATGATTGGGCTGAATCACCATAGATCTATGGAAATCACTTTCACAAAGTAATCGAGCTATTTGAGGATGTTGCCAGCAGATTGGCGAAGCAGGGTTGTGAAGAGCTGGCCGTTTTTTGATGCAAGTTTATAAGATTATGAATGGCATGGGGACAGAGGAAAGAATTAAGCACTTCCCCAGGGTGGAGGGGTCAATTAGGAGGGGAGGCAGGTTGCAGGTGCGGGGGCAGGGTGGGGGAAAGTTTAAAAAAGATGTGTGAGGCAAATCCTACACACAAATGGTGGTAAGTACCTGGAATACACTGCCGTAGTAGGTAGTGGAAGGAAGCACAAAAGTCTCATTCAAAGGAGAACCTGGAAGAATACGTGAACAGTAATGCAATAGAGAGACACAGCTCCTGTGAGTGAAGGAAGGGCAAAGGTGTTGGCGCAGGCTTCAGGGACTGAAGGGCCTGTTCCTGTGCTTTATTGTTCTTTGTTCTTTGTTCAGTGATACGAGCACTGGGCCATTCATCTAGAGGCAAAGACAATGTTATTCAAAGTTTAAAAAAAATCTGAAATGGAATTTCTAACCAAGACAAAAAATCCATTGTCTATTGTTTGAAAGGCTTTTTTTTAACTGATGACCTTCAGGGAAGCACCTTTTTGCCCTTCAAGATCTGGCTTACATTTGACTCCAGATGTGGCTGACTCTCAACTACCCTCTTGACAATAAAGGATAAACAATAAATGCTGGCCCGGACAGTCATGCCCACATCCTGGAGTAATTATAACACTCAGTGCAGTGTATCTTCATTTCAAGAATGCTTTTTGATCAATTCTATTTGCGTTTAGAGCAAATTTAGAGTACATGGTTGTAGAAGGTTGATTGAGGATTGCTCAGCTAAATGGGAACAGACAACGAACTGAGATGACAAGGCATAGAGCTGGATGAACACAGCAGGCCAAGCAGCATCAGAGGAGCAGGAAGGCTGTCGTTTTGGGCCTAAACCCTTCTTCAGAAAATGGCATATCAGACAATAGATCTGTAAGGGCAATTCTCAGATTTGCAAGCTGTGATGAGTTATGTACTGCAAGGAATACATCGTGGATCCCAGTTGTTCATAATCTATGATTTGGATTTGGGGGAATGTATTGAATACAATCGACAATAGGTGCAGGAGTAGGCCATTCAGCCCTTCCAGCCAGTACCACCATTCATTATGATCATGGTGATCATCCACAGTCAGTATCCTGTTCCTGCCTTAACCCCAAACCTTTGATTCCAGTATCTTTAAGAGCTCTATCCGTATCTTTCTTGCAAGTTTGCGTGTGACAGAAAACTGTGTCGAAACGTTTACTGTCAAGCTGACAGCATCAGCAAGAATTTCACAGTCTGAGTGAATGGTAAGGAAATTTGAATCGAGTATCATTCGGATAATTGTGAGGTTATCCACTTTGTTAGAAGTATGCATTGCATACATTATATATTAAATGGCTAAAAATTAGAAATTGCTGAGGTCGAAAGATACCTGAGTGCTTTTGTTTGTTGGTGAATGAAAAGGAGCATGTCGATGCCACATGCAATTAGGAAAGCAAATGGTTTATTGTTGTGAGTGTAGGATAATTAATGTACATTTGTTAGGAAGTCATGCCATTTTGGTCTCCTTGCCAAGGAAATAAGTATATTTCCACGGAGGGTATGCAAAGTGATTTCCCAGACTGATTCTCAGGACAGTCTGCTTTTCCTGTTGGGAGAGATTGAGGAGACAAGGATTGTATTTTCTGAAGTGTAACAAAATGAGAGGTGATGTCTTTGTGACTTTTGAAATTCTGAAAATGCTCAACGTGGGTGGCATGCTGCTTCAGTGGCTAGCACTGCTGCCTCACAGCAACTCACGGGCTAGGTTCAATTCCACTCTTTGTTGACAGTCCGTATGGAGTTTGCACATTCTCCCTGTGTCTGTATTGGGTATCCTCTGGGTGCTCCAGTTTCCACCCCAGTCCAAAGATGTGCAAGCTAGGTGCGTTGGCCATGCTCAATTGCCCACAGCGTTCAGGGAGGATTTAGGTTAGGTTGGTTATAGAAGGGTGGGGCTGGGTCGGAGTCAGTGTGAATTTGTTGGGCTGAAGGGACTATTTCGATATTGGAAGGATGCAAAGTCTGAGGATAGAACAGAAAGGAGGTATTCCCTGGCTATTCGAATGGATACAGTTGCAGAATAAGGGGAAAGGCATTTCGGACTGCCAGTCACTGAGGATGTGCTGAATGTCTTTGACTTGAAACTGGGGCACACTGATACACAGATAATGGACTGTTCAGGGCAATTCACCTTCCTCTAATAAAGAAAGCAAATGGTACCTTGGCATTTGCTACTCAAGGAATGGGACATAAATATAGTGCCATTCTGTGGCAAATGTAAAAAGCATTAGCGAGTTTTGAGAAGATTTGTAGCTCAGGTTGAGGTTCTGGATGTGAGTTTGCTCGCTGAGCTGGAAGGTTTGTTTTCAGATGTTTCGTCTCCATTCTAGGTAACATCATCAGTGAGCCTCCGACGAAGGGCTGGTGTTATGTCCCGCTTTCTATTTATCTGGTTAGGTTTCCTTGGGTTGGTGATGTCATTTCCTGTTCTTTTTCTCAGGGGATGGTAGATTGATTTGGAGCCAATGTGTTTGTTGATGGAGTTCCGGTTGGAATGCCATGCTTCGAGGAATTCTCGTGCATGTCTCTGTTTGGCTTGTCCTAGGATGGGTGTGTTGTCCCAATCAAAGTGGTGTCCTTCCTTATCTGTATGTAAGGATACGAGTGATAGTGGGTCATGTCGTTTTGTGGCTAGTTGATGTTCATGTATCCTGGTGGCTAGCGTCCTGGCAGTTTGTCCAATGTAGTGTTTGTCACAGTTCTTGCAAGGTATTTTGTAGATGACGTTATCGTCATGTACAAAATACCTTGCAAGAACTGTGACAAACACGACATTGGACAAACTGGCAGGAAGCGAGCCACAAAACGACATGACCCACTATCACTCGTATCCTTACATACAGATCAGGGAGGACACCACTTTGATTGGGACAACACATCCATCCTAGGACAAGCCAAACAGAGACATGCACGAGAATTCCTCGAAGCATGACATTCCAACCGGAATTCCATCAACAAACACATTGGCTCCAAATCAATCTACCATCCCCTGTGAAAAAGAACAGGAAATGACATCACCAACCCAAGGAAACCTAACCAGATAAATAGAAAGCGGGACATAACACCAGCGCTTCGTCGGAGGCTCACTGATGATGTTACCTAGAATGGTGACGAAACGTCTGAAAACTAACCTTCCAGCTTAGCGAGCAAACTCACATCCAGTAAAAAGCATTATTGAGCTTCCACTGCAGTATTCTGTACAGTTTTGGGTCTCTAGCTGTAGGAGGGATGGAGTTGCATTGGATGGAGTTTAGAGGAGATTCACTGGATTGATTTGAGAGATGAGAGATGAGAGGTTTGTCTTCTGAGGGCAGGTTGAGCATTTTCAGCCCGTCCTGAACAAAGTTGAGAGAGAATGAGAGGAAATCCATGTGAAGAACTTCTGAGTGCAGGATGGATTGACAAAGTAAACATAGAGATGATGTTTCCTCATGCTGCGACAGTCTAGAATCAGAAGCCAATGTTTCAGGTTCAGGGACAAGCAAATTTAAAAAAGAAATGAGGAGGAAATAATTCTCTCCAAGTGCCATGAATCTGTGCAAAGGACATTGAGTGAATATAGGAAAGAGATAAACCAATTTATCATGAGTAACGGGTTGAAAGTCGAAGAGAATGGGCAGGAAAGTGGAGTTGAGGTTGAGATGAGATCAAAAACAATTCCATTAAATGGCAGAACTGGCAGAAGGGGCTGTTTGGCCTCCTCCTGCTCCTAGTACTAATGCTCCTGGTATGACACCCCAACAATTTAACTTCAAAGACTCACTGTCCCGTTGCCAAGAAGTTCCATCAAGAATGAAAAGCTGCAACTCGTCTGAATAGCTGCTTCTTGTTTCGATGAACGAGAAATCATTTCATGCAGCAACATGTTACTGTTTGCTCGGTGAGTTCGAGCACCTGTGACAACGTGAACCTTGCTCGTGCTTGTTGTTGTCTGGAGGACAGCTGTAGCTGAGGATTCAGCTGATAAGGGGACAGCTCTTGCTCTGACCAACTGCTGGTGGCATTGGTTGGGAGGATGTACCGTCTGACAATCATAACAATATTAGAGCATAAGAACTAGGAGCAAGAGTAGTCCATCTGGCCCCTTGATCCTGCCCTGCCATTCAATAAGATCATGGCTGATCTTTTTGACACTTTGCTCCACTTACCTGCCCACTCACCATCACCCTCAATTCCCTTACTGTTCAAAATTCATCTAGCCTTGCCTTAAAAACATTCAGTGAGGTAGCTTGATCCGCTTTACTGGGCAGGGAATTCTACAGATGCACAAACACTTGGGTGAAGAAGTTCGTTCTGACCTCAGTCCTACATCTGCTTCCCTTTATTTTGAGGCTATGCCCCCAAGTGTTAGTTTCACCTGCTGGTGGAACCAACCTCCCTGCTTCCAGCTTATCTGTTCCCTTCATAATCTTCCCTGTTTCTAAAAGATCTCCCTTCATTCTTCTGAATTCCAATGAGTATAATCCCAGTTTACTCAGTGTCTCTTCATAATCTAACCCTCTCAACTCTAAAATCGACAGAGTGACACTTCTCTGCTCCACTTCGAGTGTGAGTATGTCCTTTCTCAAGTAAGGAGACCAAAACTGCACACAGTACTCCAGGTGTGGCCTCACCAGGACCCTCTACAGCTGCAGCATAACCTCCCTGTTTTTAAACTCCATCCCGAGAGCAATGACAGACAAAATTCCATTTGCCTTTTTTTATTGACCTGCTTCACGAGCAGTCCGACTTTTAGCGATTCATGCACGTGTACTCCTCAGTACCTCTGCACAGCAGCGTGCTGCAAAATGGATGGCCTCACACTTATCAGCATTGTACTCCATCTGCCAAGTTTGATCAACTTGTTTGAAAACCTTCAGAAATCACCATCCTTAGTTCCATGTCTGAGAGTAGGACTTGAGCCTCAAATGTCTGGAGTAGAGGCAGTGCCACTAATGTCTCTGCTTTTTTCTCCCACTCTGAGACATTTGAAAATTTGTCTGAGAATGTGAAACTGTATCGCAGGACACGGTCTGGGTTAGGGACTTAGTGATGCTATCATTACACCACTTGTCACCTCCCCAACCAGCCAAAGAGATTCAAATATTGAGTTAGTTTACAGAGCAGAGAATAGCGAGATTTCACCACATTCTTCATCCCCTGTCTGCATCTCCTCTGGAACAGTGCGTAAATGCAAGTGTTTGTGCAGGTGCTGGTTCGACACAGCGGGGACGTTGCCCTGAATGGTCCGTAGAGCGAGTTTGAGCTTCAGTAATCAACCACTTGAGTAAAGCCAAGACAGATGTGAAGGATAATGATGGGCATCGACAGTACCACGAAGTAGCTGGAGATGACAAAGAGCAGAATGATGGTGGCCTTCCTACTCTTCTATTCGGGATATCTCCCTGTCTCTCCAGTCCCACTGCTGCTGCATTTCACGGCCTGACGTGTTCTGTTGGCTACTAGAATGTGCCAGATAATGAGACAATTCAATAGAAACAGCAGTGAAATAGGCAGAAACGTGTTTGAGATGTTGTTGAACAACCGATGAGTTGCCCAGACTGGAAGTGTGATAATCAGCAACGATGCGGGAGCCCCACTGTACATTATTCACAATGCAACAGGGTTCGGAAAGAAAAGGTAAGGGAAAGTTGACCAAAATATTCAGAGCGCTCACAATGGAGATGACAAGGATGGCTGTTCTTTTAATGCAATGTCACGCCTTCAATCTGTTGCAGTAAATTGCAAAAAAGGCAGTCAAAAGTGAAGCCTCTGGCGAAGCAGATGGAGACTTGAAGGCTCAGTCCGTCCAGGAAGGCATCGAGTCAGCAGGTGGCAGTGTAGCTCAAAGGCGAGCCTGGGAAATGATGCCTGATGCTTTGGCCTCCAATTCCATTGGAGACAAGAACCATTAGACCTGCCATTGCCATGGCCCTCATGCAGCAAGTTACTCCTTTGTGACGAAGATATTAATTGAATCACCCACTGGATCTTTAGGCTTGGAGGTAAAGAGGCTTTATTCGTGTTATCATGCGGACCAACAAAAGTTTGGGCCAGTAGTCCCCCCGAGTACAAAAACAAGGCAATACATATATGTGATGTTATAGTTTGACACAGTTGTTGTAAGCAGATAAGCATGTACACAGTTCAACACATCCCCTTAAGGAAGGCCCCATGCCATGTTATACATCATGACTCCACATTTGCAGTTGCTGACACGTTATCTTTAAGCAGAACATGTCCAGGGCTTTGGTTCAACATTGAACAACAGGTTCTAAGCTTTCTACAGATGGGCAACAATTTGTCGCATATCTCTGACATGACTTATTTCGCCATCATTCCAACCTCTAATTTTAAGCTTAAACTACATTCTACAACTTATTTCAATTGGCACTCTAATAATCCTTCGACACTTTGGAAAGTCCTCACTTAGCTTGGAAAAGAATCAACACTGTCATCAGGTTGGCTGAAAAAAAATCAGATCGTGAGATGAATCAAAATGTCCAGCAGAGATGCACAAGGATGAAGTCTGGGATTCCAAAAGGAGGAATAACAAGACTGTATGGTTTGGTGGTAATTCCAGACTTGAACAACAATGGGAAACAGTGAAATCTCATTGGCAGCCCATTGTCTCTGTCATGGGAATGATACAGAATTGGATTTCAGGGGCAGTATGCACAATTGTTGTCACATTACACCATGTGGTTACACTGTTACCAGAAAAGAAATATTATTGCGTCAGAAGCAATGGAGAGAGGATTCACTTGCCTGAGTCCTGGGATTAAGGTCTTTCGAGTTGAGAAGGAGGTGAAAAATGAAAGGACTGCAGATGCTGTAAATCAGGAACAAAAACAAAGTTGCTGGAAAAGCTCATCCGGCTGGGCAGCATCTGTGAAGGCAAAAACGGAGTTAATGTCTCAGGCCTGGTGACATTCTGAGGAAGGGCCTTGGACACAAAACATTAACTCTGTTTTTTCCTTCACATGTGCTGCCAGACCTGCTGAGCTTTTCCAGCAATTTAGATTTTGTGCCAGAAGAACGTGAGGTTGTCTCATTGAAACTTATCAGATCGTGTGGAGACAGGATAAAATGCAACACCAGAAAGTAGTTTCCTCTTGAGAGGGAGAAAAAAAAAGATACAATGTAAGAATGAACAGTTTCCCTTTTCAATCAGAAATAAGGAGATCTCTATTCTCCCAGAAGGTGGTTATTTTATGGAATTGTCTTCCTGTGAGTGTAATGGGGGCTGGCTGTCCAACACTGCTCCCATTTTCAGGACAAAGCAGAAACAATCAAAAGACTCTCCCATTAGGGGAAACATCCTCTCAGCGTTTATCCTGTTGATCCCGGTAAGAATTCTATACGTCGAAATGACATCACCTCTCACTGTTCTAAACTCCAGTGTGTTGAGTCTCAAACTTTAATTGCTGTGCACATGGCAAGCACCCCCTGCCTGTAATCATCCTTCTGATGATCCTTCTCTGAACTTTACTCTCCTACAGTAACAGACTAAAACTGCTCACAGCACTCCAGCTGTGATCTCATTCGCACCTTTTGCATTTTCAGTAAGGCTTCCCTACTCTTACACTCCAACTCCCTTCAAATAAGAGGACAACCTTACTGATTACTGGCTGTACCTGTGTGCTAGCTTTCTTTTTTGTTTTACATATGTTCTACGTACATTTGTTTCAGATTTTTGCAGCTTTTCACCGTTTAAATCAATCTCTGTTCTTTTGTACTACCTTCCAAAATGAATGACTTGATATTTTCCCACAATTATACACCATTTAACAACTTTTTGACCACTTGCTTGACTTGCAATATTTCTCTGTAAACGACTGATATCCCTCTCACAATGTACCTTTGCATCTGTATTTGGTGTCATCTGCAAATTCAGCTACAGTACATTCACTTCCTTCCTCCAAGCTTTGAATATATATTGTAGAGAGCAGCAATACCACCATTGATCCCAGTGGAACCCCACAGGTCATGGGTTCCAAGAAGAAACCTCCAACACCATGAGCTCTGATCTTATGGCATAATGTTTTGAGAGGTACCTTATTGAAAGCCTTCTCAAAAACCAAATACAACACATCCATTGATTCCCTTCTATGCATTTTAGTTGAGACTTCTGCAAAGAATTCACAGAAATTAGTCAGACACGATTACCCTTCATGAAGCTGTATTGACTCTGTGTGATGAGTATATTTTCTCAACTTGCTTATTCTCCTCCTATTAATGAATTACGTTCCTTTTTCAACAATAGATTTTCTCACATCTACCTTGCCTCGCTTTCTTTTAAAATAGATTTCACAAGTTTCACATTGTCAGTTTTCCAAATCTCTGACACTTCTCCAATATCCAAGGATTTTTGTAAATTACAGAAATTGCATCCACAAACTGTGTAGCTACCTGTTTTACAATCCGTGGTTGTAAGCCTTCACAGCAGGAAGCATATTCACATTTAACCCCATTAGTTTACCAAATACCCTTTCCTGAGTGATGGTGAAGGTTCTTAATTCCTCCACTACATTCTTTATAATTAATGCAATGTTCAAAGGATCTTCTTTCACAAAATCTGGTGCAAAATATCTGTTTAATTCCTCTGCTATTTTCTTATTGTTTTACTGAGTTTAACAATATTTTCTTCCAACGAAGTTAGTTGGGACAGTGCTCACTGAGCTCAGAGCTAAACCGATGGAATGAAGAACAGGTGAACTCTGCAATACGCAGGACGTCCTTTCAGGGGATGTTGAGCCAAATTGAAGAGAAGAAATTCAAAACAAAACAGGCCAGAAAATTGTTACAGCCTCTCCTCGTTACTTACCAGGAATTCCAAAGATTGCAAGAATGGGGTAAAGAATTTCTATTGGAAGGCCTTGTGATCCCATATTCTGCTGAAAACAGAAGCAGTCAAAATGAGGCATTATGTTGAATAGATCTCAATTTATTCACAAGCTGATCATCTCGTGGGAGCATGAACAGAGCTCATTATGCTCAGCATTTTGAAAAAAAAACAAGTTGACATGTTGTGGCATTGAGCAGTATTTACAATGAACTCTGTGATCCCCAATGAACCCGGGTCAGTGTCTTTCATGCTCGAGAGATCTGACTTCTGAGAGAGACACGAGAGATCTGATTCTCTCGGCCTGACCCTAATATAGTCCAGGAGGTAGATTTAAAGAATCAAGTTTCACCCTTTAAAATCAACCTTTGCTGCAACATGGATCTGAAGAAACTGGGAATCGAACGCAGGCTTTGTAGCCCAGACAGAAAAATCCTACAATTGTGCCACATTAGCCCAAGTTTCCTTTTCCTAACATTTTCCTTCTCTTCCTACCTGTAGTATGTACATCTCGTGACAAATGAAAAAGCATTCTTAAGGAGACATATTTCATTTTCCAGCAGAAAGATCTTTCTACCATGATTTCTATGCTATACACCATGAAGATTATGATATATACATATACAAATTAAAATGTTTGTCGGAGTCAGGAAATTTTATTCAAATGTGTTTAAATCAGGGCATTTTATCTTACATTGCCGTTGTCAATGAAAATTGTTCTCATCAGCGTACACCTGTAGTGTTAAACTCCAGGAAAACAACTTTTTTCCCAAGAGATCTTTGCAAAGGAAGCAAAATGTCCCTTACCACTCCTATGTTCTTTCAAAGATTTGAAAATGCCTTTAAACTCATTTGTAACCTGGAATTTGCATTTGCTCATGAGAAGGGAAGGTTGAAAAATAAGAAATGCTTAAATTCATTCATTGAGTAGTTTTGACTCTGGTTACAATCAATTTGGAAAACAGATTTACAATATATGTGAGCTGACCAAAAAGGAAGAAAGTTCAGCCAATGTGAAACATTGAACAGTGTTTTATGGGATATTCACATTATATTACTGCTTTCGGATTACTTGAACTTACACAAAAGCAAAATCATCAAGACTCTGAAATAATGACAGAAAATATCATAAATACACAGCAGGTTAGGAAGCATCATTGGGAGAGAGAGCAGGCTGAGACTGAGAGAGAGAGAGAGAGAGAGCACAACATAGAGAGACAGAGAACTAAAGACAGAAAGGAAGATGGAAAGAAGGAGAGAGGCAGAGAAAGAGTGTGAGCCAGCGTGTAGAAGTAGTGGGAGAGCACAATAGTGATACAGAGAAAGAAAGAAAGAAAGAAAGAAAAAATGCCAGGAGATCTCAGGAAGGGGAAATGTGGGTCAATGTTAGAGAGAAAGGCAGTGAAAAATTCATGACATTTGCCATTTTTCCACATTGATCAGAATGAATTTCAGTGAGCTGCTGCAGGATAATTAAAAAAACAGAATTTCTGCTACCAAATTGTGTGATTGATGGAAGTACTGTTATGTGGAAAGGCCGTGACAAGGAAGGCATTGACAGACAATTTCCACCATTGAAGAAGTGTCTGGAAAAGGGTCATTGGTCCTGAAATATTACCTGTGCTTTCTCTTCCAATATACAGCCAGATCGACTGAGTATCTGCAGTGATTTCTGCTTTAGTTTCTGATCTCCCTCACCCGCAGATATTTATTTTGAAAGTGAGCCCTGCTTCAAATCAAGATTGAGACTTCTTTTGAGCTTGTGATGAATGTTGATGAAGCATCACTAATAGCTGGGCACATTGAGTTTGAAGGAAGAGCGAAATGATTTTCGGTTTTTTGTTTTTTTATTCTGTGGAGGTATTTTGCTGAAGCAAAGCTTCAGAGAATCATTTATTGAGCTTATGGGCAAAGCAACATTTCTGAGAAATCATGTGATTTAAGCTAAATGACCAGACATGCTATCTGGTGAAGTTAAACTTCAGTTTGAGTGCTGAGTTTATGATTTAAAACCCAGACTAAGGTTGATGATGAGAGAACCCCAGGAGGTCCAGCTTGAAGAGAAAAGACATGTACCAGCAGAATGCATATTGATTTGACAGTAACCAGGTCATTAAACTTGGAAAAAAGTCATAAGCTGCATTTGCAGCTCATGTAGATTGAGCTGGGAAAATGTAACAATATCCTTTTACAGATGTAGCTTCTGTGTGTATCACCTGATGAGAGAGAGAGGGACTGATGGAGAGAAACATGTCTGATGAATGTGTGTAAAATCACAGAAGGGAAATGCTTGTGATCCTATAAGTCAAATAAGAGCGGGGAGTGAACATCAATTCATTGGGGTTCATTTCACATCGCACTTTCTTTGTTTGTTGTGCATGTGTGTTTAGAGCAATAAAAAGAGGGCTAGAGTTCCAACTGATACAATTGTAAATTGATGCTTCATATTTTGCTTTCTCTTGATTCGAGCTGATATCTTCACGATGAAAAGTAATTTTTTTTATTATCTGCAGAAACCTATTCAGCATTTTCTATTCGCGTGAGTTTATGAGAAAAGAAAATTGAGCCCTCTTTGCTACTTTAATTAAACCTTTTAACTTCATGCTAAACCAGCATCAGCAGGGTTTGATTGTCAGATCACTTTCCCACTGGGTCATGAAAGTGCCGCGGTTGAATTTCATTCTGTTATCTATATCCCAATCAAGAATTTTAGTCGGTCTCGATTCCAAATGATCTGACGGAATCAGAACTGAATCATCGTTTCACCATAGAATCCCTCAAAAGACATTTTTCCCTCAGATATTCCAAGAATGCATGTTGACAATCCAATGCGTACAAACCCTGGGCTCGACGCACCAAGAAATGTCAATCATAATCTTAATCTAAAACTGCAAGACTTTCCTCATCGTCATATACATTGGGGTTTTTTGAGGTATATTCAATGCCTTATGTGTGGCATGAACTTACAGCGGAAGAGGTGAAGAGGGCAGTTTTAATGTTTAAAAGACATTTGAAGAAGTATATGAATAAGAAATATTTGCAGGGTTATTGGTCAATCAAAAACAGATAGGACTATTTCAATTTTAGATTTTAGCTGGCAGGAACTGATTGTGCTGAAGGGTCTGCTTTCATGCCATGTAACTCTAATCCTAAGGCATTTCTTATTGAGTTTTCCAAAATTAAACAGGTTCAAAACACACAGTAATATTAAATAGACAGAATATGTATGATATTTGCAGCAAAATAGATCAATAGCTGGCATACATAGAATAAATAGGTGTGATTTGATTGGCATACAGAAGACATGGTTGCAGGGTGACGAAGTTTGAAACTGAGGGTCTTGTAACAGAAGGTAAAGATATGAAGTATCAAAGCTACTAAACCACGATAAGCAATAATAATTGTTTGGCGAGCTCATAGACCACAAAATAGCAGTGAGTTTGGGAAGGAAATTAATTTAGAACATGAAGTACGTGCGACAAAGGTAATGCAACTATATTGGGTGACAACAATTTATGTCTAACCCGGGAAAATCAAATGAATACCAACACAATGGAAACACACTCTTGGAATGTTTATTTTATGCATTTGTAGAATGCTGGCTGGCCCAGATTTATTGCCTATCACAAACTGTCTGTGGACAGACTGCCTTGTCGGCCATTTTCAGAGTCAGCCATATTGCTGTCAACCTGGGTCAAATGTAGGCTATACCAGATATCTAAAGGAGGTCAGTGAACCGAATGATCAGAAGTACTGGCCTCTTTGCAATTAGGGTATAATTTTTGCGAATTCAAATGACAACAACTGCCATTTGGGATTGGAATCTCTGACATCAGAACATTAACACGGGAATCTATGTATTTTGCTCGATGACTTTACCATGACATTACCACATTCCTCTGTAGAATGTGCATGAGATGGCATTCTGGAGCCGTTTATGAGGAAACAACTTAGAAGTGAGGTTATTTTACACTCTGCATCATGCAACAAGAAAGGGCTAATTAACAGCCTCGTTGTGAAAGACTGATTTTACACGAGTGATCATTTAAGACTTGATTTAATTGCGATGGTGTTTGATGGGCAATGTCCAGTGCTGAAATCATTAGTGATTGGCTTTGTGCAAACATACATTCCTTTGAGGTACTAAAACCCAACAGGGGAATTGAGCCAGCCACATGAAGCTAAATACTTAAAGATGAATTGGCCTGTGAAAAAAAAAATCAATAAATCAACGTCTCTCCCTTATTCAAATATCTTGAACTTCTCCAGCATTTTCATTTTTTATGCAAGTAAAGTATGGCATTTGATCAAAAGATCTCACATTTGCCCAAAAATAGTAAGCCTGAGGATGAGGTATATTACAGAATTCAGCAAAGGAAACCCAAGACATCGGTAAAATAAGGAAGTGCAGAATATGTATATAAATGAGAAAGAAAGACTGCAAACACTACAGACTTTCTGTAAATAGAAAGCAATTAACACAGACAAATATTGCCAATTAAGGTTGGAGATTAGAGTATTTATAACGAGAAATAGAGAAATGACAGAGATTCATAATAATTACTGTCAGTCTGTCTGTTCAGAAAATGATATGAGGAGTTTCAGACAAATTAAGTCGGTCAAAGGGACTAAAGAACTGAGAAAGGTTACTGTTAATGCAAAAAGAGGTCCCAGACAAACTCATGGAGCTGAAGTTTAGCAAATCTCTGGGACCTAAAAGTTGACATTCTAGAGGTTGGAAAGAATTAGTGAGGAAATTCTGGATATAGTGCCGATCATCTCTTAAACTCTATGGCTTTTGGAATGGTACTGACAGATAGACAATGTTACAAATGTGATCCCAGGAAACACAGAACTACGATACTGTTAGCCTGATATGAGTGGTAAGAAAAATGCTGAATATATTCTAAACAATGTGGTCACTGCACACACAGTAAGTAATAACATGATTGGACTCAATTGCTGTAGATTTACAACATTTAATCAGTTTTGACAAAGTTTTTGAGCTATTTGGGGATGCTTCCAGCAGAGTAGATATTGGAGGCAGGGAATGGACACAGTATGTAGCTAATGTCTTTTTCTCGGGGGTGGAGGGTGGAGTTGGAAGCTACTGGGGATAGGTTTAAAGCGAGAGGGGAAATTTTTGAAAAGAACTTGAAAAGTAACATTTTCATGCAGAGGGTGGTGCCTGTATGGAATGAGCTGCGAGAGGGAGTGGTGGATGCAGATATGATTACAACATTTCGAAGGCATAGAACATAAAGGTACAGCACAGTACAGGCCCTTCAGCCCATGATGATGTGCCGAACTTTTACACTAAACCTAAGGTGTATCTAACATCCACCCCTATCTTATACTATCATCCATATGCGTGTCTAATAGCTGCAACAATGCTCCGAACGTGGCTGATTCCACTGCCATCTCTGACAAGGCATGCCAAGCCCCTACCACTCTTTGAATAAAGAACCTACCTCGGATGTCTTCCCTATAACTACCTGGCCCCTTGTAATAGCGACCCTCACCCTAGGAATGAGTCTCTGGCTGTGCACTCTATCTATAGCTCTGATCATTTTGGACACCTCTATTAAGTCACCTCTCATCCTTCATCATTCGAAAAAGAAAAGCCCGAGCTCTCTCAACCTTTCCTCATAAGACCTACCCTCCATTCCAGGGAATATCCTGGTAAATCTCGTCTGCACCGCTTCCAACTCATCCACATCCTTTCCATAATGAACATAGAACATAGAACATAGAAAAGTACAGCACAGTACAGGCCATTCAGCCCACGATGTTGTGCTGTGGAATAATCCCAATCCAAAATTAAAATAACCTAACCAACATTCCCCTCAATTCACTGCTGTCCATGTGCATGTCCAGCAATCGCTTAAATGTCACTCTGCTTCCACAACTACCACTGGCAAAGTATTCCATGTGCTCACAACTCTCTGGCTATCGACTCTATCCATGCCTCTCATTACCTTGCAGACCTCGATCAGGTCACCTCTCTTCCTCCTTCTCTCCAGAGAGAAAAGTCCAAGCTCAGTCAACCTCTCCTTGTAAGACAAGCCCTCCAGTCCACGCAGCAACCTGGCAAACCTCCTTTGCACCCTCTCCAAAGCCTCCACATCTTTCCTATAATAGGGCGACCAGAACTGGACACAATATTCCAAGTGTGGTCTCACCAGGGTTTTGGAGAGCGGCAGCAAAACCTCGCGGCTCTTAAACTCGATCCCCCTGTTGATGAAATCCAAAACACCATATGCTTTCTTAACAACCTGATCCAACTGGGAGGCAACTTTGAGGGAGCTATGCACTTGAACACCAAGATCCCACTGTTCCTCCACACTGCCGACAATCCTGCCTTTAATCCTGTATTCAGCATATAAGTTCGACCTTCCAAATTGCATCACTTCGCATTTATCCAGGTTGAACTCCATCTGCCATTTCTCAGCCCAGCTCTGCATACTGTCAATGTCTCGCTGAAGCCTGCAAAGCCCTCGATACTATCAATGGCACTTCCAACCTTTGTGTCATCAGCAAACATACTAACCCACCCCTCAACCTCCTCATCCAAGTCATTTATAAAAGCTACAAAGAGCAAAGGCCCAAGAACAGATCCCTGCAGGACACAACTCAGCACTGACCTCCAGGCAGAATACTTACCATCTACAACCACTCTCTGCCTCCTGTCAGCCAACCAATTCAGAATCAACACAGCCAAATCACCCTGAATCCCATACCTCCTGACTTAATGAATGAGCCTGCCATGGGGAACCTTATCAAATGCCTTACTGAAGTCCATTATGAGGCGACCAGAACTGGACACAATACTCAGACGTGAGAGATAATGGGAACTGCAGATGCTGGAGAATTCCAAGATAATAAAATGTGAGGCTGGATGAACACAGCAGGCCAAGCGGCATCTCAGGAGCACAAAAGCTGACGTTTCGGGCCCAGACCCTTCATCAGAGAGGGGGATGGGGAGAGGGAACTGGAATAAATAGGGAGAGAGGGGGAGGCGGACCAAAGATGGAGAGTAAAGAAGATAGGTGGAGGGAGTATAGGTGGGGAGGTAGGTAGGGGATAGGTCAGTCCAGGGAAGATGGACAGGTCAAGCAGGTGGGATGAGGTTAGTAGGTAGAGGGGGGTGCGGCTTGGGGTGGGAGGAAGGGATGGGTGAGAGGATGAACCGGTTAGGGAGGCAGAGACAGGTTCGTCTGGTTTTGGGATGCAGTGAGTGGGGGGGAAGAGCTGGGTTGGTTGTGTGGTGCAGTGGGGGGAGGGGACGAACTGGGCTGGTTTAGGGATGCAGTAGGGGAAGGGGAGATTTTGAAACTGGTGAAGTCCACATTGATACCATTAGGCTGCAGGGTTCCCAGGCAGAATATGAGTTGCTGTTCCTGCAACCTTCGGGTGGCATCATTGTGGCACTGCAGGAGGCCCATGATGGACATGTCATCTAGAGAATGGGAGGGGGAGTGGAAATGGTTTGCGACTGGGAGGTGCAGTTGTTTGTTGCGAACTGAGCGGAGGTGTTCTGCAAAGCGGTCTCCAAGCCTCCACTTGGTTTCCCCAATGTAGAGGAAACCACACCGGGTACAGTGGATGCAGTATACCACATTGGTATAATGTGGTATAATGCATCCACTGTACCCGGTGTGGCATCCTCTACATTGGGGAAACCAAGCGGAGGCTTGGAGACCGCTTTGCAGAACACCTCCGCTCAGTTCGCAACAAACAACTGCACCTCCCAGTCGCAAACCATTTCCACTCCCCCTCCCATTCTCTAGATGACATGTCCATCATGGGCCTCCTGCAGTGCCACAATGATGCCACCCGAAGGTTGCAGGAACAGCAACTCATATTCTGCCTGGGAACCCTGCAGCCTAATGGTATCAATGTGGACTTCACCAGTTTCAAAATCTCCCCTTCCCCTACTGCAACCCTAAACCAGCCCAGTTCGCCCCCTCCCCCCACTGCACCACACAACCAACCCAGCTCTTCCCCCCCACTCACTGCACCCCAAAACCAGTCCAACCTGTCTCTGCCTCCCTAACCGGTTCTTCCTCTCACCCATCCCTTCCTCCCACTCTAAGCCGCACCCCCCTCTACCTACTAACCTCATCCCACCTCCTTGACCTGTCCGTCTTCCCTGGACTGACCTATCCCCTCCCTACCTCCCCAGCTATACTCTCTCCACCTATCTTCTTTACTCTTCATCTTCGGTCCGCCTCCCCCTCTCTCCCTATTTATTCCAGTTCCCTCTCCCCATCCCCCTCTCTGATGAAGGGTCTAGGCCCAAAACGTCAGCTTTTGTGCACCTGAGATGCTGCTTGGCTTGCTGTGTTCATCCAGCCTCACATTTTACAATACTCAGACGTGGCTGTACCAGGATTTTGTATAGCTGGAGCATAACCTCACGGCTCATGAACTCAATCCCTCTATTAATGAAAGCTCACACACCATATGCCTTCTTAATAACTCTATCCACCTGGGTGGCAACTTTCAGGGAACTATGAACATGAACCCCAAGATCACTCTGCTCCTCCACACTGCCAATAATCTTCCCGTGAACCTTGTATTCTGCTTTCAAGTTCATCCTTCTGAAATGAATCACCTCACACCTTTCAGGGTTAAACTCCATCTGCCACTTCTCAGCCCAGCTCTGCATCCTATCAACATTTCTTTGTAACGTAGAACAGCCCTGCGTAATATCCATAGCTTGACACACCTTTGTGTAGTCAGTGAAGTTACTCATTCACCTTTCCACACCTTCATCCAAATCATTGACAAAAATCTCACATAGAAGAGGACCAAGAACAAATCCTTGCAGTGCACTTCTCGTAACTGACACCATGTTGAATATTTCCTGTCCACTACCACTTCTCAAGGTCTTCTAAGCGTCAGCCAATTCTGAATCCAATCTACCAGATTTCCTCCTATCTCATGCCTCCTTAATTTCTGCATGAGCCTACTATGGGAACCTTATTGAACACTTTACTTAAATCCATGTATACTTCATCTATGTGTTTGGTCACCTCTTCAAAGAATTCACTAAGGTTTGTCTGGCATGATCTACCCCTCACAAACCCAAACTGACTATCATGAATCAAACAGAGCCTATCCAAGTGATCATAGATCCTATCTCTCAGACACTTTTACAATAATTTACTCACCACTGATGTAAGAATAACTGGCCTGTAATTTCCAGGGTTATCCTATTCCCTTTTTTGAACAAGAGAATGACGTTTGCCACTGTCCAATCTTCTGGCACTATGTCTGTTGGTAATGTACACAAAAAGATCATCGCCAAAGGCGCTGCGATCTCATCCTTCACTTCCCATAGAATACTTTGTTCAATCCCATCAGGCCCAGGGGACTTATCTATCTTCAAGTTCCATAAAATTCACAGGACGCCTTCCTTACTGACATCCACATCCTCCAGCCAACCATGTTTCACACTGTTCTCCCCTACAACTAGGTGCAACCCAGCTGTGAATACCGAAGAAAAGTATTCATTAAGGACCTCTTCAATCTCTTTAGGCTTCGTGCACAAATTCCCTTTACAATCCTTGTTCGGCCCTACCATTTCTCTGGTCATTCTCTTTGTCCTCACGTACATGTTAAAAGCCATGGGGGATTTCCTTGATCCTATCTGCGAAGGTTTTCTCATGCCCCCTTCTCGCTTTCCAAATACTTTCTTCAGATCCTTCCTGGCTAACTTGTATCCCTCTCGAGCCTTTCCCGATCCTTATTTCCTAAACCTGAGATAAGTATCCTTCTTCCTCTTAACTACTCATTCAATCTCACTTGAGAGCCAAGGCTCCCCCACTTGACTGCATCGCCCCCTGCCTGAGAGGGACAAACATATCGAGCACACGGAGTATGCATTCCTTAAACAATCTCTACATTTCAATAGTGCACTTCCCGGACAGCATCTGTTCCCATTTTATGTTATCCAGCTCTTGCCTAACAGAATTATAATCACCCTTCCCCCAATTATAAGCCTCACCCTGCTGTATTTACCTATCCTTTTCCATGACTGTTGCAAAATTAACAAATGCTATGATCGCTACTACCGAAATGGTCTCCTATCAACACGTCTAACACCTGGCCCGGTTCATTGCCAAGCACCACATCCAAAGTGGCCTCTTCTCATGTTGATATGTCTACCTGCTGTGTCAGGAACCCTTTCTGAACACACTGGACAAAGTCCGCTCCATCTAAACTATTACAACTAAGAAGTTTCCAATCAAAATTTGGAAGGTTAGCATCCAGTCTGTTATGCTAACTGAACAACCTTGGAAGTGTTTTGGACCATATGGGTCAAATGTTGGAAAATGGGACTAGGTCAGATTGGGATGGCTGGTTGGCGCGGAATCATTGGACCAAAGAGTATGTTTCTGAGCTGTATGTCTCTATGATGCTCAGAAGGTTGCAAATCAATGATTAATGTTGACTGATGATACAACTTGTCTTCCAGGAAGCTTAGTGAAAGAGAAAATGTGAATTGTCAGCAAACAGAGAGAATACAATCCAATTCCACTATATTGTGTTGGATTAAAGAATTACTAAATAAATGGCAAAGTTGTGACAGGAACAGTGTAACAAGTACCCATTGATTTTATTTTGCAAAATTCCCTGGTTATTCAAAAATATTGGCCTCATTGGGGGTGAACCAGGTGAAATAAGAAATCTAAGATGCTTCCTGACTATATTGTCCCCAATATATTTCAGGCCAATAGCATTAGAAAGGATGAGATGAGTCTTTGGAATAGGGATGTGATTTGGAAATTCAGTTCTTTGACACAATCTTCAAACAAAAAATCATCACGTAAGATGAAGAAAAATAACGAGAGGCTGACATGTTTACTTTATCTTTGCCAACGGAAAATCAATGCCTGAATTAAGAGATGTACCAAGCAGCCTACTCACATACTGAGTCAGAAGAAGAAACAATCTAATTATATCATGGACAAAGTGTGAATGAGGAAATCGGGACTGCATTAAGTACCTTAAGGACTAGCACACAGACCAAATGATAGTAGAAAATATTAGAGTTATCGTTAGTTACAATTTTGTAGAACAGATAGAAAAGATCGAGGTGAATCAAGACTGTCTTGCAATCAATATAGAACATAGAACATTGCACAATACAGCTCAGTACAGGCCATTCGCCCCACTATATTGTGCCATACTATTAGCCAACTAAGATCAAACGCTACATTATACTATCATTCATGTGCCTGTCCAAAGGTTGCTTACAAGTTTCCAAAGTATCTGACTCAGCTACCACTGCCAGCAGCGCATTCCACACACCCACCACTCTCTGTGGAAAGAACATACCTCTACCATCTCTCCTATACCTTCCTCCAGTCACCTTAAAATTATGTCCCCTTGTAATAGTCATTTCAGCCCTCGGAAAAAGTCTCTGGCCATCCACTCCATCTATGCCCACCATTATCTTGTATACCTCTATCAAGTCACCTCTCATCCTTCTTCCCTTCAATGAAAAATCCCCTAGCTCCCTCAATCTTTCCTGATAATACCTGCCCTTCAGTTCAGGCAGCATCGTTGCAAATCTTCCCTGCACCATCACTAAAAATTCCTCATCATTCTTATATTGAGGTGACCAGAACAGAAGAAAATATCCCAAATGTGGTCTGATCAGGGCTTTATAGATCTGCAGCATAATTTTGCGGCTCTTAAACTCAATTCCCCTGCCAATGAAAATCAAAATTCACCAGCGAATGAAAGCCAATTTTGAAGTTCTTTCAGAAAAGTTGGTCAGCTGTGAAGGGAGCCAGTGGCTGACTGTAGTTTGAGATCCAGAACCTATTTTATGAGCTGCTACGTCAAAGGCTGTTGCAGCAAATGAAGCCTCATATTATAGCGAATGACATATTGACACGGGAAAAATATTGGCTTGCTAACAGGAAGCAGAGAGAAGGCATAAATAGACAATTTCCTGGTGGCAATATATGACAAGTGCTGAGGCCTCAACCTTTGTACTATTTATTTAAATCACATGGAGTTAAACCATCGCTAAATTTGCTTTTCTGACAAAAATAGGTCGAAAGTTAAATTGTCCTGAGGGCATAAGGTAGCTATTAAAAGATCGAGACAAGTTAAGCACTGGCAATGATATGGAAAACAAAAGAGAACATGAAAAACGTGAAATTGTCAACTTTGTCAGGAAGAAATTGAAAAAAGAAAACGCCTTTTTTCAGTGATGAGATGATAGAGCTCTGAGATGCAGAGGGATCGGGTTGTTTGAATGTTTGAATTTCAAAATGATAGTATCGAGGTGTAGCAAGGCATGAGATTAAAAAAGACAGAGTTATCATTTATTGTGAGGGGAATGGAATGCAAAGTAAAATGGCTACTTTTAAGCTTTTTAAAAACATTTTCATGACTCTGAGATTAGTGGGATGATTTCCAGTGCCCCATTTCCAATCGAGATGTTAGCAGGACAATGAACTTCAGTTTAATATTTCAATTGTACCTATGTGTACACTGATGATGAAGAAACATCGTCATTTTTCTTTTTCTACCTGTCTAGGTCTAGTCAACTATGATGTGAACATTACATACCATTGTCAATGACTCTATGTATTCACTTATTTGTTGGAAAGTTGCTTATTTTGGTCAGATTCATGCTGGGCTCATTAATAAGGCACATTATATTCTCACAAATTACAGAAAAAAAACTCGATTCCTTTAAAATTAATTAAACAGATCAAAAGCTCATTGAGAAAGTTGGATAAATACTTGTTCAGGAGTAGAGAATGGTGGAAAATCAGAAATGAAGCAATCACTGAGGCAAGATAACAAAGTGTGAAGCTGGATGAACACAGCTGGCCAAGCAGCATCTCAGGAGCACAAAAGCTGACGTTCCGGGCCGAGACCCTTCATCAGCATCTGCAGTTCCCATTATCACTGATACAATCACTTATGCAGTTGGTTTGACTCTTGTTACAAACAATTCAGAAAACAGATTTACAACACATGTCAGGTGACCAAAAAAGAAAAAAAAATCAACTGGTGTCACATATTAGATTCTTCAAGCAGTTATTTCAGGAGGCAATCAAGACATTGAGGCTCCCAGATTAGCTGAATTTCGACAAAAGCAGATTTCAGGAGAATCTGAAATAACGACAGAAATGATCATCAACACATATCAGGTCAGTCAGCATCTGTGGTGCGAGAGCAAAAAAGACTGACTGAAAGAGGGAACGATTGAGGGACAGAGAAAATGAAACAGGAAGAAAGTGAGAGGGGTGCAAAGAGGGGAAGACTGAGATGAAGCAAAAAAAGAGAGAGAAAGCGAGAGAAGAAGCAAGGAAGGAAAGAAGGAGTTCCTGACCGAAGGGGGAATGGAGGGAAGGTAACAATGAAAAGAGAAGGGAAGTAATGGGGAAGGAAAGAAGGAAGAGAGAAAGGAAAGAAGGAAGGAAGAGAGGAAGTAAGGATCAAAGAGAGAAAGTAAGGAAGGAAAGAGCAAAGAGAGAAAGAAAGGATGGAAGAAGGAAGGGGCTAAAGAAGGAAGGAATGAAGGAACGAACAAAGAGAGAAAGCAAAGAAGGAATTGAGGAATGGGAGGAGGGAAGATGGTGGGAGGGAAGAAGGAAGGAAGAGAGGAAGAAGGATGGCAAATACCAAGGAAGAAAGGGGGAGGAGAAGGAAGGAACAAACAAATGAACAAATGAAAGAAGAAAGGAACAAGTCCGGTTCTTTGAAGCTACAAATTATACATTTCATTTATAAGGATGTATCTTGCAATTATACACTGCACAGAGGCATGGTTTCCTTCATTATAAGAACATTTGTGAAATTACGCTTATCCTTCACAAATTGTGAGAAAACTGTCAGCGGCAATAGATTGATGGCATTCGAAGTTCTGGACACATATTGGATGACCTTTGAAACAACCTATTTCATATCAAGATACAGGCTTGTTTTGAGCCTGTGATTAATGTTTATTAAGCAATACTAATATGCGGGAACATTGAGTTTTGGTTTTCATTGTGAGAAGCAAAAAGCTGCTGTTGTTGGTACTGCAGGCTCACAGCGCCAGGGACCTGGGTTCAATTCCACCTTCGGGTGACTGTCTTTCTGGAGTTTGCATGTTCACCCAGCGCCTGCATGGATTTCCTCTGCGTGCTCCAGCATCCTCCTACAGTCCAAAGAATTGCAGGTTTGGTGGATTGGCTATGATAAAATGCCCATTTTGTCTAGGGTAGGATGCTCTTCAC
Organism: Stegostoma tigrinum; assembly: GCF_030684315.1. Taxonomy (NCBI): domain Eukaryota; kingdom Metazoa; phylum Chordata; class Chondrichthyes; order Orectolobiformes; family Stegostomatidae; genus Stegostoma; species Stegostoma tigrinum. The sequence continues at coordinate 18,376,592 of NC_081387.1, read as the reverse complement.
AGGGTTGGTTGTAGACTCAAATGGCCTGCTTCTGCATTGTCGGGATGATATCACAGATGACTTGTTTTTAGTAAGCATCAGAAAAAGATGTTCTTTCTCATTCAGTGAAAACACAATTTTGAAAAACCATGCGACTGAAGTAAAGTGATTTGACAAGCTATCTGGTGACCTGTTTGCTTAAATGCTCCCTTTAAGATGTTTGCCCCAGAACAAGCTGGTTGGTGTTTCCCATTTTCCTGAGGTTATCAGAAATGTAAATTGAGGGCTTTTTAGTTATTCGATGAAACGTTAACATTGTGATGGCCCAGGAGTACAAAACTGAATATCATCTTATGTTCCCAGTGGATCATGAGAATGCATCAGTTGATTTCCATTCTGTCATCCATATCACAGTCAAGACTTTCAGTAGGTCTGGAGTCCAAATGTTGGTAGAATATACAGTAAACACTGGCTTCACCAACAAATCCTTCGAAACCCATTCTTCCTAGTATCTGCCATGAGAATTTAACTCCGCAACTCAGATCTCTAACTCAGTCCAATCCACACCTCAATCAAGAGCCTCAAGGCTTTCATCATTTTCAAGATCAACTTTGGGATTTTGAGAGACAGTGAACATCATGTGTGTGGAATGATCATCCAGCAGATGTATTTGTGATGTTTAAAAGGCATTTAGATAATTACATGAATAAGAAATATTTAGAGGAATCGGCCAAGTGCAGTCACTTGGGACTGGCACAGCTTGGGATCATAGTCGGCATGGGTAGGTTGGACTAAGAGGCCTGTTTCCATGCTGTTTGAATCTATGATTCTAACGTCTTTCTTGAAGGGCATTAAACCATCAGTTGGGTAAAATTAGGGAGTAATGATCATTGAGGGATCAAGCGACATTTGCAACAATGAAGGTGAATTGATGACGTGCACAGAATAAATAGATATGATCAGATTGCCATAATGGAGTCATGGCTGCAGGGTGACCAAAATTTGAAACTGAGTATCTTTGGGTAAAGATGAACAGCATGAACTGTAATAAACTACAAAAGGTGACAATAATTGATTAGGGCTGCTTCTAGAACACAAAACAGCAGTGACAGTTTGGAAAAGATATTAGTTAGGATACGAGAGGTGCATGTAACAAAGGGGATGCAATAACATTGGGTGAGTATAATTCACGTATAAACTGGGTAAATCTAATGCTGGTACAATGGAGACAAACTCCTGGAATATTTATTTTATTCTTTTGTGGGATGCTGGCTGGCTCAGATTCATTGCATCTCCCTAAATGCTCATGTGCTGACTGACTTGCGAGGCCATTTTAGAATCACCCATACTGCTGTCAGTATGGAGGTGTATGTCGGCCACGCCGGGTACCAAAAGGATTCTGTGAACCAAATGGGCTCTACTTCATTCAGAAATAGTGAAATTGGTGCAATTAGGGTAGACGTTTATTGAATTTAAATGACAGCATCTGCCACATTTACCCCTCTTGCCACATTTATCGGCTACAAATCTTTGACCAGGTTCTCGAGAACTTTGGTGCTGTTCTGGTGCTTTACAAAGAAAATGATTGAAATTGTCCCTTGGTGGTATATAGACTATGGCTGTAAAAAAGGACACATCTTGCCGACGACATTTTCATTCATAACTATCAAACTAGTACACATTGAAGTACTACTGTTGAAATTATTTTAATGTCAGCATATTGTCACTCTCTCATTAGAGAGAGACAAGACTGGTGGTGAGTTTGAGCTCTGGGTCACCATGCCTGAGGCAAGGGGACAGACTGAGGATTAGAAATCTTTCATGTTAACCTCAGCTGGTCATGGGAATTGAACTGACATTGTTAGCATCACAGAGCTACCATTCAAGCTGCAAAACATCTGAAGAATCATTTTCAGTTCTTCCTTCTGCGTGCTGATATGGGGCATAGATAATGGTTATTCATGTCCAGAATATTTAATTTAATACTTCCCAGCTTTGGAATTTGCAGCACACTGGGTTACTTTCAAACACGTTGCATCTGATGAAGCTCTTTCAATCATCGACGTGTTTTAACTCTCATCTTTTCATCAAAGTCTCTCCAGATATCCTCCCTTCTGATGAGCAAGCTTCCGCTGCCCTCTCTTTTAAAACTTCCCCAATATTGACGTCAGCATTGGACACATACCACATGGAATAATGATCAAAAACGGACTACTATCGACGCTAGATAATAAAATGTGAGGCTGGATGAACACAGCAGGCCAAGCAGCATCTCAGGAGCACAAAAGCTGACGTTTCGGGCCTAGACCCTTCATCAGAGCTCGCTTCGGGCCTAGACCTTTATTTTTTTTTCTTGGAATTCTCCAGCATCTGCAGTTCCCATTATCTCTGCTACTATCGACGCTTTTGTCTTTCGCTTTGAAGCTGGATAAAAGAATTTATTATTCACCTTGAATTTTCCCCGAAACTCTCCCTCCCTTTGAGATATTTACTGAACATAAAATATGGTGACAGCCAATCCAGTCCTTTCACTTCACAGTCACAGGGTCATTGGATCAAGTCCCGTGCTTAGCCATCAATGTAATGAAGAAGGTGGAATCCCTGTACAATATTGCGTGATAGTCTGATAGTTGACTGCCAGATTAAATTGTATATTTTCTGAGGGTGAATAGCTAGCCCAGAATTAATTACCATTTCTTACCTACCCCGAAGTATATTATGATTATCTGCCTGCTCAAACTGTTGCATTCTCTGGACATGAGATAGGGAATTCCAAGATTTTGATCCAGCAACACTGAAGGCACTGTGATATATTTCCCAATCAGGATGGCGAGTGGCTTACAGGGGAAATTGCACATGGTGGTTTTACTTTGTATGGTCTATACTTGTCCTTCGAGATGGAAGAGGTCATGTTGATTTGATAAGGTTCCCCATGGAAGGCTCATTCAGAAGGTCAGGAGGAATGGGATACAGGGGAACTTAGCTGCTTGGATACAGAATTGGCTGGCCAACAGAAGACAGCGAGTGGTAGTAGAAGGAAAATATTCTGCCTGGAAGTTAGTGGTGAGTGGGGTTCCACAGGGCTCTGTCCTTGGGCCTCTACTGTTTGTAATTTTTATTAATGACTTGGACGAGGGAATTGAAGGATGGGTCAGCAAGTTTGCAGACGACACCAAGGTCGGAGGTGTCGTTGACAGTGTAGAGGGCTGTTGTAGGCTGCAGCGGGACATTGACAGGATGCAGAGATGGGCTGAGAGGTGGCAGATGGAGTTCAACCTGGATAAATGCGAGGTGATGCATTTTGGAAGGTCGAATTTGAAAGCTGAGTACAGGATTAAGGATAGGATTCTTGGCAGCGTGGAGGAACAGAGGGATCTTGGTGTGCAGATACATAGATCCCTTAAAATGGCCACCCAAGTGGACAGGGTTGTTAAGAAAGCATATGGTGTTTTGGCTTTCATTAACAGGGGGATTGAGTTTAAGAGTCGTGAGATCTTGTTGCAGCTCTATAAAACTTTGGTTAGACCGCACTTGGAATACTGCGTCCAGTTCTGGGCGCCCTATTATAGGAAAGATGTGGATGCTTTGGAGAGGGTTCAGAGGAGGTTTACCAGGATGCTGCCTGGACTGGAGGGCTTATCTTATGAAGAGAGGTTGACTGAGCTCGGTCTCTTTTCATTGGAGAAAAGGAGGAGGAGAGGGGACCTAATTGAGGTATACAAGATAATGAGAGGCATAGATAGAGTCGATAGCCAGAGACTATTTCCCAGGGCAGAAATGGCTAGCACGAGGGGTCATAGTTTTAAGCTGGTTGGTGGAAAGTATAGAGGGGATGTCAGAGGCAGGTTCTTTACGCAGAGAGTTGTGAGAGCATGGAATGCGTTGCCAGCAGCAGTTGTGGAAGCAAGGTCATTGGGGTCATTTAAGAGACTGCTGGACATGCATATGGTCACAGAAATTTGAGGGTGCATCCATGAGGATCAATGGTCGGCACAACATTGTGGGCTGAAGGGCCTGTTCTGTGCTGTACTGTTCTATGTTCTATGTTCTATGTTCTATGTTTTCATAAAGCATTCTCTCTGGATCTTCGATGAATTTCTAAAGAGCGTGATAGTACACACTACTGTTATTTTGCGCCAGTGGACGAAATGGATGCTTGTGGATGTGATGTCAGTTAAGAGGGTTGTTTTATGCTGGACACTTTGACCTTCTTGAGCATTAATGGAGCTGCACTGACTGAGGCAACTGGGGAAACTCAGCCATCCCCCTGACTCAAGCCTTAAAGAAAGTGAACTGAATTTGGGAAAAATAGGAGATTCGTTTCTTGCCACAGTTTTTTTCTAGTCTCTGACCTGCTCTTGTAGCCACTGTGTGTATGTAATTATAACTTGAGTCCAGTTGAATTTATGGCCAGTGGTAACCTCTAGGACATTGATACTGGGGATTCAGTGATGGTAATATTATGGAATGCCAAGGGATAGCATTTTCTCTCTTACTGGTGATGATCATTGCCTGACATTTATTTGGCACAAATGTAGTAACTTCTTGTCAACCCAATCCTGATATCGTAGAGATCTTGTTGCATTCGAACATGGGCTACGAATGAATCTGCAGAGTCATGAATGGAACTGAATTTTGTGCAATCATCAGTGTTCACCACATCTTCTGACCAAAAGATGAAGGGAGGATCATTGATGGAATAATTTATAATCCAACCACACAATCCCAAGGAACACCTGGAGTAATGTACTAGAGCTGAAATGACTGGCTTCCAACAACCACAACTCTTTTCCAGTGTACCAAGCAGGACTCCAACCAGCAGAGTGTTGCTGACACCAAGTCCTATTTAGTCAAGTTTAGCTCAGACGCCTTCATGTTATATATGGACAAATCTGGCTGGCCTTGATGTCAAAGACAGTCACACTCAACTCATGTTTCCATGTTGCTGAGTTGTCCATTTCTACAAAGGTTTTCCAAGGTTAATTTGCAGCCACAAACCTCAGGGTAATTCCTCAAGCAACTTTATTCAGTTTTCTTCTTGCATGCATACAATTGGCTTTGTTCAAATACAAGTTTAAGGTTTTGCATTCGACTCATTAAGACTCTCTCAAGCTTAATGTGGAATCCAGTCGTATTATCATCATGAATTCCCAAAGTACCACTTATGAAAAGATTGTTAAGTCATATTGCTGTAAAATGCAATATGGATCTAGAACTATGGTAAATGCTTGCCTTGTTGCCATTGTCCCTCATCAAGTCCATTTCTTCAGATTTTCTGCCATAGTTTTCATTTGTCTATTCCACGCCTCCGAACAGTCTGTGCATTCCTTCTTGCATTTTACTGCAGTGCTCGTCAGTCACACTGAGGATGGGTAGGATATTTCACACTAATCAGTGTGGAAGGAAATTCTTTCGAGACTAACCAACAGAACCATTCTAATTTTTTAATCTAACTTCAGATTTCCATAAAATCGCTTGGCCAAATGATTGAGTTATCAGATTCCAGCAGTTGAAGCTGGTTTGTCAATGACCTTCTCACCACCGTAAGGTCAAAATGTCAGATTTTGTTGATGCTGTTATTGTTGTTCATTGCATAATGTTCCACATCATTCACAACTACACAGAGACAAGAGCAGTCATAACGTCAGAATGTCATATAGCACGGAAAAAGGCCCTAGAGTCCAACTCCTCCATGCCAATCTGGTTGCCAAAACTAAACTCGTTTCATTTGCAAGTATTTGGCCCATATCCCACTGAAGCTTTCCTATTCAAGAATCTGTCTAAACCTCTTTTCAAAGATTGAAATTTTACTCTCTATTCATCCTCACCTGGCCTGGCTAAATGTGGTTTACTCTGGACCGCCCTCTGGGGATGCTGGCCCAACCCTCATTCTGTGAGTGAACAAGGCAGGGTGGGAACCTCTTCAACACAATCTGTATGACAGCCAAACTGTGAAAACCGATCAAACTCTGCAATTGTGGTCTCACTAAGGTATGGTGTAAAATTACTGGAAGTCCCAGCATCTGCTGATATTTGAACCAGCCTGGTCATGTATATTATACTGCAATGCTGGAGCAGGTGGAGCTTAGCCCAAGCGTTTACGATCAAATGTGTTACATTGAAAATTATAAAAACAAATGATGTCCAAATGTATTTTCTACAGTTGGAGACATGGTCATTACCAACTCAGTAAGCATCTCTTGAGCAGTTGGCTGTGGGCCTGATTTCACGTGTGTGGACAAAGAGGGTAGAAAACCTTCCCTGAAGGGCATGAACTCTGAGATGACAATTAACCTTCAGACTTGATAATTATGATTGGCTACATAATCACCGTTATGTGAGATTTTTATTGACTGGGAATTTCACTAATTGGCAAGACATGATTTGAAACTGTGTTCATGGGTTGATAGGTTCGGCTTCAGGATTACTGACCCACTGAGATTATCACTTGATCACCACCTCGCCCGGCAAATATAAATTATTTGTGTAGCTTACGCAGCAGAGAATAGGGAGATTTCACCAGATTCTTCATCTCCTCTCTGAATCTCCTTTGGGTCAGTGTGTAAATACAAGTGTTTGTGCAGGAGCTGGTGCACATCAGCAGGAACGTTGCCCTAAGTGCCAAAGAGAATGAGGTTGAACCTTGGTAAGCCAGAAGGCTGGTGAAGCCGACACAAATGTGGATGACAGAGATGGGCACCGACAGCACTACAAAGCTCCCAGAGATGGTGAAAAGCAAAACAATGGAGGTCCTCCTACTCTTCAGTTCATGGTCGCTGCTCAGCTTCCCAACGCCATCACTGCTGCTACTCTTCAGGGCTCGGCGAGCTCTGTTGGCTACTAGGATGTGCCGGGCAGTAAGAGAATTCAACAACAGGAACAGGGGAATAGGAAGAAATGTGCTTGAGAAACTGGTCACCCACCGATGAGCAGCCCAAATCGGTGAAGTCAGGTAACCAGTAATGGTCTGGCAGCCCCACTGCACTTTGTTAAGAATGTAAGTGGATTTGTAGCGAAAAGACAAGGGAATGTTGACCAAAATGATAAGCACAGTTATGGTGCATATGACCACGTTGGCCATTCTTTCAGTGCAATATCTCATCTTTAATTTGTTGAGGCAAATTGCTACAAAGCGGTCAAAGGTGAAGGCTGTGGTAAACCAGGTGGAGAGTTGGATGCTCAGCCCTTGCAGGAAAGCACTGAGTCTGCAGACAGGAGTGTAGTTCAGCAGCGAGCTCGGGAAATGATAATTAATGATTTGGCTCACAATCACATTGAAGACAATGACCATCAGATCTCATGTTGCCATGGCAGTCATATAACGAGTGATTCCTCTGGAAAGTCCGCACTTCTCTTGAGAAAGAATCAACATTGTCATCAGGTTCGCTGAAAAGAAAATCTGGATTTTGAGATGGATCAAAACATGCAACAGAGATGCACAATGTTAGAAATTTGAAGAGGTTGTGGGGGGGGGGGCGGGCGCTCGCAAGACTGCTAATAATTATAGACTTGTACAACGATGAAAAATACTGACATCTCATTTGTAATGCAATATGTATATTATGAAAGTAATTGGAAGAGGATTTAACAAGGAGTATGTAAGTGGTTGCCTCATTGAACTTCGTGGTCTCCCGATTTCAAGAAAACAATTACTATTGCTTTAGAAACAGCCCAGGGAAGGTTTCCATGTCTCATTCCAAGGTTTAAAGTCCTGCTTTGTGAAGGAAAGTTATGTTTGGATTCATTTGAGTCGAGAAGAATATGAGGTGATCTCAATGAAACATTTGATATTTTGAGTGGAATGGAATAATTGTAACATCAGGAGGTAGTTTCCTCTTGATGGGAGACATATAAAATACGGGACGTCATTTAGGGATGAGCAGTTTCCTGTTTCAAACATAAATATGGAGAGTTCCATTTCTATACTGTCAGAAATTGGTTATTATGCAAAATCCTGCTACCCTGATGGGGCACGGGACTTGGGCCCATCAGACTGAGTTAGATCAACTTTGGATACACCAGGGAGTCGAGAGTTATGGAAAGCAGGTAGGATGACGGAGCTCACTGAGATCAGCCATGATCTGATTAAAATTTGGAAGATGCTCTAGAGGCCAAAAGGCCTACTCCTGCTCTTATTTCACGTGTTCCTAGATTCCTTTTCTATGGCTAATGTCTTAGAAAAAGCGTTATCTTTTTGAAGTGTCTGACACTGCCATCAAGAATTCGTCCATCTCAGCCTTAAATGTACATGAGGATTCTGCTTCCACAGCTCTGCCTGTGTCAAGGAGTTCCGAACATTCACAATCCTTTGAGAGAAAAGGTTCCTCCTCAACATCAGTCTGAAATTGGGAGTTCATTTTTCTGAGATGATGTTCTTTCAAACATTTGAAAACAAAACAGTGAAGAAGAATGTTACAACAGCTTTGATCCACTGAGCAGGAATTTCAAGGATCACAAGGATGGGATCAAGAATTTCTGTCACAAGTGCTTGTGGTGCCCTTTCAGGTGAAAGCAGAAATAGCTAAATCACTCCCCCATGAGGAGAAACATTCTCTCATCATTTACCCTGTCACTCACATTAAGAATCACATATATCAAAATGAGATCACCTCTCGTTCTTCTCAACTCCAGTGAGTAGAGTCCCAAAATGTTTAACCTTAACTCATTATACAATCCTTCCACACCTGTGATCACCCTAACAAACCTTCTCTGATCTGCTAACTATAAAATGGTATCTTGCCCTCAATAACACGATCAATGCTACTCACAGACCTGCAGATCTGGCCTCAGCAGAACCTTGTATAACTGAAATGTGACGTCCCTCCTCTTATCGTTCAACTTGAACACAGACAACAACAAGTTCAACACTGGCTTCTTCCCCGCCAATATTAGACTGCTGAATAGATTCTCGAACTTCAAGTAATGTTGTTCTTGCTCATGGTGATCTTGCTTTGCGCACCCACTGTGCAGCTGTAACCTCGATGCTTCACTGTCTAAACATGCAATGATATGTATGTCCTTGTTTGCTCTGATCTGCCTGCACTGCTTGCACAACAAAGCTTTTCACTGTGCTCAGGTATATGTGACCATAATAAATCAAATCAAATCAACTCTTGAAAAAGGCCCAACATTTCATGACCCTCCATAATTACTGTCTCGACCTGTCTGCTATCTTTTTGTGTTTTGTGCACAAGAACCCAAAGTGCCTTTGTGTTTCAGCTTTTACAACGTTTCTCTATTTTGATAAAACTCAGTTGTTTTGTTCTACCTTACAAAACGAAAAACTTAAATTCTACCACATTTTATTTCAGTTGCCAGCTGATTGGCCCATTCTTAAACCATCGTTAAATCTCTGTGAAGTGCTTGTATCCCCCTCACAATCTGCCTTTTCCACTATGTTTTGTGTCATTTGACAACCTGGCTATTTCCTTCCTTTCTCCACTTCATTAATATGCATTGTAAACAGCTGCAATCCCAGCACTGACCCCCGTGTAGCCGCACTGATTCTGGATCGCCAACCTGAAAAAAGGAGCCATTATCCTCACTCATTGTTTCTTGGCCATTACTCAATTCTCTCTCCATACCAATGTACTACCTCCAGCAGCATGGGGCTCTAATCTCAGCACGTAACCTTTGGGAGGTACCTTGCTGAACACAAAGTTCAAATATAACATCCCTGTTGTTACCCCTTAATCCATTCTGATAGAGTCTTCCTGAAAGTATTCGAAACAATTTCTCTGACATGATTTCACTTTCATTATGTTGTGCTGAATCTGCTGGATGAGAATGGGATTTGCCAAATATTCTGCTCTCCCATCTTTACTAATTGTTTCCAATATGTTTTCACCAATGCATTGAGTTACTTATTGCCTCCCACCTGTTTTGAGTGGGATGGCACATTGACAGCTATCTAAATATCTGGCACTGCTCCAGATTCCAAGGATTTTAGGAAACGGCAACCAATGCATTCACTATCTCGGCAGATATCTGTTGTTTGGTACTAGGATGCAAGCCATCAGAGTCAAGGAACTTATTTGCCTTCAACATCATTCAGTTTTCTCATCCGCCTTCCTTAGTGATTAAGATCAGACTCAATTTCTCCATCAAATTATTTCAAATTAATTGCATGTTCGAAGTATGTTCCGATGTACAGAGTGATGCAAACTATCTGGATAAGTTCTATGCCATCTCCTTGTTCCTTGTGACTATCGCCCCAACTCATTTTCTAAAGGGTACGTGTTTACTTTGATCATGGTCTTCCTTTTTGCATATTTAAAGGAGCTCTTACTGTCAGTTTTTATCATGCTTGCTGCCTTGCTCTCATAGTTTATTTTCTTGCTCATGATTATCATTTTTCTTACTTTGCTGAATTTGAAATTTATCCCGGTCCTCAGGGCTTTCAGTGATTTCTGCCTCTTTGTATGCTTTAACATTCACCTCAATAACTTCCTTGATTAGCCATGGCTGGTTTATCCCTCTCTGAGAATCTTTACTTCTTACTTGGGATGCATTTTTGCTGAAAGCCTTGAATTACCTCCTTAAATGTCTGCCATTTCTTGCTTACAGTTGTTTCTGCTAAACTATCAACCCAGTTCACGGTAGCTAACTCGTCATATCATTGTAATTCCCTTTACTCAGTTTAAACACAGATTTTTCCAAACCAGACACTTGCGATAGGACTAATTGCATTCAGTCCGAAACTGGTAGTGATGAAGTGCAGACAAACTCAGCAATAAGCAGGCGATCTATTCGTGGGATGTAGCTACAAATTGTAGAGGTGAAATTCAATGCAGAACGAGCAACAAAAAAGTTACAGATTTTTTTAACAACTTACCAGGAATTCCAAAGATTGCAAGAATGGGAAAAATAATTTCCATCGGAAGTGCCTGTAATCCCATTTTAAGGTGAAACCAGCAACAATCGAAATGAGGGTATGCATTGAAATGTACTCAATTTATACACAAGCGAAACCTCCCATGAAACAGTGAGCACATTTCAATAACCTCAACATTTCTAACAAACAGGTTATTGAGCATTATTCACCAAGAACTCTCGATCCGCAGGGAATCAGAGCCAGTGTCACCCAGTCCCCAGAGCAATGACTTCTGAGAAGCCCATGAGAAACCTAATTGCTGCAGTTCAACTTCAATCAGAGACTGAGAGTAAAGTAGCCCAGGAGGTAGATACAAAATATCACTTTTCACCCTTTTCAATCAATCTGTGCTATGACAGGGCTCTGGAGTCAGTGAGAATTGAAGACACGCCTTCTAGCCCAGAGAGAGGGATTCTACAATTGTGCCACATGAGCCCTCAGTCACAACTCTTTTTTTTCTCCGTTTAGTTACTGCATCTGTTCAACAATGAAATGGCGCTCTTAAGAGGCAGTTTGATATTCCATTAAAGTCATTTATGACATAATTTCTATGGCACACCAACAATAATGAAATAAATTACACTGGTTATCATAGCCACCATATTATATTGAAGTCTGTTTTGATCAGGAGGTTTGAACACATTGGTTTAATTGACATTTGCTCCTGCCAGCGTGCCCATTAAAATGTTGTTTTGGCCAGTCAAATGAATTATTTTTAATTAATACTGTTGTATTATTATGCCCCAAAAGAGCTGTTGAATTTAGGTTTACACAAAGTCTCTTCAAAAAAAAAGCGAAGATTGTGGTCAATATTAACGAGTCCCTCAAAAGTTATTTATATCTTAACATCATAAGAACTATGGACCTGCACATTTTGCACACCTCCCGACTCAATATAAGACTCAGTGTCTCTTTCTACACTGTAGACATGATTGACCATCACTCCATTATTTGTGAAAAATAACAGAGTTACCTACCTCTAACCTACCCCTGACAATAACACCAGAACTCGGGTCCACAAATAAGGAGTTGCCCATTTAAAATAAAGATGACAAGAAAAAGAAAATTCTCTGTGAGAGTTGGAAGGCTCTGAAATTCCATTCTTCAAAAGGCTGTGAGGGATATTTAAGTATTTTTCAAACAGCAGGTCGAGAGACTCTTGATTACCATGGGGATTAAAGTTTATTGAGGATGTACTGGAACGTAGAGTTGATGTTAAAATCAGATTAACCATTAACTTATTGAATGTCAAAGCAGGCTTGAAGGGCCGAGCAGCTAGGTTTTAGTATGAAAATATTCTGCCTGGAAGTAAGGAAAATATTCTGCCTGGAAGTAAGGAAAATATTCTGCCTGGAAGTCAGTGGTGAGTGGGGTTCCACAGGGCTCTGTCCTTGGGCCTCTACTGTTTGTAATTTTTATTAATGACTTGGACGAGGGAATTGAAGGATGGGTCAGCAAGTTTGCAGACGACACAAAGGTCGGAGGTGTCGTTGACAGTGTAGAGGGCTGTTGTAGGCTGCAGCGGGACATTGACAGGATGCAGAGATGGGCTGAGAGGTGGCAGATGGAGTTCAACCTGGATAAATGCGAAGTGATGCATTTTGGAAGGTCGAATTTGAAAGCTGAGTACAGGATTAAGGATAGGATTCTTGGCAGCGTGGAGGAACAGAGGGATCTTGGTGTGCAGATACATAGATCCCTTAAAATGGCCACCCAAGTGGACAGGGTTGTTAAGAAAGCATATGGTGTTTTGGCTTTCATTAACAGGGGGATTGAGTTTAAGAGTCGTGAGATCTTGTTGCAGCTCTATAAAACTTTGGTTAGACCGCACTTGGAATACTGCGTCCAGTTCTGGGCGCCCTATTATAGGAAAGATGTGGATGCTTTGGAGAGGGTTCAGAGGAGGTTTACCAGGATGCTGCCTGGACTGGAGGGCTTATCTTATGAAGAGAGGTTGACTGAGCTCGGTCTCTTTTCATTGGAGAAAAGGAGGAGGAGAGGGGACCTAATTGAGGTATACAAGATAATGAGAGGCATAGATAGAGTCGATAGCCAGAGACTATTTCCCAGGGCAGAAATGGCTAGCACGAGGGGTCATAGTTTTAAGCTGGTTGGTGGAAAGTATAGAGGGGATGTCAGAGGCAGGTTCTTTACGCAGAGAGTTGTGAGAGCATGGAATGCGTTGCCGGCAGCAGTTGTGGAAGCAAGGTCATTGGGGTCATTTAAGAGACTGCTGGACATGCATATGGTCACAGAAATTTGAGGGTGCATCCATGAGGATCAATGGTCGGCACAACATTGTGGGCTGAAGGGCCTGTTCTGTGCTGTACTGTTCTATGTTCTATGTTCTATGTTCTATGTATGTTCGTATGTTCAATCTCCATCTCATGTTCTCACAAGAAACTGACACTCCCATCATTTTTTCCTGGCATCAGCAGTCTTTTTTTTAATAGTTTCTCAAAATTTGAATTTCCTAACAGCAAATGTGGCTGCCAGCAGAAGTTTCAAGTTATCATAGCTCCTCTCACATTCCTGTGTACATTTAATTTTTTTTTTCATTTTACAATAAATTTCTGGAAGGAGCCACTTTTGTGCTGAAATTCAGAATGATCTTCTAATAGAATCCATTCGAGTCAGCGAATTTTGCTTTTCATCTTACAAACCAGGGGTAACACTTTAACCCTATTTTAACATTTCTAATTAAACAATCTGTCTGTCTCCTCGTAATCTTACATAATGTTGCAGAATCGAGCACACATTGCACAGTTCATGTACCTTATCGTCAGAATGTTTTTCCTCATCTCTGCCTTAAATCTGCTACTGCTTATCAGAGAAGGCCTACAATATGTAAACATGCCCACACTGACCCTCCAAAGAGCACGCCACCCAGACCCACCCCTGACCCTATGGGCTATTTAGAATAGCAAAACCAGCTGACATGCACATCTTTAGACTGTAGCACGAGGCCGGAGCACCCAGAGGAAACCCATGCAGACACAGGAAGTTCTGCTCCACACAGACAATTGCTCAAGGCTGGAATCAAAACTGGGTCCCTGGTGCTGTGAGGCAGCAGTGTTAAACACTGAGCCACCATACTTATCTTATTATGGTGACCACTCATTCTAGATAGACCCACATGAGGAAATTACTTTGGCAAGCATCAAAGATTGAAGAAACAGCAGTTTTTGCACGTCAATGACGTCTCATTCTGATTTTTACAAATGGGGATTTGGTCATGTGGGAATTCAGAAGGATATTGGAGGGACTGAATATCTCAGCGTATAATGAGTTTAAATGAGCACCAGGATGGATGAAAAAGCCAGAAAGCTGAAAATACTGAACTTGGAATGATACAGACAAAAGCACATGCATCAAATGAAATAATGCTAGGCATACAAAACCTCTTTGTTGGACTTTTATCTGGAAACCGGTTGCAGTTGTCAGAACGTTTAAGGAATACTCTGAATGAAGTGAATCTGGAAAAGGAATGAGCATTGATGGTGGCACGGTGGCTCAGTGGTTCGCACTGCAGCCTCACAGCACCAGGGACCCGGGTTCATTTCCATCCTCAGGCAACAGGCTGTGTAGAGTTTGCACATTCTCCCCGTGTCTGTGGGGTTTCCTCCGGATGCACCAGTTTCCTCCCATAGTCTAAAGATGTACAGGCTAGGTGGATCGGCCATGTTAAATTGCCGATAGTGTTCAGGGGTGTGTGGGCAAAAGGGGGATTAATTTTAATTTGCATGTTCTGACTATCTGACCGATGATATCCTCCTATAGGTTTACAGCTATTCCTCAGTCACACTGAGGAATAGAACAACCTACTTGTGCTGGATGTACAAGACTCTTGGAGATTCAGTCAGCAATTTGTATGGAAGAAAGGTATCCATAAACTGATCAACTGAATCACTCTAATTTTTCACCGAACTTCAAGATTCTGTTCGATCAATTGGTCAAACGATTGCTTCATCATTCGTGAGTAACTTATATTGATTCATTAATGGCCATCCCACCAGCATGAGATAAAGCCATAGAACATAGAACGTAGAACATTACAGCACAGTACAGGCCCTTTGGGGGGACTGTCATACCGATCTCAAGCCCATCTAATCTACACTATTCCTTGTATGTCCATAGTCTTGCTATTTTCATTGTTAATTGCAAAAAAATCATATAGAATATGAAGCAATCATACAATCATAGCATCACACAGCACTGGAAAAGACCATTAACTCCAACCCATCGATGATAACTAGTTTCCTCATCTGAACTATTCTCATTTGTGTGTAATTGGCTCATATTCCTCGAAAACCTTTCCATTCATGTGCCATTACAAAAATCATTTAAATGGTTTTTAGAGTATTCACCTCTAACCCTGCCTTTTAGGCTTGTTGCACAGTTGCACAATCCGCTGTGCTAGAAAGTTGCCCATCGTTCCTCTGTCATCTTAAGCATATGCCATCTAGCTGTGGAGTCTCATACCCTGGGAAAAAGACATTGTCAGTTGACCTCATCTGTGCTTCTCATTATTTCTTAAACTTCTATAAGGTCACCCCTCAGTTTTCTTATGTCCCAGCCTATCCAACTGCTTCTTCGAACTCAAGCACTCCTTTTAAATCTGTTCAGCACCATTTCCATTTTAAGAATACCATACCAATAGCAGGGTGACATGAGCTGTATGGTATGCTCCAGATGTGACTATACTGATGTCCTGTACAGCTGCAACATGCTGTCTCAAATATTGTACTCATTGTTCTGACCGATGAAGTCATACATGCCGAATGCCTTCTATACCAACTTGTCTTCTCATGACACCGTTTTCCTGAATCGACATACTTGCATATCCAGGTCTCTCTGTTCAGCAACACTCTCCAGGCCCTACCATTCAGTGCACAGCCCACCTTGGTCTGTCTCATAAACATGAATTTATCTGAATTAAACTCCATTGTCCACTCCATGTCCATGTGTGACAAGATCTGGACCATATTCAGGCTTGGGCTGATTCTTTGGATGTATTGATGCACAATCTAAAACATTTGAAATGCATTTCTTCTAACACAAACATTGATATGCTGCGATGTGTCCCATCTACAAGATGCACTGCAACAACTGAGCAAGGCTCCTGGGGCGGCATCTTTCAACTTTCAGTAACTCTGGCAGTCAATCTCACACTTTCAGTCAGCCAAAGGAAGTCCTTCCACGTTACCTTGATGTTGACATCCACTGCATCTAGATCAATAAATGATTGTTCTTATTCAACCCGAGGCAACCCTTCATCACTGGAACTGCCTCTAACTGTTCAATCTCATTGATTCAGAATGAAAAGAAACTCAATGTGTCACATTCTGCTTCATAATTACAGGGATGTGCATCTGGTATTATCGCAACGAATCTCTTCAGTACCTTCAACATTTTCCCCAAACTGCTAATTTGATGCCCAGAATAACACCGAACTCTGCAATTGTGATGTTGCTAATGTCTGGTGTAGATTGACTATATATGGGGAAGGTCAAAAGAGATGCCATGGGCACATACATGACAGAGAGAGTTGTAGGAGTCTGGAATGCACCACCGGGGTGGTGGTGGAGGCAGATACAATCGGGGCATTTCAGGGGCTTTTAGATAAGTACGTCAATACTCAAGGAATGGAGGGATATGGATTGACGGCAGGCAGAAGTGATTAGTTTCATTTGGCGTCAAGTTTGGTACAAGATCATGAACTTAAGGGACCTATCCTGTGCTGTAAAGTTCTATGTTCTAGATACTTGGACCAACCTGGTCAGTTGTGATATAAGGAATCTGTGCAAATGTAGGTGTGTAAGTCAGATCTTCAGGATCAGAGGTAGGAACACTATTGCTGCATAACATGATCCTTATCACTTCATTTATATCCCGTACATATTCACTGACTTTAACTTCATCAACTTCTTTCAGAAACCAAATAAATTCTTCCAAACCATTAAGACATCTTGCACTGAGAGTTTCACAAAGCCAAAAAAACACTGTACAATTGCAGTGGCTTCTTATTAGTGCCTTTTTATTTTGTTCATTTGGGAGTGTGAAAATCACTGGCTAGGTTGGCATTTATTGCCCAGAGGGTAGTGAAGAGGCAACCACATGGCTGTGGGTTTGATGTTACATGTAGCACTGAGCAGGTAAAGATGGCAGAACTCATGCCAAAAGACATTCTTCCTAAAATTAAAGTTATGGCTTTACAACCACGAATCGTGACACGGTCACCATGATGCTATTTTTTTATGGAAGGAAAAATCCATTTATTGCAATGGTGCAATTTGAAACTGTGTCTGCTATCTGTGTCAGCTTTGGGCTCTGGTTTACCTGCCCAGTGAGGTTATCATTAGTTCACCACCTCCCCCTGCAAGTGGAAGTTATTTACAGAGCGTACAGAGCAGAGAATAGGGAGATTTCAGCACATTCTTCATCTCCTCCCTGAATCTCTTCTGGGTCATTGCGTAAATACATGTGTTTGTGCAGGAGCTGGTGCACATCAGCAGGAACGTCACCCTGATTACCAAATAGATTGAGCTTGCACCTTGGAAAGCCACTGTCTGAGTGACACCGACACAGATGTGAATGACAGTGATGGGTGCCGACATCAACACAAAGCAGCCTGAGATGGAGAAGAGCAGAATGATAGAAGTCCTCCTGCTCTTCAGCTCGGGGTCTTTGCCCATCTTCCCAGAAACACCACTCCTGCTGCGCTTCAGGACTCGGCGAGCTCTGCTGGCCACTAGGATGTGCCGGGCAGTGAGAGAAGTCAACAGCAGCAGCAGGGGAATAGGGAGAAACATGTTTGAGATATTGGTGAGCCAGCGGTGAACTCCCAAGCCGGTGAAGTCAGGTAACCAGTAATAGTACGACAACCCCACTGGATATTGTTCAGAATGTAAGCAGGCTCATAGCGAAAAGACAAGGGCATGTTTACTATAATGTTAAGAGCGCTCACGATGAATATGACTACATTGGCCGTTCTTTCAGAGCAATACCTCGCCTTCAATCTGTGGCAGCAAATTGCTACGAAACTGTCAAAGGTGAAGAATATGGTAAACCAGATGGAGAGCTGGAGGCTGAGCCCTTGCAGGAAAACACTGAATCGGCAAGCAGGAGTGTTACTCAGCAGGGGGCTCGGGAAATGATACCCGACAACCTGGCTCACAATCACATTGAAGATAAGTACCATGAGGTCTCCCATTGCCATGGCCATCATGTAGCGAGTGATTCCTTTGGATAGGCCGCACTTCCCTTGGCATAGAATCAGCACAGTTATCAGGTTTGCTGAAAAGAAAATCCAGATCATGAGAGGTTTGAAATGCCCAGTAGAGATGTGTGTGGATGATGTCTGGGATTCTGGAGGAGGGAGTCATAAGATTGTTGGGTGCTGTTAGTAATTCTAGACTTGTCCAATCATAAAACTCAGCAACATCTTATTGGAAACTCATTGGCTCTGTCATGGAAACAATTGGAAGGGAATTTCAGCAGTATTATGGAAAATTGTTAGTTACTTTGAACCATTTACTTTGCCTAGTTCAAGAAAACAAATATTATTGCTTTCAAAGCAGGTCAGAGAGATTCCTTCCCCCATTCCCGGTTTTGATTTTGTGCAGAAAGCTTAAGCCAAATTCCATTCAAGTCAAAATGGATGTAAGGAGATCTTATTTCAACAGGTAGTACTTTGAGGGGACTGGATAAAGTGGGACAGCACGAGAAGGTTCCCTCTTGATGGGGGATACTAAAATCAGAGGATACAGTTCAGCAATGAGCAGTTTCCCACTTCAAACAAGATAAGGAGTTTTATTTTTCTTTCAGAGTTTGGCTACTCTTCGGAATCCACTTACTTCAGGTAATGGGTGTTGGGTGTGTAAAGCTAAGGTAGATAGATTTTGGATACACAGGGAGTTGAGGTCTGTGGAATGCAGGCAGGATTTTGGAGCTCATTCTGATCAGTCATGATGCCATTAAAAGGGGGAATGGATTCAAAGGGCCAAATGGCCTATTCTGGTTCCAAATTCACATGTTCCTTTATTCCTCTTCTATGGGTAACGTTTATCAAAATATGTATTTTTCAGTTGTCTCAAATACCTGCTGCTACCATCAAGAATCTCTCAATATCAGCTCTAAAAATACACAAGGACACGACCCCACAACCCTCTCCATGACAAAGATTTACAAACACTGGCGACCCTCCGAGAGAATAGAATCCCTATGTTGTGGAAGCAGGTATTTCAGCCGATCTCGTCCACACTGCCCCTCTGAAGATCATCCCAAACAGACCCACCCCTATAACCCTCCACTTCCTATGGCTAACCCACCTAACCTGTCTGTCCCTGGATGCTATGGGTAATTAAGTACAGCCAATGCTCCTAAACTGCACATCTTCGCACTGTGGGGGGATACCTGAGCACCCAGAGAAAACATACACAAACAAAGGGAAAATGTGCACACTTCACAGAGACAGTCATGCAAGGCTAGAATTGAACCGAGGTCTCTTGTGCTGTTAGGCAGAGGTGCCCACAACTGCGCCATTGTGCCACGCTTCGAAATCACTCTCCATCTCAATCTGAAATTGACACTCCTTTCCTCAGAGATTTGGCCTGTGGAACCAATCAAAACAGAACAGACAAGAAAAATGTTGCAACAGCTTTTAACCACTGAAATGGAATTTGAAGGTTTACAAGGATGGTGTTGAGAATTTCTGTTAGAAGTGTGTGTGCTCAAATTTTCAGGTGAAAGCAGTAGCATTGAAAGCACTCTGCCTTGTTGAGAAGTGTACTCTTGGTATTTAGCCTTCCTAGCTCTTTAAGAATTCTACATATTTCAATGAGATCTTCTGTCATCCGCCTATATTCCAGTGATTGGAATCCCAACCTGCTTAGCCTTTGCTCATAAGACATTCCCAATTTACCTGGGATTATCCACGTCAACTTTTTTTCTGAACTTCCTCTTATGAAAAAGTATCTTTCATTCAATAACAAGAACAAAACTGCCCACATTACTCAGAACATGCTCACTCCTAGCAACTTGCACAATAACAATAATATTTTCCCACTCTTGTATTTCCAAACTCCTTAAAATAAAGGCCACAAATCCATTCACCTTGCTGAATACTGGCTGTACCGGTGCGCAGGCGTTCGGTGTTTCATGGACAAGTACCACGAGTCCCTTTGTGTTCCAGCATTCTGAAGGTTTTCGTCTACTTAAATAAAAAGCTGTTGTTCTGTTTCACCTTCACATTATGTTCCGTTTGTCGAGTTTTTGCCCTCTCCCTTAACCTATGAATATTTCTCCATGCTCAGCTCGTATATCTTACACAATCTGCTCTTCCACATATTTATTGTCACCTGCAAATTTGGCTATAGTATATTCACTTCCTTCCTCCATATTACTAATATATATTGTATACAGTTGTAACTCTCGCTCTGATCCCTGTGACCACTGGCCATGGATTGCCAACCCGAAGAAAGAATCTCTTAGTCCCAATCAATAATTCTTGGTCATTAGCAAATTCTCTATCCATACAAAAAAGGAGGCAATACCATGGGGTCTTACTTTATGAGGACCCTTCGAGAATGCCTTCTCAAAGTCCCAATACAACACATCTCCTGGTTACTCATTGTCCATTCTGCTTGGCACTTCATCAAAAAATTCCAATGATCTCGTCAGTCACAATTTCCCTTTCATGAGCTGTGTTTATTCTGCTTGATGAGAGGAGGAGTTTACAAAACTCTGCTATATCTTTCTTAATAATTGATCAAAATGCTTTTTGACCAATAGAAAAGTAATCCACTTTTACTTCCCCCATTTTTAAATGCTGATGTTTCATTGTCAGTTTTCCAAACCTCTGGTATTTCTCCAGAATCCATAAATTAGAATCAATGCATCCGATATCTCTTCCTATTTTTGAATTGGAGTGTGGCAACTATTAAGCCCAGGGAACCTATTTACCTTCAGCCCCATTAATTTGTCTGATACTCCTTCATTGGTGATGGAGATGGGCCTTAATTCCTTCAATGTATTCTTTATTATTTAATGGCATGATCGAAATATCTTCCACTTTGTGCATTGGTACAAAATCTTTATTTATCCTCTATTCTGTTTCTTTGTTCCTTGAAAGTAACTCTGCGATTCATTTTCTCAGGGATTATGTTTACTTTGGCCTCTCCCTTAACTGTGATTTATTTAAAGAAGATCGTACTTGAGTTTTTACATTCCTTGTTGATTTGCCCTCGTAGTTCATTTTCTATTTCTTTAAATTTTCTTTTTAGTCCTCCTTTGCTGAATCCTGAATTTATCCCAGATTTCAAGGCTATCACTGACTTCTACCTCCTTATATGTTTTACCTTGCAAATTAACACTGTCCTTAAATTGCTTGATTAGCCACGACTGGTTGGTCTATCCCTCTCTTAGAATTGTTCCTCTTTAACGGAATGTACTTTTGCCAAGAGTCATGATTTCCCTTTTAAAATGTATGCTGCTGCTGCTTGTTGTCACTTGTGCAAATCCCTAAAGCCAGTTCACTTTAGGTCAGTCCACTCCATTTCATTTCATTGTAATTCCCTTCATTTAGCATGAACACAGATCAATCACCTGGACAGGACCAAGGCACTCATCTGGAACCTATGGTCATGGAGTGCAGAAAAACTCAGCAATGAGGAAGAAATCCATTTGAGGGGTATAGGTGTAAATTGCAGAGACATCATTCAAACCAGAACGAGAAAGATAAATGTCACTGAAGATTTCAAGAACTTACCAGGAATTCCCAGGATTACAAGAATAGGAAGGAGAATTTCCATTGGAAGCGCCTGTGGTCCCATTTTAAGTTGAAAGCAGGAACAGTCAAAATGTGGCAATGCTTTGAAATTCACCTGATTTATGTACAAGCCCCTCCTCCAGTGAGAGTGTGAACAGATCTCATTAAACACACCACTTCTAACAAACAGGTTAATATCTCCTATCAGTCAGCAGTATTTACTGTGAGCCTGGTGATCCCCCGAGAATCAGGGCAAGTGCCTCTGAGGCCTCTGAGCTCTTCCTTCTGAGAGGGCCTGATTGCTTCAGCCCAACATTATTCTGTCTGTTTAGGAGGCATCTGCAGATCTTCCTTTTCCTCACCTTCAGCACTTCTATCCCTCCTTTTCTTTCTCCTCCTCCTCTTCCTTAGTCTCTTCTCCTCCTCCCTCTTCAATCCCTCCTCCCTCCTGATTCACTTTCCTGTTCTTCTCCCCTTCCTTCTGTCCTTGCTTGTCTCCACTCCAGCCCCTCAATACCCTTTCCTCTCTTCCCTCCTTCTCTTCTCCCTTCTCTCCCTCCCACACACTCTTCCTCCCCTTTCCCCACTCCTCCTTCCTCCTCCTCTCTTCCTCCTCCACCTGCTCCTTGCTCACTCTACCTTGTCCACTCCTCCTCTGTAAGGAGAGATCAGATAGACTGGATCATTTTCAGCGGGAATGTGGGAGTTTGAGGGGTGGACGAGTGCGCCAAAGTGTCTGTTTCCATGCTGCATCACCTGATAACTCAATAATTCCAATGTTTCTCAGTCAGTGCTCAGGCTGGGAGCTGTTTCTCAGTAATAGCATCCATCAGTCACTGTTGGTTCCGCAGGGTAAGTGAGACTGAGTATTGGAGACTGAGCTCAGAGTAGAGTTCAGCACAGAGAGCAGGAAAGGATAACAGAGAGACAGTGTGATATTGTGAAAAGACAGTTTGTAATCAGCATTTCTCCTGTCTAACACAGCGTATTGAATATCAGGAAAATTGTTGATAAGTGGTTTTACCAGAATTTTCATATTAGCCGAAAGGCAGATTCACTGGGGCTGTTTTTCAGCCTGTGCTCATTCTGTGCTCAGCCTGTGCCTGGGGGAGCTGTTTTTCAGCCTGTGCCCGGGGGAGCTGTTTTTCAGCCTGTGCCCGAGCTCAGGGTGAGGGAGAGCTGTTTTGCAGCCAATGTCTGGGCCGGGGGTGAGGGAGAGCTGTTTCCCAGCCTGTGCCTGGGCTGGGGTGGGGGAGAGCTGTTTCTCAGCCTGTGCCCAAGCCTGGGGTGGGAAGTGGGGAGCTGTTTCTCAGCCTGTGCTGGGACTGGTCCTGTTTCTAGGTTAGTGCTTGGCCTGGGAGCAGGTTCTCAGTCAAGGCATCAGTCTTTCAAACAGTGCATATCAGGTGTTGCTCAATTTGACGACTACTGGCTCAACAGAAAACCCTCCGTATCCTTTCATAATATTGAGTTTATTGCTCCTCCACTATTTTAACCGTTTGCTTTAACTGTATCTGTGTAATTTTCATCTGCAAAACATCAGAGACTTTGCACTGATCCTATGGTTGGTTCACTCACTGAGCTGGTTTGTTAGTTTGCAGACACTTCATTGCCCTGCTGGGTAACACCATCAGTGCAGCCTCCGATGAAGTGTTTTCCCACCTGGTGTTTAAACTCTGGAGTCCAAGGTTCAGGGACTCTGCTTCCATTTGCTTTTCAGGAAGAAAGTTCCAAAGACTTACCACTCAAGAAAAACAAAATCACCTCATCTGTGTTTTAAATATCAGGAGCCACACATTTAAACAGTGACTCCCCTTATTGTACAAGATAAGGCTACCCCATCGTCTGACCTTTAGCTCTGGTTCCCATACCCCTGCCAGGCTAATTTAAACCCTCCCAAAGAGCTCCAGCAAACATCCTGCAAAGGATACTGGTTTCCCTCCAGTTCAGAAGCAACCCATCCTTCCTGTACATGTCCCACATTCCACAGAAGATATCCCAATGATTTGCATATCTGAAACTCTCCCTCCTACACCAGATCAGTCGCCATGTGTTCAGCTGCACTTTGCTTTCTATTCCTGGCCTCACGAGCCCGTGGCACCACTAGTAATGCTGACATTACTACTCTGCTCATCCCGGCTTTTAGCTTCCACCTTAACTCCCTATATGCACTTTTCAGGTCCTCATCCCATTTCCTAGTTATGTCATTGGTAACAATGTGTACCACGGCTTTTGGCAGCTCTCGCTTTCAGCTTTCTTCTTCCATCAGCTTTGTTTAAATTCAAGTTTGAGCTTCTTGTTTTGGACTCCTTGTGCCTCTCTCAAACCTAACAAGGAATCCACTTGTATTATGATCACTATTTCTCATGGGATCATTTATTATGAGATTGCCAATTTGTACTGATGTCATATACAGCACTGGGTGTGAAATAGCGGTGACTCATGACCTTGACATTTTTCTCCACTCCAAGAACATTGGTCACACTTTTCTGGATTGGTTTCCTTTTGCCTGTTCTGCCCATCTGACAATTCTATTGCTATCCTCAGGCAGTTTACAGCTATACCCCTCAGTCACACTTTGTACTGGAAGGGTAGGAGACTGGGAAAGTCAGTCATGAATCAATATGGAAGGCAGGTCACCAGAAAGATCAACAGTATCGATCCAATTTTTGCTGCAACTTCAGAATTCAGTGTAATCAACGGGCCAATGGATTAGTTCATCATTATCCAGCAGTTAAACTGCTTCACCAGTGATCCTCTTGCCACCAAACGATCAAAACTAGAGATACATAGAACATAGAACAGTACAGCACAGAACAGGCCCTTCAGCCCACAATGTTGTGCCGACCATTGATCCTCATGTATGCACCCTCAAATTTCTGTGACCATATACATGTCCAGCAGTCTCTTAAATGACCCCAATGACCTTGCTTCCACAACTGCTGCTGGCAACGCATTCCATGCTCCCACAACTCTCTGCGTAAAGAACCTGCCTCTGACATCCCCTCTATACTTTCCTCCAAACAGCTTAAAACTATGACCCCTCGTGCTAGCCATTTCTGCCCTGGGAAATAGTCTCTGGCTATCAACTCTATCTATGCCTCTCATTATCTTGTATACCTCAATTAGGTCCCCTCTCCTCCTCCTTTTCTCCAATGAAAAGAGACCGAGCTCAGTCAACCTCTCTTCATAAGATAAGCCCTCCAGTCCAGGCAGCATCCTGGTAAACCTCCTCTGAACCCTCTCCAAAGCATCCACATCTTTCCTATAATAGGGCGCCCAGAACTGGATGCAGTATTCCAAGTGCGGTCTAACCAAAGTTTTATAGAGCTGCAACAAGATCTCACGACTCTTAAACTCAATCCCCCTGTTAATGAAAGCCAAAACACCATATGCTTTCTTAACAACCCTGTCCACTTGGGTGGCCATTTTAAGGGATCTATGTATCTGCACACCAAGATCCCTCTGTTCCTCCACGCTGCAAAGAATCGTATCCTTAATCCTGTACTCAGCTTTCAAATTCGACCTTCCAAAATGCATCACCTCGCATTTATCCAGGTTGAACTCCATCTGCCACCTCTCAGCCCATCTCTGCATCCTGTCAATGTCCCGCTGCAGCCTACAACAGCCCTCTACACTGTCAACGACACCTCCGACCTTTGTGTCGTCTGCAAACTTGCTGACCCATCCTTCAATTCCCTCGTCCAAGTCATTAATAAAAATTACAAACAGTAGAGGCCCAAGGACAGAGCCCTGTGGAACTCCACTCACCACTGACTTCCAGGCAGAATATTTTCCTTCTATTACCACTCGCTGTCTTCTGTTGGCCAGCCAATTCTGTATCCAAGCAGCTAAGTTCCCCTGTATCCCATTCCTCCTGACCTTCTGAATGAGCCTACCATGGGGAACCTTATCAAATGCCTTACTGAAGTCCATATACACCACATCCACAGCTCGACCCTCATCAACTTTTCTAGTCACATCCTCAAAAAACTCAATAAGGTTTGTAAGGCATGACCTACCCCTCACAAAGCCGTGTTGACTGTATTTGATCAAGCCATGCTCTTCCAGATGGTCATAAATCTTATCCCTCAGAATCCTTTCTAACACCTTGCAGACGACAGACGTGAGACTTACCGGTCTATAATTGCCGGGGATTTCCCTATTTCCTTTCTTGAAGAGAGGAATTACATTTGCCTCTCTCCAGTCCTCAGGTACGACTCCAGTGGAGAGCGAGGATGCAAAGATCTTCGCAAGTGGCGAAGCAATTGCATTTCTCGCTTCCCAAAGCAGCCGAGGACAAATCTGATCCGGGCCTGGCGACTTGTCAATCTTAATGTTTGACAAAATTTTCAGCACATCAGCTTCGTCTATCTCTATCCATTCCAGCATGCACACCTGCTCTTCAAAGGTTTCATTCACTACAAAGTTTGTTTCTTTCGTAAAGACAGAAGCAAAAAACTCATTTAGGGCTTCCCCTACCTCCTCAGGCTCCACACACAAGTTCCCTATGCTGTCCCTGATCGGCCCTACTCTTTCTTTGACCATTCTCTTATTCCTCACGTAAGTGTAAAATGCCTTTGTGTTTTCCCGGATTCCTTCTGCCAAGCCTTTCTCGTGCCCCCTCCTGGCTCTCCTCAGACCATTTTTGAGCTCCTTCCTTGCCTGCATGTAATCCTCTCGAGCTGAACTTGACCCTAGCTTCCTCCACCTTATGTAAGCTACCTTCTTCCTTTTCACTAGAAGCTCCACCGCTCTCGTCATCCAAGGTTCCCTAATCTTACCCCTTCTTGCCTGTCTCAGAGGGACATATTTACTCATCACTCCCAACAACTGTTCCTTAAACCGTCTCCACATGTCGATAGTTCCCTTACCATGGAACAACTGCTCCCAGTCCATGCTTCCTAACTCATGTCTAATCGCATCATAGTTTCCTCTTCCCCAATTAAATATCCTCCCATTCTGCCTAATCCTCTCCTTCTCCATAGCTATGTAGAATGTGAGGCAGTTATGGTCACTATCACCAAAATGCTCTCCCACCACAAGATCTGATACCTGCCCCGGCTCGTTTCCGAGCACCAAGTCTAGAATGGCCTCTCCCCTCGTCGGCCTGTCAACGTACTGCGTTAGGAAACCCTCCTGAACACACCTTACAAAAACAGCTCCATTCAAATCTTCTGCTCGAAGGAGGTTCCAATCAATATTAGGAAAGTTAAAGTCACCCATTACAACAACCCTACTGCGTCCACACTTGTCCAAAATCTGTCGACCTATGCTTTCTTCAATCTCCCTGCTGCTATTGGGGGGCCTGTAGTAAACCCCTAACGAGGTGACTACTCCCTTGCTGTTCCTAATTTCCACCCATACTGACTCAGTAGGCAGATCTTCCTCGACAAAGGAAGCTTCTGTAGCTGTGATACCCTCTCTGATTAGTAGTGCTACACCCCCTCCTCTTTTTCCCCCCTCCCTATTCTTTTTAAATGTTCTAAACCCTGGAACATCCAGCAACCATTCCTGCCCATGAGAAACCCATGTCTCTGTTATGGCCACACCATCATAGCACCAGGTACTGATCCATGCTCTAAGTTCATCACTTTTATTCCTGATACTCCTTGCATTAAAGCAAACACACTTTGACCGATCCCTTGGTTCCTTCCCAGGAAAATCCTTCCCACTAGCTGGCCTACCTCTTGCTACTGCCTCACCTGCATCAACGCTCACCTCTGGTATACAGCTCAGGTTCCCACCCCCCTGCCATACTAGTTTAAACCCTCTCGAACTACTCGAGCAAACCTTCCACCCAGGACATTGGTCCTCTTCCAGTTCAGATGCAACCCGTCCTTCTTGTACAGGTCCCACCTTCCCCAGAAGGCATCCCAATTATCAACATATCTGAAGCCCTCCCTCCTACACCAGCTGCGTAGCCACGTGTTCAGCTGCGCCCGCTCCCTGTTCCTCACCTCACTATCTCGTGGCACCGGTAGTAAACCAGAGAACACTACTCTGTTCGTCCTGCTCTGCAGCTTCCATCCTAACTCCCTGAAATCACTTTTTATATCCTCAAACCTATTTCTGGCTATATCATTTGTGCCAATATGTAACACGATTTCTGGCTGTTCGCCCTCCCCTTTTAGAACTTTATACACCCGATCGGAGACGTCCCAGACCCTGGCACCAGGGAGGCAACATACCTTCCGGGAATCCCGATCTTGCCCACAAAATCTCCTGTCGATTCCCCTAACTATCGAGTCCCCTACCACGAGTACTTTTCTATTCTGCCCCCTTCCCTTCTTTGCCACAGTGTCAGGCTCAGTGCCAGAGAACTGACTACTATGGCTTTCCTCTGGTAGGTCATCCCCCCCAGCAGTATCCAAAACGGTATACTTATTGCTGAGGGGAATGCCCACAGGGGATCTCTGCACTGTCTGTCTGTCCCCTTTCCTCCCCCTAACTGTAACCCATCTATCCTCGACCTGAGCCTTAGGAGTGACCAACTCCCGATAACTCCTCTCAATTACCCCCTCTGCCTCCCGAATGATCCGTAGTTCATCCAGCTCCAGCTCCATTTCCCTAACACGGTTTTCAAGGAGCTGTAGCTGGGTGCACTTCCCGCAGATGTAGCCAGCGGAGACGTGTGCCACATCTCCCAACTGCCACATTCTGCAGGAGGAGCAAGCAACTGCCCTAGCATCCATACCCTACTTATCTGAACGCCAACTCAATACTAAAGTAGAAAGCTTACGTCAAATAACAATAGCAAATTAATAACAAACTTATATTCAATAGAGAACGTTTAGAATGAACCTTACCTTATTAACTAGGTTAGAGGAGGAGGGCGGGTGGGAGACACTACAGTTGTAGAGTCTCGGGTTTAGCCGCCTTGCTGATATATATGGTCACTGCTTTCCTTCCCAGCTGCCCCTCTGGTCCTCGTCACTTCCTCTGCTGCTCCCGCTCCTTCTCTGAAAGAGTAAAAAAAAACACCGCTGCCCGCTACCGGTAAGTAATTTTAAAAATAAACTGCTTTACCTTAGCTGCAGTCTTCCGGGTCCGTCTTGCCTCCGCTGCTGCTCGCACTCAAAATGGTCGTTGGCGTCGAAGGGTGAGTATTTATACTCACTGCTTTCCTTCCCGGCTGCCCCTCTGGTCCTCGTCACTTCCTCTGATGCTCCCGCTCCTTCTCTGAAAGAGTAAAAAAAAACACCGCTGCCCGCTACCGGTAAGTAATTTTAAAAATAAACTGCTTTACCTTAGCTGCAGTCTTCCGGGTCCGTCTTGCCTCCGCTGCTGCTCGCACTCAGTTCTTTGAAAATTGCACAATGTTCAGTGCCATTCACAATTGCACAGAACTAAAACAGTCATAGTGTCATGGAATCTGTGACAATGCTGTGACTTTAAGAGGGAGTTTGTCCAGGTTTTTCTTAAAAGTGAGGTTGCAAGGCAGAGCTGTATCTCAGTCTCCAAAAACCACAGAAGTAGTCAGCTTCGGCCTTAAGGCATTTTTAAAAATGTTGGAACAATAAAAGCAGCCTGGCTGTGTGTCACCAGCTGCAACAGAACAAGACTTCCTAGTTATTTTCAGTCTTTAGGAATAGTTTTAAGCAGTTGCTGTTGTGGGCTTAAAGAAACATAAGCTATCTTTTCTCTCTCTTGATCACTGCTGCAAGTTCTGGTTTCTCTCTGCGGTTGCATCACCTGTGAAAAGAATCTATTTTTTTCTGAATTACCTTTTTTTCCAAGTGTGTTAATATGTTGGAACAGTTAATTAATAATAGGTACTGTACCTATCATTCTGTTAAGTTTTCCAACAGAGTTAAGCTATTCTAACTGCTTTCTTTGGTTGTATTTAAATATCATGTATAAATAAATTGTTTTAGTTTAACATCAAGTAGTTTCACTGGTGACATTGCGCCTGGAACTGGTGCAAATATTTTGAGAGGTCTGATCTGGTCCATAAAAAGCCACACAACACAGAAGCACACTCATTGGTCCAACTCATCTGGAACAACCAGTTTTTCCGAGCTGAACTAATTCCATTTGCCTGCATTTGGCCCACACCCCTCCAAAGCTTTCCTATTCATGTATCTGTCCAAAAGTCTTTTAAATTTTGTAATTATACTCACCTCTACCTGGTAGTTGGTTCCAAATACCCTTCTGCGCTGAATGGCTTGTTCTTCAAAATGTTTTAGGAAGGTGGCTTAGACCCTAATTTTTTTCTTATTTCAAATGCAAAAGTAAAGTTCCAGGTGAAATTCCTCACATCCGCCTCAGTTAAATTCCATGTGCCACTCCATGTCAACATGTAACAAGAGCTGGACAACATTGAAGCTTTGGTTGATAAGTGGCAAGTAATGATGTATCATTTAAACCCTTCAACATTCACTCCCTCTACCACGATGGCACATATGCAGCAATGTGCACCGTCTAGAAGATGAAACAACTTATTACTTCCCTAGGTCAACATCTTCCAAACCTGCCATTTAAAACAAGGAGAGCAGAAACAAGAGAACGCCACTGCTGCAAACTCCCTTTCAATTCACACAATTCTGACTGGGAAATGTATTGCTACTGTCTCTGGGTCAAGAAATCTCCTTGTCTAGTCTTAGCTCATTGGTCTAGTCGCTGCTTCTCTCAATAACTCTGACAATCTATCCCACAGTTTCAGATAGCCAAGAGTCGTCAAGTTCATCTGTTGTCAGCCAGATGTCATTCCGCCTCATATCTACGTCAATGTCCACTACTTCTCGACCAATAAATCATTGCTCCTATCTATTCTGAACCAACCCTCCATCATTCTAAGATATAGTAAAAACTACCTACGCTGGAGACAATCGTAGGAGCTGCTATACCTGCCCCTATACTTTCCCCCTCACCCCCATCTCAGACCCAAAAAGAATGTTCCGCATCAGACAGATGTTCACCGGCATGTCCAAAAATGTGATCAATTGTATCCACCGCTCCCAATACATCGGTAATACCAAGCAGAGGCTCAGAGACTGCTTTGTGGAGTACTTGCACTTGGTTCATGGTAAACGACGCCTTTCAGTCACGAACTAATTCACTTCCCCCTCCCACTCCCTGGATATCATGGCCATCCTGGGCCTCCTCCAGTGTCACAATGATGTCACCCAGAAACTGGAGGAGCAGCACCTCATATTCCGCCTTGGGAGCCTCCAGCCCAATGGTCACAATGTGGATTTTATTAGCTTCAAAATTTCACCACCCCCGGCCTCATCCCATGACCAACTCTCCCTCTCATCTCTGCCTCCTTGATTTGCCTGTCTTCTCTCCCACTTATCCACTTCTCCCAAAGCACTGACCAATCGCCACCACTGCTTACCTGCACCCACCTGTCGCCATCCCACCAACATTCCCCAGCCCCTCTTACCCCGTCTCCTTGACCTGACCATCTTACCTCCCACGTACCTGGTCCTCCCATCTGACTTACCAATCTCCACTGCTACCTACCTGCACTCACCATCTATATTCCCCAGTCTAACTCCCCCTCTCTCTTTATTTCAGTGCCCCCTTCACCTACACCATTACTGAAGAAGGGTCCTAATCTGAAACATCAGCTTTCCTGATCCTCTGATGCTGCCCGGCCTGCTGCACTTCTCCAGCTCCACATTGTGTTGCCTCCATCATTCTCAGTGCCTCTATCAATACAGTAACTTGGATTAAGGAAAAACAGTGTGTCAGATTCTGCTTCATAGTTACAGGGATTTGTATTTAGTATTTTCCCAGTGAAACTCCTTCATATCCGTAATATTAACCAGCCAGTTGGTTTGACTCCCAAAACTACACCAAGCTCCGCAACTGTAGTCTCACCAACGTTTGGTGTCAAATTACTGTAAGTCCCAAAATATCTAGATACTTGAACCAATCTGGTCAGCTGCATTATAATGCATCTCTGAAACAGATGGCATTTAGCCCAGGTCTTCAGGATAAGCGATAGGGGCACTACCGTTGCACAACATGACCCTTACCACTACATTTACATCGTACACCTCTCCTCATCCCGTCTCATTGTTCAAATCTCTTCTGGAATTCAGAAACCGAGTGGACCCTTCTAAACCATAAGATGTGTTGCACTGAGAATTAAAACAAAATGAAAAATAGACCAGCATAAGCGTATTGCTGGAAAAAAATTACATCAGATGCTGGAATCTGCGATAAAAACAACAAATGCTGAAGAACACAATGGGTCAGATGGCATCCATGTAGAGACACATGTATTTTGGACATTTGGGCACTAGCTAGGTTGGCATCAAATCATCAGAGGGCAGTTAAGAGTGAAAAACATTGCTATATGTCTGATGTCGCAAGTAGCATAGACCAGGTAAAGATGTTTGAATTCCTTAAGGACATTAGTTCTTAGTTCGCAAGTAACTTTCAACCTTAACAATCAATAATGAGGACATGGTCACTATGAGGTAAGATTTTTATTGAATGGAAATTTCACTGTTTGGTGGGATTTACCTCTGTAACCTGGGACATTAGCTTTGATTTTTGCATAGCTGCTCCAGTGAGGTTATCATTACACCACCGGCTCCTTCGTAAAAGTAAATTATTTATGTCGTTTACAGAGCAAAGAATGGGGAGATTTCACCAGATTCTTCATCTCCTCTCTGAACCTCCTCTGGGTCAGTGCATAAATACACGTGTTTGTGCAGGAGCTGGTGCACATCATCAGAAATGTTGCCCTGATTGCCAACCAGACTGAGTGTGATCCTTCAAATGCCACTGTCTGGGTGACACCGACAGAGCAATGGATCACAGTGATGGGCATCGACAGCACCACGAAGGACCCAGAGATGGTGAAGAGCAGAATGATGGAGGTCCTCCTGCTATTCAGCTCGGGGTCTCTGCCCAGCTTCTCAGCACCACCACTGCTGCTGCTCTTCAAAGCTCGGCGAGCTCTGCTGGCCACTAGGATGTGCTGCGCATTATGAGAATTCAACAACAGGAGCAGGGGAATAGGAAGAAACATGTTTGAGATGTTGGTGACCCACCGGTGAGCTGCCCAGCCTGGTGAAGTGTGGTAACTGGTGATGGTACGGCAGCCCCACTGTACACTGTTCACAACACAAGCAGCCTCATAGCGAAAAGGTAAGGGAATGTTGATTATAATGTTAAGCACGCTCACAGTGGATATGACCACATTGGCCATTCTTCCAGTGCAATACCTCGCCTTCAATTTGTTGCAGCAAATTGCTACAAAGCGGTCAAAGGTGAAGGCTATGGTGAACCAGATGGAGAGATGGAGGCTCAGCCCTTGCAGGAAAGCGTTGAGTTTGCAGATGGAAGTGTAGTTCAGTGGCGAGCCTGGGAAATGATTCCTGATGATCTGGCTTACAATCACATTGAAGACAAGGACTGTCCGATCTGCTGTTGCCATGGCCCTCTTGTAGCAACCGATTCCTTGGGAAAGGCCACACTTTCCGTCAGAAAGAATCAACACTGTCATCAGGTTCGCTGAAAAAATAAATCCGGCTCATGAGATGTACCAAATGTTCAGTAGATCTGTGCATGGATAAGGTCAAGAATTGCAAGTCTGCTGCTGGTAATTCTAGTCTTGTACAACCATGAAAAAATATTGCCATCTCATCAGCATTGTTTGGGTCATGGAATTAATCAGAAGGTGGTTTTGCACAGTTGGTCTCCATATCTCAAGAAAACAATTTTATTTTAAATCTAGAAGCAGCTCCGAGAAGATTTATCTGCCTCATTCATGGGATTAATGTCTTTGTGAAGAAAGGTTATGCCCATATCACTCCAGTAGGATGTGAGGTGATCTTGTTGAAACATTTAAGATGTTGAGGGGACTGGATGAAGTAAAACTCGAGGACAGTTGGAAGCAGTTTCTCATTTCAAACAGAGTTAATGAGATTTTTACTCTCTCAGAGGGTGGTTAGTTTCTGGAATCCTCTGCCCCTAAACATAGTTATGGCTGAGCCTTGGACACTGAGTTGGATACATTTTGGATACACTTGGGATTCAAGGGCTACAGAATGTAGGCAGGACAGTGGAGATCACTGAAATCAGCCATGATCCTGCTGAAATGTGGAAGCAGTTCAAAGTGCCAATTGGTCCATTCCTGCTTCTCATTCATATGTTCCCATTCTCTTCTTCTGTGGTTTGCTTCCATCAAAAAAGTTGTCATTTTGTAATGTCTGCCACTGCTATTGCGAATCTGTGTGTCTCAGCGCTCAATATAAATGAGGATTCTGCCTCCACAGCTCTGTCTGTGGCAAAATTATCCAAACACTTACAACCCACTGAGCGAACAAATTCCTCCTCACCTCAGAATTAAATTTAATGCATTAAGTTAATTATTCTGTGGTTATTCTCCCTGGAACATTTCACAACAGGACAGACAAGAAAAATGTCACAACAGCTTTTAACTACTAGAACATAGAACATAGAACATAGAACAGTACAGCACAGAACAGGCCCTTCAGCCCACAATGTTGTGCCGACCATTGATCCTCATGGATGCACCCTCAAATTTCTGTGACCATATGCATGTCCAGCAGTCTCTTAAATGACCCCAATGACCTTGCTTCCACAACTGCTGCTGGCAACGCATTCCATGCTCTCACAACTCTCTGCGTAAAGAACCTGCCTCTGACATCCCCTCTATACTTTCCACCAACCAGCTTAAAACTATGACCCCTCGTGCTAGCCATTTCTGCCCTGGGAAATAGTCTCTGGCTATCGACTCTATCTATGCCTCTCATTATCTTGTATACCTCAATTAGGTCCCCTCTCCTCCTCCTTTTCTCCAATGAAAAGAGACCGAGCTCAGTCAAACTCTCTTCATAAGATAAGCCCTCCAGTCCAGGCAGCATCCTGGTAAACCTCCTCTGAACCCTCTCCAAAGCATCCACATCTTTCCTATAATAGGGCGCCCAGAACTGGACGCAGTATTCCAAGTGCGGTCTAACCAAAGTTTTATAGAGCTGCAACAAGATCTCACGACTCTTAAACTCAATCCCCCTGTTAATGAAAGCCAAAACACCATATGCTTTCTTAACAACCCTGTCCACTTGGGTGGCCATTTTAAGGGATCTATGTATCTGCACACCAAGATCCCTCTGTTCCTCCACGCTGCCAAGAATCCTATCCTTAATCCTGTACTCAGCTTTCAAATTCGACCTTCCAAAATGCATCACCTCGCATTTATCCAGGTTGAACTCCATCTGCCACCTCTCAGCCCATCTCTGCATCCTGTCAATGTCCCGCTGCAGCCTACAACAGCCCTCTACACTGTCAACGACACCTCCGACCTTGGTGTCGTCTGCAAACTTGCTGACCCATCCTTCAATTCCCTCGTCCAAGTCATTAATAAAAATTACAAACAGTAGAGGCCCAAGGACAGAGCCCTGTGGAACCCCACTCACCACTGACTTCCAGGCAGAATATTTTCCTTCTACTACCACTCGCTGTCTTCTGTTGGCCAGCCAATTCTGTATCCAAGCAGCTAAGTTCCCCTGTATCCCATTCCTCCTGACCTTCTGAATGAGCCTTCCATGGGGAACCTTATCAAATGCCTTACTGAAGTCCATATACACCACATCCACAGCTCGACCCTCATCAACCTTCCTAGTCACATCCTCAAAAAACTCGATAAGGTTTGTAAGGCATGACCTACCCCTCACAAAGCCGTGTTTACTGATCAGGAATTTCAAACATGGGAAGGAGAATTTCTATTAGAACTGCTTTTGGTCTCGTTTTCAGGTAAAAGGAGAAACAGCCAAAGAACTCCCACATGGGGAACCATCCTCCAGCATTTACCTGGTTAAGCCCCTTAAGAGTGCAATATGTCTCAATGAGGTCACTTCTCATTCTTCTACACTCCAGTGTGTCGAGTCCCACTATGTTGAATTTTTGCTCTTGAGACTGTCCCTCCACACATGTGATCATTCTGATGCTCCTTGTCTGAAGTGAGTCTTATGATTTATTTCTTTTCCTCAATAACAGTCTGAAAACTGCACACAATACACCAGCACCATATGTAGTGGCAGTAAGACTTCCTTACACTAATACTCCAAACCCCTTGAAATATGGATGAACATTCGCTAGCATTCCCGATTACTGGCTGTACCTTTGTGCTAGCTTTCTGTGTTTCATGCACAAGAACCTTCATTCTCCTTGTGTTCCACATTTCTGCAGCTTTTTTTGTGTTTAAATAAATTTCTGTTCTTTTGTTCTAACTTCCAAAATGGACCACATAATATTTTTCCACATCACGTGCCATTTGCCAATGTTTCTCTCCACCTATCAATATCTCGCTGTAATCTGTCGTACCTTCTCATAATCTGCCTTTCCACCTATGTTTGGTGCCATCTGCAAATTTGGCGACAGTACATTCACATCATTCCTCCAAGTTGTTAATATATATTGTAAATAGTAGCAATCTCAGCACTGATCCCTGTGGAACCTCACAAGTCATGGGTGACTAAGCTGTAAGTGAATAATTTATCAACACTCGCAGTCTCTTGGGCATTGGACAATTCTCTATCTGTACCACTAACCTACCTCCAGCACGATTGGCTCTTAAAACTAAACCCTTTGCGAGGGACATTGTTGAACTCCTTCTCCAATCCAAATTTAAATACATTTACTGATTCCGCTCTCTCCATTGAGACTTCCATATAAATTTCCAACCAATTACTCACAGTTTTCCGTTCATGGATTTTAGTAAATTACAGCCAATGCATTCAGTATCTCTGTACCTATATCTTTTTGGATCAGACCAGAGAACCTCCATTAGTTTTTCGAATATTCCTTCTTCAGTGATGGTAATGGGACTTAAATCATCCATCAGACTCTGTCGTGTTAATCAATGTCCAAAGTACCTTCCACTGTAAGGGTTGATGCAAAATATCTGTTTAACTCCTCTAACATTTTCTTGTTTACCTTATTTGGGTTAAGCACAGTTATTTCCAACCCAGTCAGCTGGAACAGGACTAATTGCGTCAAACTGAAACTGATTGGAATGAAGAGCAGGCAATCTCAGCAATAAGCAAGAGATTCATTTGGTTGGTACAGGTGCAAATTGCAGAGACTCAGTTCAACACCTAACAGGCAAGAATAATGTCACAGCGGCTGCTACACACTTACCAGGAATTCCAAAGATTGCAAGATTGGGAAAGAGAATTTCTATTGGAAGTGTCTCTGGTCCCATTTCAGGTGAAAGCAGGAACAGTCAAAATGAGGCAATGTATTGAAACACTCTGAATTTATACACAAGCCAATCCTCAAGTGAAAGAGTTGAACAGATCTCATTAAACACAGTATTTCTAAACAAAAACCTTGATATTTCACATCCTTGAGCAGTCTTTACAGTGAACCCTGCGATCACCAGGGAATCAGGGCCAGTGTCTCTCAGGTTCCACAGCTCTGACATCTCAGAGGGCCACGAGGGACCTGACTTCCTTGGCCTGACCTTAATCAAGTGTGGAGAACAGGGTAATCCAGCAGGCAGATACAAAGCATCAAGTTTCACACTTTGAAATGAACCTGTGCTACAACACGGCTCTGGAGAAATTGATGCTGCAACCCATGCCTTCTCACCCGGGAAGAGAAATCATACAGTAATGCCGCATGAGCCCTCAGATTGCACCCTTCTAATCTTACCCTTCTCTTCCCCACTTTAATTATGCATCCAGTCAGAAATGGGAAAGAATTCTTAAGAGGCATTTCATTTTCTATTTGAAAGATCTTCTTCACATGATTTCTATGGTATACACCAACATTAGTGATATTATATATATACATATACAAAATATATTGATTGTCATAGCAACCACATCTTAATCAAGTCTGTCTTGCTCAGGCTGTTTTAACTTAGACTGGTTTAATTCATATTTGCTGTTGACAAGGGGTCCACAATGATATTATTGTTGCCAGCCAAAAGAAAGGTTTTTAAATTGTTCCACTGCAGTGTTAAACTCCAAAACAATATTTTTTTTCACACTAGGTCCATAGTAAAAACAAAAAAGAAATAAAAGTTTGTGATCCATATGAAGAAGACTCTTCAGAGTGATTTAGGCTATAAGACCATAAGAAATTTGGATGCATTTCAAACCTTTATAGAATCAATACAAGATTCCGTGTATCCTTCTCTATTGTTGAAACCCTTGGCAATCAGTTCCTATTTGTGAAAAATTACTGACTGGTCCTAACCCATCCTGAGCCTAACACCAGACCTAGGATCCATAGTTAAAAATTAAGGCATTGCCAATTAAAGGTAGAGATGATAACAAAAGATTTCTCTCGGAGTGTTGTTAGTCTTTGAGATTCCCTTCCTCAAAAAGCAGTGGATGCAGATTATTTAATCAGTTTTAAACTGCAGGTAGATAGATTCTTGCTTATCAAGTGAGCTAAAGGTCATTGAGGATATTCAGGGATGTAGCTCTGATGTCAAAATTATGATCAACTGTTGTCTCAATGAGTAGCAATGCAGATTTAAAGGACAAAGTGGCCTAATCTTGTACACATGTTTGTGTTTTCAATTCCCATCACATGTTCATGTGGTAAAATGTCACTCAATCAATGTTGCTGACATCCATAAGCAGTATAAACCGCTTCTCATGATGTGGTGCTGTTCAAAAAGAATGCGCTTGTTCAGACAACTTTCAAGCTATCGAAGTTCCTCGAACACTTCTGTTTCGTGCAAGTGTTTTTCTTTTCTTCAAGAAATTTCTGGAAGAAGCCACGACAGTGGTGAAAATTAGAACAAACGTCTGGTAAAACCAATATGTGTCAATGTATCACAAAATTTTGCTTTTCATCTTAGGCACCGGGAAAACTTCAACCCGTTACTAATTTAATGTCCGTCATGCTCTCTTTAAAATTTACTCAATTAGCATTCACCACACGTTCCAAAGATACCCTTGTGGGAAGAAATGCCTCTTCATCTGTGTTTTAAATCTGCGACCACTTATCCTAAAATGGTGAGCCGTGTTCTGGATTTCCACACATTAGGAAAGATTGTTTCTATGTTTGCTTTATCAAGTATCTAGTCATGCGTCAAATGTACATGAAGCAGCAGTTTTAGTAGATGCCGATGATGTCTCATATACATCATGACATGTTGCTTGATGATCATGTGGGCATTCAGAAGGAGATTGGAGGGACAGAATAGCTGGGGATGGAACGAGTGTGAGGAAGAAAATTGAAGGATGCAAAGCCCATAAAACTGAGCGTTCAGAACTGAAAATGATATTAAGAAAATGACATGCATTCATTGAAATGATGCTTGAAATACAAAAGCTCATTGTTACAGTTGCAGTGGAACACCAATTGTAGTGTTGGGCATGTCTCAGGAATCGTCAGAAAAGAGTGTAGCTGAAAAGGAGATAGTTACTGAAACCGAAAGTGTGTTTAACTCTTTTTCTTCAATTATTGACAAAAGGAATCAAATGGATGAAGGTCTTACATCTTTTATTTCAAAATCAATAGATCCTGAAATGATAGATAAACATCAGGCGTAAAATACCACAGGCCAGGAGTGGTCCCAAAATCTTGATTGGATTGACTTGGAAGCTGCAGGCAATAGGAGGAAGAAGAACAAAAGTGGAGGAGAAATAAGAAGTCCATCACAGCTTCATTTATTTCTCATGAACAAGTTGCTGATTACGAACAGACATTGTACAGAGCTGCAACTGAAGCATCAGATAAAGGTGACTGGTGGGACAACAATATGAATATTCTCACGAACAGTGCTGAGGAGGTTCCACAGCAGCCCATCATTTTGAAGAAGACTGTGCTTGTGGAGCATTGTTTGTTTGGGGGCAGCTGTAAGATGAGAATTGGTGGCTAAATCCTTCAAGAAAATATTCCACAGGAGGGAATTTCGAGATGTGGCAGAATTGTCGCTGAAAGTTGTGCTCCAAATGCTGAGTGGACTGTTCAGTAAATGCATTTGACAAGTCACTGTTGTGTGTGTACTTTCACGGGTAACAACAATTCTGTTGATCATTTGAGTTGTGAGAATGTGAGTTGAGGATTATCATACAACATGTCATTGAATGGAGAAGCAGATTCACCAGACAGAGTGGCCTATTTCTGCTCCAACATTTTCTGGTCTTATTATTACCTCATTCTGCAGAAAGATTAATTAATGTTGAAGCTGCTGAAGTTCTGAAATCAAGCAGAATGTGCTGGAAAATGACCGGAGGTCAGTGAGCATCCGAGGAGAAAGAGCCTTTCTCTCATCCATGAGAGGATAATGCTTGTCCTCACTCTCTATACAACCGGTACTGCATTCAAAGGATGACCATTCACCCACTTCATCTCCCATCAGCAGACTGCCATCAAACCCATCTTTCCTGCCATTATTCCAATGAACTATTCAAATCAATACACTTTGGTCCTTTCCTCCATCATTCCCAAATTGCCAAACATCTCCGACATGTAGGACTGACCTGTTTATCTCCTCTCTGCTTACAGTTCGAGACCCCAAACACTTCCTCCAGGTGAAGCAATGCATTTTACAGCTTTCAATCTGGTCTGCTACATTCACTGTCCACAATGCAGTCTCCTGTGCATCGAAGAGATGAAAGGCAAACGGGGAGACTGCTTTCAGTGCACCATCCTGTTCACACGCTCACACGTTACTCACAAGACCACAGCAGTTTTCTGGCGAAGATGAACACAAGTTAGAGGAACAGCACGTTATTTTGTTTGGAGATACTTTACAGCTGTTTTGGGGTCAATATTGAATTCAACAACTTCAGACTCTGATTCAGATTCTGTTCTCTGCTTAAATACTTTTCCGTTCACCACCAGCCATGGAGTACATGTACCGTCTTTCTCGAGGTTTTGCCTTCATCAGAACTTATTTTCATTGTGTCATTCGCACCTACATCGGATCTATGCCCTTTCTCTACAACCATTACCATTGCTTTGAGTTTTGTTTAGACATTAAAGGCCTATAACCCCCACTATCTCTCCTGCTCCAATTGCCTACATCTCTTTTCAACAACACAAAACTCGTGAATTTTCCACCTTTCTTCAGTTTAAAATAGCAGTCATTCAGCTTGCAACACCAAACTGTCAGTGGCGCTGAGGGTTTATTAAGAAATTCCACAGTGAACATTTTTCCACTGTTCTGGCACAGAACAACTGTGTACGTGCCCCAAAAGATTTAGTTTAATTGAAGAGATGCGGTGTTTGGGCAAGTTTCTGTTTTTCTACAGTGGGCAGTTCCCTGTGTGTGTGAATGCATGAGGTCTTGGCTCAGCAAAAAACTTAAACTGAGGAGGATTGAGTCTCTGTTTTTTGAATTTTTCATTCATTTATTATCATCCCTCTCCCATCCAGATGTTTCTGACTCCAGCTGGCGTAATTCCTACTCTCTACAATCTGACTCTTGTGTGAGCCACGTGTGCCCAATGTACTTGTGTGCTAAGAGGAGCGGGATATCCATACTGTTCTACAATTTCGTGAGATCATGGTTGATAACTATATTAGCTCCTCGTCGTGACCAATTGGAGCACTGTTTCATGTATTGTCATCAACGAGGTAGCTCACAAAAGCGTTAATCAGGCAGAAAGTGGTGCCATGCAACATTCCAACTTTCAAACAGGAATCGCCAGCACACTCTCAAGGCGTTTTTAAAGGCACAGTTTGTGAGGACGAAGGAAGAATTAATTGATTTGGAGGCCAAGTTCCGAAACCGAAAGGATTCCATATTTTCAATGGTGATTAATGGTAGATATGCCTACCCGGCATACATCGCGAGGGAGAATACGGCCTATGAGACCGCCTTCCTTTGTGTTCGCCTGTCAGAGCGGAGACCATGGTTGTTACTTGTTGCTCGGTGACTTGGAGAAGCGATGACAACATGAACTTGCTCAAGTTTGTTGTCTGTAGGGCAGCAGTAGCTGAGGATTCAGCTCATAAGGGGGCCACTCTTTCTCTGACCAATGGTTGTTGTCTTTTGTTGGAAGTATGTACAGACTGACAATCAACCTGTTTGAACACCTTCAGAGCTCGCCGTTCCTCGTTTCAGGTCAGAGAGTGGGACTTGAACCTCCAACACCTGGAGTAGAGGCAGTGTCACTGAGTTTTCTGCCATTTTTTCCCACCATGAGAGATGTTCCTTCTGACAATCTCTCCCACATTATCTTGGGAATGTTGATGCTTTTCATTTCTTTCCAATAAAAATGAGTGAAATTGTCCCAGGGTAACACATGAACAAGAGTACAGCTGTCAAAATATGTTTTAACTCATTCCTAGCAAAATACTTGCACAATTAAATGTAACTGTTCAAATTACTGAAAAGTCAGCAAATTATTGTGTTGTCACTGCAGAGAGACAAATTGGTGTTGAGTTTGAGCTGAGGGTCACCATACCCTTGGCAAGGGGGAGGGATTGAAGAGGACAAGTCTTTCATGGTAACCTCAGCTTGTTTTTGGAATTGAACTCATTTTGTTGGCATCACACAGCAGTTACCCAGCCAACTGAAGATCGTTCAAGTTGCAAGCCCTAACCCACACCCCTCCCCAACCGCCACCCGACAGAAATCATTTTCGGTTATTCCTTCCAGACGCTGGCACGGGGAATGCATCATGTTTACTCAGATCCAAGATTTTAAATTTAATGCTTTGCAGATACAGAGGGGACCATTTGAATGCATGTCGTCTGATGAAGCTCTTTGAAACGTTGACGTGATCTCTCGTTGCTGCAGCCAAGATTGTCCGTTCCAATATCTGCCTTTCTGTAACTTCCTGTTTAATCAGATTGCAACACCCTTTATTAGAAAACTTTCCCAATCACTTTGTCACCATCAGAGACATTCAACATGTCATAATCATCAAATGTGTACAACTAATGTGCTTTTGCCTTTTTGGTTGAAAGTGGATAAAATTATTTATTTTCTCGTCCTGAATTTTGAACTAATCTCTCCCTCGCCTTGAGATACTTCATGATAAGAAAATACATTGTCAGTGACCAAGTCCTCTCCTTTCTGAGTCATCGTTCATTGAATCAAGTTCCCTGTTTCGACTTCAATACATTGATCAAGTGTTGAACTCTCGTACAGTATTGAGGGAATGTCTGACCCTCTGACTCCCAGATTAAATGTGTCATCCTCTTCGGGTTAACATTTTTGTAAATTAGATCATGCAATGGTGGATATTTATACCTGGCCCAGCATATATTGCTGATCACAAATTACCCTGGGGAAGGTGGTGTTGAGCTGCCTGTTTAAACTGCTGCAGTCACTAAGATGCAGGGACGTCCATAATGCTGTTAGGGAGGGATTTCCAAGTTGTCAACATTTCTTCAGTTCGTCTTGTGGATAGGATGCACTTCTGCTTCTAATTTTCAGTGTTGTAGGGACTGGGTGTTTGTCTTGTTTTGCCAGTAAGGGGTTTGGTTTGTCCAGGATGATGTTGAGCTTCCTGAGTGTTTTTGGAACTTCAAATGCCAGTATTCCATCACACTCCTGACTTATATCTTGAAGACGTGGGCAGGATTTGGGGATTCAGGAGGTGAGGTAGTTACCACCGTATTCTAACCTCTGACTGTCACTTGTGGCTACAGTGTGTATGTAAGAATGTTTATGGTGAGTCCAGTTGAAAATATTGTCAATGGTAGCCCCTGGGATATTCGTGGATATTCAGTGATGGCTTTGTTGTTGAATGTCAAGGCATGCTGGTTAAATTTTCTTCAACTGGAGATCGATGTAGCCTGCCATTTGAGGCACAATTGCTGATTGCAATGTGTCAGTCTGAGGA
Source organism: Stegostoma tigrinum (assembly GCF_030684315.1). NCBI lineage: Eukaryota > Metazoa > Chordata > Chondrichthyes > Orectolobiformes > Stegostomatidae > Stegostoma > Stegostoma tigrinum. Next base: position 18,333,220 of record NC_081387.1, on the reverse strand, counting down.
TGGATATTATCCAGATCTTGTTGAGATTGTATCATGGAAAATACTGAACATTGTGCAACCATAAGTGTCCACCTTCATTTCTAACTTTAATATGGTGAGAATGTCAGAAAAGTGAGCTGTGAATTATTTCTTTAAATAATTTCCAAGGGTGATTTGCTTCCATTGACTTTACTCCAACTCACGAAACAACTTCATTCACTTTTCTTCTTACATCCAAAGAATTGGCTTTGTTTAAATTCAATTGCAAGGGTTTTTTGTACTTGTCATATATCTATCAAACTTAATGTGGACTCCATTTGTATTGTAGTCAAAGCATTATTTAAATTTGAGATTGCTGGTTACATTGCCATAGTATTCAACACTGTATCTAACGTCGTGATCAAATCTTCCCTTGTCACCATTCTCCCCCAACAAGCTCATTGCCTCAGAGTTTTCTGGTAGGTTTCCATTGGCTTATTCTGCCCATCTAACTGCTCTGTTGATGCCCTCCTGCGGTTTATGGCAATGTTCCTCAGTCACACCAATGATGGGAACATCATCCATTCTGAGAGATGGGCAGCTGACTCGGAGAATCAGTCACCAATCAGGATGTAAGGAATTTTTCCAGAGAATCATTCCAAGTTTTGATCTAACTTTATGATACCACTCAATTGATTGGTCAAATGAGTGATAGATCTTAATTCTGGAGTTTAAGCTGCTTCATCAATGACCTTCTCATCACATTAAGGTCAAAAATGTGGATGTGCTTTGAGATGTGCACAATGTTCAGTGTCAATAGCTGTCATAGAGTCAGACAACATGGAAACAGAGACGTGGCTCCAACAAGTGCACGCTGATCAGGTTTCCTGATTTGAACTAGGCCCATGTGCGTACATTTGATGCCTATCCTTCTAAACATTGTAGTTTTCATTCAACTTCACTCTTAACTTTTCAGTGGTTGTGGTATTATTCACCTCCACCACTATCTCAGTCATTTTGTTCCACATGCACAATACCCACACTGTGAAAAGTTTAACCCTCAGGTCTTTTTAAAAATTACCCTGCTCATGTTATTTAATCTAATGCAGGTTCGAACTCCCATATCCTTGGGAAATTGTGAAAGCTACTCACTTTAGCTATGACCCTCAGGATTTTTTAAACTCTAAAAGTTCACCTCTCCACATACTGCAGTCCAGCGGAAATAATGCTAAACTATCCAATTTATCCTAATAATGCAAAACCTCCAGGCTTGGTAACATACTAGTAATTAATTCAATAACATCGTACCTTTACAGGCAAACCAAATTGCATGCAATATTCCACATGTGGCCTTAATAATGACCTGGACAGCTGCAATGTGATGTCCCAACTCCTATAGTCAGTGCACTGACCAATGAAGGAAAGCATGACAACGCCTTCCTCACTACCTTATCTACCTGTGATGCCACTTTAAACAAACTATTTCTTGGAACTGATAGGTCTCTCTGTTCGACAAGGCTCACCATGGTCATACCATAAACTGTATAATTCCTGCCCTGGCCTGACTTACCAAAATGCAATATCTTGAATCAATATAAATTCAACTCCATCTGTCACTCCATCCCCATATGTATCAGACCTGGACCACAGTCAGGCTTGGGGTCATAACTGGCAAGAATTGACACCCCACTGGAAAGCTTTAGAATTCACCCTCTCTGTCACCAAAACACCTGTGCAGCAAGATATACCATCCACAAGATGAACTGCTAAAATTGACCAAGGCTCCGAGGATAGCATCTTCCAGATCTGTGACTTTGACCTTTTAGAAGGACAAGGACAGCATATACAGGGCAATATCACCACTGCAACGTCCCTTTTTAACCACACACTGTGCTGGCTTGGAATTATATCGCCATTTCTTCATTGTCACTGCTTCAAGAAGACACCAGATCTCATTCTCAGCCCATTGCTCAATATCAGAAAAATCATCCTGCTGTTTTGGATATCCAGAGGTCTCCAAGATCCTTTGTTTTCAGCCAGAAGTACTCATATCTCATGCCTATGTTGATATACACTAACTCTGTACCCAAAAATCACTGTTCCTGTCCACTTTGTCCAAAAACTTCATCATTCAAACTGAGTCGAAGACTTTCGTCTGTTTGGGTTTCTTTCCATTCTGAACAAACGTGTCAGGATCTGCTTATAGTTACATGAATTTGTATATGGTATTATTCCACTGAGAGTCTCCTACATCCTCAGTATTACACCCACCCTGTTAATGTGATTCTGAAAGCACATCAAATTCTGCAATTCTGTCCATCTGATGACGACTGCAGAGTTGTTCTCAGATTAAATGTTTGTATATAATTCAACGATGTGTTCCAGTACATCGAGTCAGATGTACGATAGCACAACTCTGAAAGAAGCTGGTATTAAGCCCACTCGTTGAGGGTCATCGGAATGCTCATTACCACTGAAATACATCATCCTTACCCCCAGATCTATATCTCATATGTTTTCTCCCCCTATTTCAAATTGTTCAAATCATTTGGGAAATTCAGAAACCTAGTGGTCTCTTCAAACCGTAATCTGTGTTGCACTGAGAATTATATTAAAAAAAACAGTAAAAATGTATATTTTCCATTTGGGTATGCAGACTGATTTGACAATTACTCTTGGCTACATGGTCACCATGTCGATGGGTCTTTATTGAATGTACATGAAACTGTAGCTCAATGGTGCACAGACAGGAGCCTCTTCAAGGCACCTCTCCATCATATTATAAAGAAAGTAAATGAAACATTGGCATTTACTGCGAAAGGGATGGGGTATAAGAAAGGGTATTGTAGCTGCAACTGTACAAGCCATTAGCGTGACTGCACATGAGATTTGAGTCATTATGAGACTCTCACTTGGGGATGGATGAAGTTGCATCTAAGATCGAAAAATATCATTTATTTTACTGACTCCACATTGTTTCTAAGGACTGGAATTCATGTCACATCGCAATATTTCACTGTTTGCTCTGAGCTCTCAGTCGCTGTAACAACATAAACTTATCAAATAAAAAACGCAGAACTGTGGGTGCCTGTCATCTGAACGAAAACAGAAAGTGCTGGAGAAACTCAGCATATGCAGAGAAAGAGAGAGAAACAGAGTCAAACATAGGTCAGGACAGTTCCGCGTATTGCCAGCAAGTTTTGTGCTTTGTTCTCTCAGTTTGCCCAGGCTTGTTGTTGTGTGTAGCAATGGATGGTGTGGCTGAGGCTCCAGCTGATATGGGAGCAGCTCCGAACCTGAATGACTGCTGTTGGCATTTGTCAGAAGGATAAACAGACTGATAATCAAGCTGTTTGGGCACCTTCAGAGCTCACCATTATTAGCCTTTACGGCCGAGAGTGGGAATTGCAACTTTAGCCTCAAAAGGCTGGGACAGATGCAGTGACATTCCCAGTCAGCAACACATACCAACTGCAACACTTTTACCACCTTGAGAACTTCAGGGTGTTTCATTTCTTTCCAATAAAAATAATTGAAATTGTCTCTTGTTTGTACATGAATAGAGTGTGGCTGTAAAAAGAAACATCTTGTCAAAGATTTTTACTCATAATCATCAACTGGAACGCACGATGAAATGTGACAGTTCAAATTGTAGTGAAGTCAGCATATTGCCATCTCTTGTTACAGAGAGAAAAAAAGACTTGGTCGTGGGTTTGAGCTGAGGGTCACCACAAATCAGCAACAAGCAGAGATTAATGAGTAAAATTCTTTCACGATCGTCGCAACTGGTTGTGGGAATTGAATTGACACGGTTGGCCACACGCAGCTGTTGTCCAGCCACCTGAGCACCATTCAAGTTGCAAAACAAATTCAAGTTCCGCATCTTGACATTGGTCCTGCTTGAGGGTTATTCAAATCCAGGATTTTAATTTCATACTTTCCAGTAGACATCCACGTTTTGTTTTCAAATTGGAGCACGGAGATGGGGTCATTTCAACACATTGCGTTTGAAGAAGCTCTTTGAAACATTGCCATGTTTAGAACATCATCGCTGGAGTCAAGTCTCTCTCTTTATCTGCCCATCTGAATCTTACTGTTTAAGCAGCATCTACCGCCCTTACTGTCGAAACTTTCCCAATCACTATGTCAGCATCGGATATGTTCAACAGGAAATAATAATGAAATGCGAACCACTGACAGTTCTTCAGACTTTCACTCAGAAGCTTGATAAACAGAGTTCTTTTTGTGCCATGAATTTTTCCCCTGACCTCTACCTCAGTTTCAGATACTTTCTAAAAAAAAATACAGCGACGGCTGATCCTGTCCTCTCTACTGAGTCACAAGGTCACATGACAAGTCCCCTGCTTAGATATCAGAAGGTCAAATAATCAGTACCTAGAATTTGTGTGGCACAAGTCTTACCACTCGACTGAGGATTTCCTGCAGAAATGTCCTGGAGCAGAGATGACCGACCTCCAACAACCAGAACCAACTTGTACCGTGCACATCCAGCAGAGGGTTTCCCCACTGAGCACTATTAAGACAAATTTAACTCTAGTTCCTTATTTTCACAGTTAGAAAAATGTAGCCTGGACATCGAGGAGAGTCACATTCAACTCACATTTCCACGTCACTGATTTGTGGATTATTTCATTAAATATTTTCCACGGTTTATTTGCTGCCACAACCTGCAGGACTGTTTCTAAATCAACGTAACTGAGCATTCTTTTCAAATCTGTACAATTGGCTTTCTTTGAATTCAAGAACAAATGTGTTCGGACCTGCTTATCGTGACATGAATTTGCATCTGTTATTACTCCATTGAATCTCTTCTACGCACTCAGTATGACATCCACCCTGTCAATGTAATTCTGAAAACATCAAATTCTGCATTTCGGTTCCTCCAATGTCTGTTGCAGATTTATTCTAAGACTGAACATTTATCGATACTTTTACGATGTATAATGATATATCAATGCAGATGTACTCTAACACAACTCTGAAGCAAATCGGTATTCAGCCCACTCCTTCAGGATAATAGGTATGTTCATTGCCACTGAAATAAATCATCCTAATCTCCACATCTATATCTGACAGGTTTTCTCTCCCGATTTCAAATTGTTCAAATCATTTGGGAAATTCAGAAAACGCATGTTCTGTTAAAACCATAATATGTGTGGCGCTGAGAATTATTTTCAAAAAGGCACAATAAGAATGCATATTTTCCATTATATGGAGAGATTTGACAATTACTATTGGCAAAATGTCACCCTGTGGATTGGTTTTTATTGAATGGAAATTTTTCCACTTGGCATGGTGTAATTTCACCTTGAATCCCAGGGCATGGTCTGGATCAGTGACTCAGGAGCGTTATCATTACATCACTAGTCATCTCGGCTGCCAGCCCTTGCAGAGCAGTGAGTAGTGAGATTTTATCGCATTCTTCATCTCCTCTCTGAATCTCCTCTGGAGCAATGCGTAAATACAAGTGTTTGTGCAAGTGCTGGTGCACAACAGCAGGGCGTCACCCTGAGTGCTAAATAGCGTGAGGTTGAACCTTGGTAATCCACCACCTGGGTAAAGCCAATACAGGTGTGAAGGATTGTGATGGGAGCCGACAGGACCACAAAGTAGGCGGAGATGACAAAGAGCAGAATGATGGAGGTCTTCCTACTCTTCAGCTCGGGATCTTTTCCTTTCTCTCCAGTCACACTGCTACAGCTCTTCAGGGCCCGGCGAGCTCTGCTGGCCACTATAATATGCTGGGTGGTGAGAGAATTCAACAGCAGCAGCAGAGGAACAGGAAGAAATGTGTTTGAGATGTTGTTGATCATCCGGTGAGCTGCCCAGACTGGTGAAGTGTGATAATCGGCAACAGTGCAGCAGCCCCACTGTACAATATTCACAATGTAATGGGGCTCATCCAGAAAAGGCAAGGGAATGTTGACCAAAATGTTAAGAGCGCTCACAATGGATATGACCACTGTAGCAGTTCTTTTAGTGCAGTATCTTGTCTTCAGTCTGTTGCAGCAAATTGCAACAAAGCAGTCAAAAGTGAAGACTACAGTGAACTAGATGGAGACGTGCAGGCTCAGTCCTTGCAGGAAAGCATCAAGCCGGCAGATGGGTGTGTAGCTCAACAGCGAGCCTGGGAAGTGATGCCTGATGATTTGACCCACAATCACATTGAAGAAAAGGATTATCAGATCTGCCATTGCCATGGCTCTCATGTAGCAAGTGATTCCTTTGGAAAGGCCGCACTTCCCTTGGGAAAGAATCAACTCTGTCATCAGGTTCACTGAAAAAAAAATCAGATCGTGAGATGTATCAAAGTGTCCATCAGACATGCACACAGATGAAGTATGGAATTCCAAAGAGAGGAATAACAAGACGATATGGAAGTTCCAGACTTGAACAACGATGGGAAACAGTGAAATCTTATTGCTAACACATTGTCTCTGTCATGGAAATGATACAGAAGGGGATTCCATGATCAGTACATCCACTTGTTTGTCACGTTGCACCACGTGGTTACACTATTTCCAGAAAAGAAATAATATTGCTTGAGAAGCAACCTAGTGAGGATTCATTTGCCTGAGTCCTGAGATTAAGCTCTTTCGAGTTGAGAAGAATGTGAAAAATGAAAGGATTGCAGATGCTGTAAATCAGGAACAAAAACAAAGTTGCTGGAAAAGTTCAGATGGCCCGGCAGCATCTGTGAAAGAAAAAATGAGTTAATGTTTCAGGCCCGGTGACGTTCTGAGGAAGGGCCATTAGACCCAAAACGTTAACTCTGTTTCTCTTGAGATATGCTGCCAGAGCTGCTGAGCTTTTCCAGCAACTTTGATTTTGTACCAGAAGAATGTGAGGTGGTTTCATTAAAACAGATCAGATCTTGTGGAGATGAGATAAAATGGAATGCAAGGAAGTAGTTTCCTCTTGAGAGGGAGCAAAAACAAGGAGATACTATATAGGAATGAACTGTTTCCCTTTTCATTTCAGAAATAAGGAGATTTCTATTCTCCCAAAAGGTGGTTATTTTGCAGAATTGTCTTCCTGTGAGTGAAATGGGGGCTGGCTCTACAACACTGTGCTCTCATCTTCAGGACAAAGCAGAAACAATCAAAAGACTCTCCCATTCGTGGAAACGTCCTCTCAGCATTTGTGATAATGGGAACTGCAGATGCTGGAGAACCCAAGATAACTAAGTGTGGAGCTGGATGAACACAGCAGGCCAAGCAGCATCTCAGGAGCACAAACGCTGACGTTTCGGGCCTCGGGTCTCGGCCTGAAACGTCAGCTTTTGTGTTCCTGAGATGCAGCTTGGACTGCTGTGTCCATCCAGCTCCACACTTCGTCCTCTCAGCATTTATCCTGTTGATCCTGTTCAGAATTATAGACGTCTAAATGACATCACCTCTCACTGTTCTAAACTCCAGTGTGTTGAGGCTCAAACTTTAATTACTGTGCACACTGCAGTCCGCCCCGCCTGTGATCATCCTACTGATGATCCTTCTCTGAACTTTACTTTCCTTCAATAACAGACCAAAACTGCTCACAGTACTCCAGCTGTGATCTCATTCCCACCATTATACATTTGCAGTAAGACTTCCCTACTCTTACACTCCAACTCCCTTGAAATAAGAGGCTAACATTCCAGGTGCCTCACTGATTACTGGCTGTACCTGTGTGCTAGCTTTCTTTTTTTTGTGCTCATGCTCCACGTACCTTTGTGTTTCAGCTTTCTGCAGCTTTTCACCATTTAAGTAAATCTGTTCTTTTGTACTACCGTCCAAAATGAATGAATTTATATTTTCCCACAATTATACACCATTTAGCAACTTTTTGACCACTTACTTGACTTGCCAATATCTCTCTGTAAACGACTGACATCCGTCTCACAATGTACCTTTGCCTCTGTAGTTGGTGTCATCGGCAAATTCAGCTGCAGTACATTCACTCCCTTCCTTCAAGCTTTGAATATATATTGTAGAGAGTAACAATACCACCACTGATCCCAGCGGAACCCCACAGGTCATGGGTCCCAAGAAGAAACCTCCATCACCGTGAGTTTTGATCTAATGGCATAACCTTTTGTGAGGTACCTTTCTGAACGCCTTCTCAAAAACCAAATACAACACATCCATTGATTCCCTTCTATGCATTTTAGTTGAGACTTCTGCAAAGAATTCACATAAATTAGTCAGACACAATTCCACTTCATGAAGCTGTACTGACTCTGTTTGATGAGAAGAATATTTTCTCAATGTTCTCTATCCTACTCTTATTAATTAATTCCAATCCTTTTTCAACAATAGAGTTTGTCACAGATAATTTGCCTCGCTTTTTTTTAAATAGGAGTTTCACATTGTCAGTTTTCCAAATCTCTGGCATTTCTCCAATATCCAAGGACTTTTGTAAATTACAGAGATAGCATCCGCGACCTGTGTAGCTACCTGTTTTACAATCCGGGGTTGTAAGCCATCACAGCAGGAAGCAACTTTAACCCCACTAGTTTACCAAATACCCTTTCCTCAGTGATGGTGAAGGGTCTTAATTCCTCAACTACATTCTTTACAATTAATGGAATGTTCAAAGTATCTTCTGTCACAAAGTGTGATGCAAAATATTTGTTCAATTCTTCTGTTTTTTTTTACTGAGTTTAAAAATATTTTCTTCCAACAAAGTTAGCTGGGACGGGACTAGCTGAGCTCAGCGCCAAACCGATGGAATGAGGAGCGTGCGAACTCCGCAATCAGCAGGATATCCTTTTGGGGGCGTTCGGACAAATTGAAGAGAAGAAATTCAAAATAAAACAGGTCAGAAAAATGTTACAGTCTCTCCTCGTTACTTACCAGGAATTCCAAAGATTACAAGCATGGGATAGAGAATTTCTATTGGAAGCTCTTGTGATCGCATTTTCAGCTGAAAACAAGAGCAGGCAAAATGAGGCAATATGTTGAATCGAGCTCGATTTATACACAAGCGCATGGTCTCGGCGGAGCGTGAACAGATCTCACTAGGCTTAACATTTTGAAAAAAAACAAGCTAATATGTCTCAGCATTGAGCAGTATTTAGAATGAACTCTGTGATACCCAAAGAACCTGGCCAGTGTCTTTCATGCTCGACAGATCTGGCTTCTGAGAGAGCCACGAGAGATACGATTTTCTTGGCCTGACCCTCATCGGGTGCGGAGCATAATGTAGTCCAGAAGGTAGATTTAAAGAATCACGTTTCACCCTTTTCAATCAACCTTTGCCGTGACATGGATCTGAAGAAAGTGGAATTACAACCCAGGCTTTGTAGCCCAGAGAGCGAAATCCTGCAACTGTGCGACATTAGCCAAAGCTTCCTCTTTCAAACAGTGCCCTTCTCTTCCTACCGTTAGTATGTACATTTAGTGACAAATGAAAACGCATTCTTAAAGAGGCATTTTTTATTTTCCAGCAGAAAGATCTTTCTGTCATGGTTTCTATGCTGTACACCATGGGGATTATTATATATACAGATACAAATTAAACTGTTTGTCATTTTATTCAAATATGTTTAAATCAGGGCATTTTATCTTACATTGGTTTAATTCATATTCGCTGCCAACATTGTCGATGAAAATTGTTCTCATCAGCGTACACCTGTAATTTGAACCTCCAGCAAAACGTCTTTTTCCCAAGAAATCTCTGCACAAGGAGCAAAATATCCCTCCACCACTCCGATGTTCATTCAAATATTTCTTTCCTTTCTTTCATACATTTCTGTAAGGAGCCACTGCACTGGTGTAATTTAGAATGAAAGTCTGATAAAGCCCATAACTGTCAACATATCATAGAACTTTGCATTTTTTCTTAGGCACCAGGAAGAACATAACACTTTAAGCTGTTGTGAAATAAAAGTCTGTCCACCCATTCTGTAAATTGACTCAATGCTCCAGCATCCTCTGTATACTCTACAGAATGGTGACCCTTGCGGGAATAAATTTCTCCTCAACCATGGTTTCATCCTGCTGTCACTTCTGCGAGAAAACCGTGATAGATCAAGATTGCCTCACATGAGGAAATATCCCCTCTGAGCCTGCTTTCTCAAGTGTCATTTCAAGTTTCAAAAATCCAAAAAGCTGCAGTTTTGGCAGATGCCTGTGTTGTCTCACAGGGAGGGGATGTGGGTATTTGGTCTTGTGGGAAATCAGAAGGAGATTGGAGGTATAGAATATCTGGGAATTGAGCGAGTTTTAGAGAGCAAATGGACAGATGCAAAAGTCATCAAGCTGAAAATCCCGGACTTAAAATGATACAAAGGATTGGATCCGTTGAAATAATGCTGGTTTTACAGAAACTGATTGTTAGTTTTTAAGTGGGACACCAATTGCAGTTGTGGGACAGACAGTGGATTGTCCAAAAACTGCGTATGTAGGAAGGAAATGGGCATTAAAATCACAAGTGTGTTGCACAGGGCATGTTCTCCCTCACCAGTTGATACAAAGAATCGGAAGAATGGTTGGTTTGCATTTTATTTTTATTTCCAAACAAGAGGACTTTCTTAATTCCCCAAACCAAGATAGCAAAGAAAGAAAAGAGCAGCAAATCATCGGTCAGGTTGACTGATGATTCCACTGATCCTCTGTGGTGGAAGAACAAATGTGAATTTGAGCTGAACATACAGCTTCAATCGAATGTCTTTATGTCGAGACGAATTAAAGAGGGAATCATTAAATGGTGAATTTACCCTGGAAATAGTGCAACAAAAACCTGATTGATTGTATCTTTCAAAGTGGCCTGGCTGTTTCAAATATGTTGGACTCACTTAGGATGAAATGGTCAAAGTTAGAACACTTGAGATGCTTCTTGACGATTTTGCAACTACACGTTAGATTAATCGAATTCGAAGTGAAGTGGAGGAATCTTCAGAAAAGGGAGATGAATTGGAAATTCAGTTCTCTAACACAATCACCAAACAAAAACTCAGATCAGCAGCTCATTGAAAAGAGAGAATGGCTGCAATGTTTAGTTCATCACTGCTAATAGAAATTCAGGCCCTGAATTGATAGAGTTACACCAAACAGCCTATTTAGATACTAATTCAGGACAGATCTTGGGATTTACTATTTCAAGGTCAAGCATTAATGTGGAAATTAGAAGAACTGTCTGGAAAAGGGTCACTGGCCCTGAAATGTTAGCTGTGCTTTCTCTTCCAATATACAGCCAGGTGAGTATCTGCAGTGATTTCTGCTTTAGTTTCTGATCTCCAGCACATGCAGTTATTTATTTCGAAAGTGCGCCCTGCTTCAAATCAAGATTGAGACTTTTTATCAGCCTGTGATGAATGTTGATGAAGCATCTTTAATATCCGGGCACACTGAGTTTGAAGGAAGAGCTAAATGATTTTGGGTTTTTGGTTTTCTATTCTGTGAAGGTGAGTAGCTAAAACAAATTGTCAGCGAATCATTTAATGAGCTTATAGACAAATAACTATTTCTGAGAAATCATGTGGCTGAAGCAAAATGACCAGACATGCTATCTAATGAAGTTAAACTTCAGCTTGAGTGCTTAATTAATGATTTAAAACCCAGATTAAGGTTGATGATGAGAGAACCCAAGGAGGTCCAGCTCTAAGCGGTTGGGATGAGGCCAGTAGGTCGGAGATGGTGGTGGGGCTTGAGGTGGGAGGAGGGGATAAGAAGGAAGAAGGACAGGATAGGGAGGCAGGGACAAGCTGGGCTGCTTTTGGGATGTGGTGGGGCACTGGAGATTTTGAAGCTTATGAAACCCACATTGATACCAATGGGCTGCAGAGTTCCCAAGCAAAATATGAGGTGCTATTCCTGCAAACTTCAGGTGGCATCGTAGTGGCACTGCCGGAGGCCCAGGATGGACATGTCATCTGAGGAATGGGAGGGTTGTTGAAATGGTTCGGGACTGAGGCTGCAGTTGTTTAGAGTGAACCGAGCATGGCAGTTCCCAAGCCTCCGCTTGGTTTCCGGGATGTAGAGGAGGCCCCAAAGGGAACAGTGGATACAGGATACCAAAATTGCAGATGTGCAGGTCAACATCTGCTTGATGTATAAAGTCTTCTTGGGCCCTGGGATGGGGGTGAGGGTTTGTCTAGAGGCAGGTGTACCACTTCCTGCCCCTTTGACCCGTCCATCTTCCCTGGACTGACCTGTAGCTGCCATTACTCCCCAACTACACTCACCTTTACTGGCTCCATCCCCACCTCTTCGACCTGTCTGTCTCCTCGCCACCTGTCTCCTCCTCTACCCATCTTATATCCACCTCCCTTTCTCTCCTTATTTATTTCAGAACCACTTCCCCTCCCACATTTCTGAAGAAGGGTCCAGGCCCGAATCGTCACCTTTACCGCTCCTCTGATGCTGCTTGGCCTGCTGTGTTCATCGAGCGCTACACCCTACTATCACAGATTCTCCAGCTGCAGCAGGTCCTACTATCTCAGATGCTGGAGATCACAGTTTGTCAAATGGCTTCCATGCAGAGACACATAAATTGTGTTCATTTGGACATTAATGAGATTGGCATCTATTGACCAGAAGGCGGTTAAGAGCCAAAAACGTGGCTATAGGTCTGATGTCGCATGTGGGACATACACGTCAAAGATGCTAGAATTCCTTTATGATGTTAGTTCTGAGCTGGCAAATAACTTTCGAGCTTAAGAATCAGTAATGTCTCAGTTGTCACCATTCGTTGAGTTTTTTTTTCATGAAATGGAAGCCTGTCGTGGAGGTCTTTGTCCCCAGAAGCCACAATGTTAGCTTTGAACTGAGGATTGTTGATTCAGTGAGGTCATCATTACACCATCAACTCCTCCGTAAATGAAAATTACATATTTAGCTTACAGAGAATAGAACAGGGAGATTTGACCAGTTTCTTCATCTCCTCTCTGAACCTCCTCTGGGTCAATGCATAAATACATGTGTTTGTGCAGGAGCTGGTACACATCATCAGAAATGTCACCCTGATTGCCAAATAGACTGAGTGTGATCCTTCAAATGCCACTGTCTGGGTGACACCGACACAGATATGGATCACAGTGATGGGCATCGACAGCACCACGAAGCACCCAGAGATGGTGAAGAGCAGAATGATGGAGGTCCTCCTGCTCTTCAGCTCGGGGTCTCTGCCCAGCTTCCGAGCACCACCACTGCGCTTCAGGGCTCAGCGAGCTCTGCTGGCCACTAGTATGTGCTGGGCAGTGAGAGAATTCAACAACAGGAGCAGGGGAATAGGAAGAATCATGGTTGAGATGTTGGTGACCCACCGATGAGCTGCCCAGCCTGGTGAAGTGTGGTAACTGGTGATGGTGTGGCAGCCCCACTGTACACTGTTCACAACACAAGCAACCTCACAGCGAAAAGGTAAGGGAATGTTGATTATAATGTTAAGCACGCTCACAGTGGATATGACCACATTGGCCGTTCTTTCAGTGCAATATCTCGCCTTCAACCTGTGGCAGCAAATTGCTACAAAGCGGTCAAAGGTGAAGGCTATGGTGAACCAGATGGAGAGCTGGAGGCTCAGCCCTTGCAGGAAAGCATTGAGTTGGTAGATGGAAGTGTATTTCATCAGCGTGTCTGGGAAATGATTCACGATGATCTCAGTCACAATCACATTGAAGACAAGTATCATTAAATCTGCCGTTGCCATGGCCCTCATGTCACAAGTGATTCCTTGGGAAAGGCCACACTTCTCTTGAGAAAGAATCAACAGTGTCATCAGATTCGCTGCAAACAGAAAGAATGATCAGTCGATATGTGCACAGATGAGGTCAGTAAATGCAAGTCTCTAGGATGCTGCTGGTAATTGGAGACTTGGATAACAATGATAAATCAAGCCATCAGCAGTGCATTGTCTGTATTGTGGGATTAATTAGAAGGTGATTTTGCACTGCTTGGTCTCCAAACTTCAAGAGAACTTTTTCTTTCTCATTCAGAAACAGATCAGAGAAGATTTACCTGTCTCACAAGTTGATTACGATCTTGTTTTGTGAAGAAAGTTTATGCCTGTATCCATTCGAATTCAGAAGGATGTGAGGTGATCTCATTGAAACCTTTAAGATCTTGAGGGAACTGGATAGTTTGGAACACGTGGAAATGGTTTTCTTTTGAGGGAGGAGATTAAAATTGAAGACACAGTTTAGGAATAAGCTGTTTCCCATTTCAAATAGAGATATGAGATTTTTACTCTCTCAGAAGTTGGTTAAAATATGGATCCTCTTCCCCTACACATAGTTGTCGCCGAATCTAGAAGACTGAGTTCGATACATTTTGGACACACAAGGGATTCAAGGGCAATGGAATGCAGGCAGGACAGTGGAGATCACTCAAACCATGGTCCCTCTGAAAGGTGGAAGCAGTTCAAAGCGCCAATTGGCCCATTCCAGCTTCTCATTCATATGTTTCCATTCTCCTCTTCTGTGGTTTACTTCCATCAAAAATGTTGTCATTTTCAAAATTCTGAAACATCTGCCACTGCCATCGGGAATCTGTGTGTCTCAGTGTGAAACATAATTAGGATTCTGCCTCCACAGCTCTGTCTGTGGCAAAAAGTTCCAAACACACAACCCACTGAGGGAACAAATTCCTCCTAATCTCAGAATTAATTTAGGCGGCTCAACCCAAGACTCTACAACTGTAGTGTTTCCCACCCGCCCACCTCCTCTAACCTAGTTAATAAGGTGAGGTTCATTCTAAACTTTCTCTATTGAATATAAGTTTGTTATTAGTTTGTTATTATTACTTGAAGTAAGTTATTATTACTTGAAGTAAGCTTTCTACTTTAGTACTGAGTGGGTGTTCAGATAAGTGGGGTATAGATGCTAGGGCAGTTTCTTGCTCCTCCTGCAGAATGTGGCAGTTGGGAGACGTGGCACACGCCTCCGCTGACTACATCTGCGGGAAGAGCACCCAACTACAGATCCTTGAAAACCGTGTTAGGGAAATGGAGCTGGAGCTGGATGAACTCCGGATCATTCGGAGGCAGAGGGGGTAATTGAGAGCAGTTACCGGGAGTTGGTGACTCCTAAGGCTCAGGACAAGGATAGATGGGTTACAGTTAGGGGGAGGATAGGGAACAGACAGACAGTGCAGAGATCCCCTGTGGGCATTCCCCTCAGCTATAAGTATACCGTTTTGGATACTGCTGGGGGGGGTTGACCTACCAGAAGAAAGCCATAGTAGTCAGTTCTCTGGCACTGAGCCTGACACTGTGGCAAAGAACGGCAGGGGGCAGAATAGAAAAGTACTCGTGGTAGAGGGCTGGATAGTTAGGGGAATTGACAGGAGATTTTGTGGTCAGGATCGGGATTCCCGGAAGGTATGTTGCCTCCCTGGTGCCAGGGTCCAGGACATCTCCGATCGGGTGTTTAAGGTTCTAAAAGGGGAGGGCGAACAGCCAGAAATTGTGTTACATATTGGCACTAATGATATAGCCAGAAATAGGATAGAGGATATACAAAGTGATTTCAGGGAGTTAGGATGGAAGCTGCAGAGCAGGACGAACAGAGTAGTGTTCTCTAGTTTACTACTGGGGCCACGAGATAGCGAGGTGAGGAACAGGGAGCAGGCGCAGCCTAAAACGTGGCTACGCAGCTGGTGTAGGAGGGAGGGCTTCAGATATGTATATAATTGGGGTGCCTTCTGGGGAAAGTGGGACCTGTACAAGAAGGACGGGTTGCATCTGAACTGGAAGGGGACCAATGTCCTGGGAGGAAGGTTTCCTCGAGTCGTTTGAGAGGGTTTAGACTAGTATGGCAGGCGGGTGGGAACCTGAGCTGTATCCAGAGGTGAAAGTTGATGCAGGTGTGGCAGTAGCAAGAGGTAGACCAGCTAGTGGAAAGGAACCAAGGGATCAGTTAAAGTGTGTTTGCTTTAATGCAAGGAGTATCAGGAATAAAAGTGATGAACTTAGAGCATGGATCAGGACCTGGTGCGATGATGTTTTGGCCATAACGGAGACATGAGTTTCTCAGGGGCAGGAATGGTTGCTGGATGTTCCAGGGTTTAGAACATTTAAAAAGAATAGGGAGGGGGGATAAAGAGGAGGGGGTGTAGCACTACTAATCAGAGAGGGTATCACAGCTACAGAAGCTTCCATTGTCGAGGAAGATCTGCCTCCCGAGTCAGTATGTGTGGAAATTAGGAACAGCAAGGGAGTAGTCACCTCGTTAGGGGTTTACTACAGGCCCCCCAATAGCAGCAGGGAGATTGAAGAAAGCATAGGTCGACAGATTTTGGAAAGGTGTGGACGCAGTAGGGTTGTTGTAATGGGTGACTTTAACTTTCCGAATATTGATTGGAACCTCCTTCGAGCAGAAGATTTGAATGGAGCTGTTTTTGTAAAGTGTGTTCAGGAGGGTTTCCTAACGCAGTACGTTGACAGGCCGACGAAGGAAGAGGCCATTCTAGACTTGGTGCTCGGAAACGAGCCGGGGCAGGTATCAGATCTTGTGGTGGGAGAGCATTTTGGTGATAGTGACCATAACTGCCTCACATTCTTAATAACTGGGGAGAAGGAGAGGATTAGGCAAAATGGGAGGATATTTAATATGGGAAGAGGAAACTATGACGCGATTAGACATGAGTTAGGAAGCATGGGCTGGGAACAATTGTTCCATGGTAAGGGAACTATAGACATGTGGAGACTGTTTCAGGAGCAGTTGTTGCGAGTGATGAGTAAATATGTCCCTCTGAGACAGGCAAGACAGGGTATGATAAAGGAACCTTGGATGACGAGAGCGGTGGAGCTTCTTGTGAAAAGGAAGAAGGTAGCTAACATAAGGTGGAGGAAGCTAGGGTCAAGTTCAGCTAGAGGGGATTACACGCGGGCAAGGAAGGAGCTCAAAAATGGTCTGAGGAGAGCCAGGAGGGGGCACAAAAAAGGCTTGGCAGAATGAATTAGGGAAAACACAAAGGCATTTTACACTTATGTGAGGAATAAGAGAATCGTCAAAGAAAGAGTAGGGCCGATCAGGGATAGGGAACTTGTGTGTGGAGTCTGAGGAGGTAGGGGAAGCCCTAAATGAGTTTTTTGCTGCTGTCTTTATGAAAGAAACGAACTTTGTAGTGAACGAAATCTTTGAAGAGCAGGTGTGCATGCTGGAATGGATAGAGACAGAGGAAGCTGATGTGCTGAAAATTTTGTCAAACATTAAGATTGACAAGTTGCCAGGCCCGGACAAGATTTGTCCTCGGCTGCTTTGGGAAGCGAGAAATGCAATTGCTTCGCCACTTGCGAAGATCTTTGCATCCTCGCTCTCCTCTGGAGTCGTACCTGAGGACTGGAGAGAGGCAAATGTAATTCCTCTCTTCAAGAAAGGAAATAGGGAAATCCCCGGCAATTACAGACCAGTAAGTCTCACGTCTGTCGTCTGCAAGGTGTTGGAAAGGATTCTGAGGGATAGGATTTATGACCATCTGGAAGAACATGGCTTGATCAAATACAGTCAACACGGCTTTGTGAGGGGTAGGTCATGCCTCACAAACCTTATCGAGTTTTTTGAGGATGTGACTAGAAAAGTTGATGAGGGTCGAGCTGTGGATGTGGTGTATATGGACTTCAGCAAGGCATTTAATGAGGTTCCCCATGGTAGGCTCATTCAGAAGGTCAGGAGGAATGGGATACAGTGGAACTTAGCAGTCTGGATACAGAATTGGCTTCCCAACAGAAGACAGCGAGTGGTAGTAGAAGGAAAATATTCTGCCTGGAAGTCAGTGGTGAGTGGGGTTCAACAGGACTCTGTCCTTGGGCCTCTACTGTTTGTAATTTTTATTAATGACTTGGACGAGGGGATTTAAGGATGGGTCAGCAAGTTTGCAGACGACACAAATATCGGAGGTGTCGTTGACAGTATAAAGGGCTGTTGTAGGCTGCAACAGGACATTGACAGGGTGCAGAGGTGGGCTGAGAGTTGGCAGATGGCGTTCAACCTGGATAAATGCGAGGTGATGCATTTTGGAAGGTCGAATTTGAAAGCTGAGTACAGGATTAGGGATAGGATTCTTGGCAGTGTGGAGGAACAGAGGGATCTTTGTGCGCCGATACATAGATCCCTTAAAATGGCCACCCAAGTGGACAGGGTTGTTAAGACAGCATATGGTATTTTGGCTTTCATTAACAGGGTGATGGAGTTTGAGAGTCATGAAGTCTTGTTGCAGCTCTATAAAACTTTGGTTAGACCGCACTTGGAATACTGCGTCCAGCTCTGGTCGCCCTATTATAGGAAAGATGTGGATGCTTTGGAGAGGGTTCAGAGGAGGTTTACCAGGATGCTGCCTGGACTGGAGGGCTTATCTTATGAAGAGAGGTTGACTGAGCTCGGTCTCTTTTCATTTGAGAAAAGGAGGAGGAGAGGGGACCGAATTGAGGTACACAAGAAAATGAGAGGCATAGATAGAGTTGATCGCCAGAGACATATTCCCAGGGCAGAAATGGGTAGCACGAGGGGTCGTAGTTTTCAGCTGGTTGGTGGAAAGTATAGAAGGGATGTCAGAGGCGGGTTCTTTACACAGAGAGTTGTGAGAGCATGGAATGCATTGCCAGCAGCAGTTGTGGAAGCAAGGTGATTGGGGTCATTTAAGAGACGGCTGGACATGCATATGGTCACAGAAATTTGAGGGTGCATACAGGAGGATCAATGGTCGGCACAACATTGTGGGCTGAATGGCCTGTTTTGTGCTGTACTGTTCTATGTTCTATGTTCTATAATTCATCACTCCTTAACTATTTGAATATTCTCTCTGGGACACTTCGTGACTGAACATGCAAGAAAAATATCACAACAGGGTTTAATCAGGAATTTCAAGGATTACAATGATGGGAAGGAGAATATCTGTTCGAATTTCTATTAGAACAGGTTGTGGTCCCATTTTCATGGGAACGGAGAAACACCCAAAGAACTCCCATGAAGGGAATGATCCTCCAGCATTTACTGGTCAAGCTCCTTAAGAATCCAATATGTTTCAATAATGTCAACTCTCATACTTCTGCATTCCTGTGAGAAGAGACCCAATCTTTTAATTTTTGCTCATAACACAGTTCCTCCACACTTGATCATGCTGATGCTCCTTGTCTGAATAGCTTCTGATGTAGATTTTTTCTTTTCCTCAATAACAGGACGAAAACTGCACACAGTACCCCAGGGGTGTAACATAGGGGTTGAAATATGGACCAACATTCCGTGACCCTTCCAAGTGACTGGTTGCACCTTTGTGCTCGCTTTCAATGTTTCATGCGCAAGGACCTCAACTCAATTTGTCTTCCGGCTATCTGTAGCTTTTTACTGTTTATGTAAAACTCTGTCCTTTTGTTCTACCCTCCAAAATGAACAACATGACATGTTTCCACATTACTCTCCATTTGACAATGATTTGTTTAACCTCTCAATATCTTTCTGTAAAACATTGTACCTTCTCACAATCTACTTTTCCAACTCTGCTTAGATGTCATCTGCAAATTTAGCTGCACTACATTCATTTCTTCTTCCAAGTTGTGACTATATACTTCAAAAAGTAGCAATCTCAACAATGATCCCTGTGGCATCCCACAGATCATGGATGACAAAACTATAAATGAATACATCATCAACTCTCGCTGTCTCTTGGACCATTATCCAAACAAACCAATAATCTACCTCCAAGAACATTGGCTGTTATGACTGCTCCTTCTGTGAGAGACACTGTTGAACACATTCGCAAATCCCAATTAAAACACATCTACTGATTTCCCTCTTTCCATCTCGATGAGGCTTCGTTTTGCAATAAATTTGCCACTCACAATTTTCCTTTCATGGAGCTGAGCTGACTCTGCCTGATCAGATTAATATTTTCCAAACTGTACGCGATCTCATCTTTACAAATTTTTTCCAATGTATTTTCAACAATCGATAGAATAACCCATGTTTTGCCTTCCTTTCTTTTGGAATGCAGTGTCACATTTTCAGTTTTCCAAACCTCTGGTAATTCTCCACAACTCAAGGATTTTAGTAAATTACATCCAAAGCATCCAGTATCTCTTTTTGGATCAGACCCAGGAACATATTTTTCTTTAGCTCCAATATTTTTTCAAATATTCCTTCTTCAGCAACGGAGATAGGACTTAAATAATGCACCATACTCTGTAGCAATGGTAAGATGCTCAAAGTATCATCCATCGTAAGGAATGATGCAAAATATCTGTTTCAGTCCTCTGTCATTTTCTTGTATTCTTCATTGAGGTTAAGCACAATTGCTTCCAAACCAGGCAGGACGAATTGCTCTCAAACTGAAACTGATGGTAATGAAGAGCAGACAAACTCAATAATCAGGAGGAGATTCATGTGATTGGTGAAGCTCCAAATTTCAGAGACTCAATTCAAAACGAAACAGGCAAGAATAATGTCAAAGCGGCTTTTACCAACTTACCAGGAATTCCAAAGATTGCAAGAATGGGAAAGAGAATTTCTATTGGAAGTGACCCAGGTGCCATTTTCAGGTGAAAGCCGGAACAGTCACAATGAGGCAATGCATTGAAACACGCTCAATATATACACAAGACAATCCTCCACTGAATTTCATTCATTAAGATTTCATTAATCTCAGCATTTTTAACAAACAAGTTAATATCTCACATCCTTGAGCAGCATTTACACTCAGCACTGTGATCACCAGAGAATTAGGGTCATGATCTCTCAGCGTTGGCTTCTCAGAGGGCCATGAGGGTGCTGCCTGCAATGGTGTGACCTTAATTGATTGTGAAGTGGAAGCTAATCCAGGAGTGAGGGATACAGCTTCGAGTTTCACCCATTTCAATCAAACTGTGTTATGATTTGTCCCTGGATAAAGTGATACTATAACCCAGTCCTTCTTGCCCTGGAAGAGAAATCATACAACAATGCCACATGAGCCCACAATTGCACCATTCCACACTTACGCTCCTCTTCCTCCCTTTCATTATGTATCCAGTGAGAAATGAGAAAGTATTCTAAACAAAGTTACGGACTGGCCTTCAACCACTCTCACCCTCGCAACAGCACTTGGTCCATTGCTTAAATATAAGGTTTTGCCCTTTTAAGACAGAGAGGACAACAGAAGATTTCTCTCGGAGGGTTGACAGTCTTTGAGACTCCCTTCCTCAAAAAGCAGTGGATGCAGAATCTTAAACTATTTTAAACTGCAGGTTCGCGAGATTCTTGATGATAAAGTGGATTAAAGATTATCGAGGCCATTCAGGAATATCGAGGTGATGTCAAAATCATGATCAACGATTATCTCACTGAGCAGCAGGACAGACTGAAAGGGCAAAGTGGCCAACTCTTTTATTTATGTTTGTATTTTCAATTCCTGTCTCACAATCAGGTGGTAAAATGTCTCAAATCAATGCGCTGGCATCAATAAGCAGTGAGAACCTCTCATTATCATGACAAGTGTGGTTGTCCACACAACTTCCAAGCTGTCAACGTCCCTCTAACTCTCCTGTTTCATTCAAGTGGCTTTCCATTCTTCAAGATATTTCTGGAAGGAGCCACCACCTTACTGAACATTAGAATAAAGTTCTTGTAAAACCAATACATGGCAATGTATCACAGAATTTTACTTTTTGTCTTAGGCACCAGGAAAACCATAACACTTTAATCCATCACTAATATAACATCTGTTCAACTCTTTTGAAAATTTCCTACATCAGCATTCACCACGCATTCCATAGATACCCTTGTGGGAAGAGATGTCTCTTCATCTCTGTATTAATCAGTGACCTGTTATTCTAAAGTGATGAGTCTTGTTCTGGATTTGCACACATGAGAAAACATTGTTTCTATGCCTACTTTGTCAAGTATCAAGCCATGTGTCAAATATACATGAAGCATGGTGTTAGCAGTTGCCGATGATGTCTCTCACACATCATGACATATTGCCTGATGGTTATGTTGGAATTCAGAAGTAGATAGGAGGGACAGAATATCTGGGGATGGGACGAGTATTTGGGAGAAAACTGAAAGATGCAAAGCTCCTAAAACTGAAAATTCTCAACCAAAATTGACATCAAGAAAATGACATGCATCCATTGAAATGATGCTTGAAATACAATTGTTGGAGTTTCAGTGGGACACCAATTGTAGTGTTGGGAATTTTGAAGGAATCCTCAGAAAAGAGGGCAGCTGGAAATGAAATAGTTATTGAAACCGTAAGTGTGTTAAACATTTCTTTCCTCAATTATTGATAAAAGGAATCAAGGTTTTTGCAGCTTTTATTTCAAAGTCAAGAGCTCCTGAAGTGATAGAAAAACATCAGATGTGAAATGGCACAGGCCAGGTGTGGTCCAAACTCTTGATTGGAGTGACCTGGAAGCTGTAGTCAATAGGAGGAAGAAGAACAAAATTAGAGGAGAACTACAGAGTCTGTCACTGCTTCCTTTATTTTTCAGGAATGAGGTGCTGATTACGAACAGACATTGTACAGAGCTGTAACTGAAGCATCAGATAAAGGTGACTGGTGGGACAACAATATGAATATTCTCATGAACAGTGCTGAGGAGGTTCCACAGCAGCTCATCATTTTGAAGAAGACTGTGTTTGTGGAGCATTGTTTGTTTGGGGGCTGCTTTAAGAAGGTAATTGGTCACAAAATCCTCCAAGAAAGTGTGTAGAATTCCACTGGAGGAAATGTAGAGTTTTGGCAGAATTATCTCTGAAAGTTGTGCTCCAAATGGTGACTGGACTGTTCAGTAAATGTGTTGGAGAAGTCAATGTTGGATATGTTCTTTCAAGGAGAACAATTATGTTTATCATGAATTGCAAGTGAATTTGTGTCATTAAGTAAACTCCTTTCCTTTGACTTACTGACGTCTACGTAATTCAAAACAACACATTCAGTGATAGTTCTTCAGTTTAAAATCGCAGTCATTTTGAAATTCTGGGAAAAACAATTTCATCCAACTCAGGATCCCATTCTTGCTTTCTCCTCACACTGCTTGATCCCTGTATCCCTAAGAACAAAATTAACTTCCACTTGAGGACATTTGATGTTTTCACCTCAACCTGTTCCTGTTGCAGGGAATTACAGAAGCTCACCATTCTTTAGGTGAAGAGGTTTCTCATCATCTCAGACCTGAATACTCCACTCTGTTTCCTAAGATGTGACGTCAGCCTCTGCACACCCTGATCTTTGGAGCATTCCTCCTCTTCTTGCTCTGTGCAGTTGTCTTAGAGCTTTATATAATTTTTAGATATACGTACACCGCACTCTGCCTTTGCTGTCGGCTCCGGCGAGTATACATTTGAACGATCTAATCTGTCTTCCTTCATAGGTCAGCCCTGCCATCCAAACAGCCGGTTAAAATTCTCCATGATCCCTCCATCGTTAAAACATCATTCACCAGATGAAGAGTCCAAAACTTCACAAATAGTTTCAGTGTGGTTGGACCAAGGATTTAGACAATTGTAGCAAGACATCACTGTCCCAATATTCAAATATTCTTGCTGTGTAGATGACATTTCATTTGCTTTCTTCACTATCTGCTGCTCCGGCATTCTTACTTTCAGGAATATGTTTACAAGGACATGCAGGATGTTTTGCAACTCCTTACTGCAAATGTATCACCATTCAGATAATAATCCATCTGCCTTTTC
The DNA here is from genome assembly GCF_030684315.1 of Stegostoma tigrinum. NCBI lineage: Eukaryota > Metazoa > Chordata > Chondrichthyes > Orectolobiformes > Stegostomatidae > Stegostoma > Stegostoma tigrinum. The sequence goes on along the minus strand of NC_081387.1, from coordinate 18,309,654 downwards.
ATTTTATCAAATTGGATAACCTCACATTGCTCCACCTGCCATCTCAATCCACCATGCATTTGCCCATCCTCACAACATAGAAACATAGAACATAAGACATTGAACTGTACAGCACAACAGCGGGGTCTTTAGCCCACAATGTTGTGCTGAACAGGATGCCATTTTAAACCAGTCCTTTCAGCTGGCCCTTGGTCTGTCCCCTTCCACCGCTTGTCTGTTTGTGTGCTTATCTAAAAGTTCCTTTAATGCCCCTATTGTATCTATCTCGACCACCTCCCCTGGCAGTGCGTTCCAGATTCCTGCAATTCTCTGTGTAAAAAACTTACCCATCGTGTCCCCTTTGAACTTGCCCCCAACCTTCAATGCACGCCCCCCCATTATTAGACATGCCAAATCTGATAAAAAGATTCTGGACCTGAGCCCTATCGATGCATTTTAGAATTTTATAAAATCCTAACTAATCCAGTATCTCCTTACATGTCAATTTTGCCATCCCAGCCATCAGACTGGTAAAATGTCTTGCACGACCTCCATAGCTAGAACATCCCTCATCAGATCATAACTGTTCGCTGTATTTTAAGATTGGCCTCACAGATACCCAGTGCAGCCACACCATGACATTACAATTGTTATACTCAGTGCTCTGATCAATGAAAAAACACATGCCAAACATCTTCTTTCCCACGTTGTCTACTTTGAACTCCACTGCCAAAGAACTGTGCAGCCACACCCCGAGGTCACTTTGTTCAGCAAGCAAGAGGTTGATATCAAGGCTCCATTTGTCCGACTGTGGAATCAAAGAGCACGAGAAAAATGTAACCCATGAGTATCAGAGGGCAAACATTCTGGTAGTTGGAGATGTACCAGACACAGAGTAAGGTCGTCATAGTTGTTGAAGGTCAGTTGCCTCAGCTCCAGGAGACCTCTGCAGGAGCTTCTCAAGATAGCGTCTGAGGCCCGAGCATTTTCAGTTGCTTCAGCAAGGACCTTCGTGCATTCTTCAAATTAGAAGTGGGGATGTTCATCAATGATTCCACCGAGTTCCCAAGTGGAGTATGTGATGCTGTTCCTGCAGGTGGCATCGTTGTGGCACAGCAGGAGGCCCAGGATGGACAGGTCATCTGAGGAATGGGAGGGGTAGTTGAAATTGTTCGTGACTGGGAGGTGAGGCTGTTTATTGCGAACCGATCGGAGGTATTCCGCAAAGCAGTCCCCAAGCCTCCACTTGGTTTCCCGGTGTAGAGGAGGCCACAACGAGAACAGCGGATACAGTATACTACATTAGCAGATGTGCAAGTGAACATCTGTTTAATGTGGAAAGTCTTTATGGGGCCAGGGATGGGGGTGAGGTGGGAGGTGGAGGGGCAGGTGTCGTACTTGCTGCGGAGAAGGGAGTCATGGAGAGAATGATCCATCTGGAAAGCAGATACGAGTGGGAGGGAACAATGCCTTTCGTGGTGGGGTCGGATTGCAGCCGGCAGAAGTGTCAGAAGATGATGCTTTGGATCTGAAGGTTGGTGAGGTGGTACATAAAGAGCAAATGGATTCTGTTTCGGTTGTTATTGCGGGGAGCGAGTGTGAAGAATGATTTACGGGAAATGCAGGAGATATGTTCGAGGGCATTCTCGACCACTGACGGGGGCGAAGTTGTGGTCATTGAAAAACGAGCACATTTGAGATGTACGGGAATGGAATGTTTCATCCTCGGAGCAGGTGTGGCTGAGACGAAGGAATTGGGAACAGTGGATGACATTTTTGCAGGAAGGTGTGTGGGAGGAGGTGCATTCTCAGTAGCTTTAGGAGACGGTGGGCTTGAAGTGGATCTCGGTTTCTAGATGGTTGCTGGAGATGGAAAGATAGAGTTCCAGGAAGGAGAGAGAGAGATGGGAGATAGTCCAGGTGAACTTAAGGTTGGGGTGGAAGGTGTTAGTGAAGTGGATGAACTGTTCAAGCTCCTCGTGGGAGCACAAGGCACCGCCAATACAATCATCAATGTAACGGAGGAAGAGGTGGGGTTTATAGCCAGAGTAGCTACGGAATAGGGATTCTTCCACACAACCTACAAAGAGGCAGGCATAGCTTGGGCCCATGCAGGTACCCATGGGCACCCTCATTGTCTGCAGGAAGTGGGAGGAATTGAAAGAGAAAGCAGAATAGAACAGAATAGAAAAGTACTCGTGGTAGGGGACTCGATAGTTAGGGAAATTGACAGGAGATTTTGTGGTCAGGATCCGGATTCCCGGAAGGTATGTTGCCTCCCTGGTGCCAGGATCCGGGACGTCTCCGATCGAGTGTATAGGGTTCTAAAATCGGAGGGCGAACAGCCAGAAATCGTGTTACATATTGGCACAAATGATATAGCCAGATATAGGATTGAGGAAATAAAAAGTGATTTCAGGGAGTTAGGATGGAAGCTGCAGAGCAGGACGAACAGAGTAGTGTTCTCTGGTTTACTACCAGTGCCACGAGATAGCGAGGTGAGGAACAGGGAGCGGGCGCAGCTGAACACGTGGCTACGCAGCTGGTGTAGGAGGGAGGGCTTCAGATATGTAGATAATTGTGAAGCCTTCTGGGGTAGGTGGGACCTGTACAAGAAGGACGGGTTGCATCTGAACTGGAAGTGGACCAATGTTCTGGGTGGAAGATTTTCTCGAGGAGTTCGAGAGGGTTTAAAGTAGTATGGCAGGGGGTGGGAACCTGAGCTGTATACCGGAGGTGAGAGTTGATGCAGGTGAGGCAGTAGCAAGAGATAGACCAGCTAGTGGGAAGGAACCAAGGGATCGGTTAATGTGTGTTTGCTTTAATGCAAGGAGTATCAGGAATAAAAGTGATGAACTTAGAGCATGGATCAGTACCTGGTGCTATGATGTTGTGGCCATAACAGAGACATGGGTTTCTCATGGGTAGGAATGGTTGCTGGATGTTCCAGGGTTTAGAACATTTAAAAAGAATAGGGAGGGGGGAAAAAGAGGAGGGGGTGTGGCACGACTAATCAGAGAGGGTATCACAGCTACAGAAGCTTCCATTGTCGAGGAAGATCTGCCTACCGTGTCAGTATGGGTGGAAATTAGGAACAGCAAGGGAGTAGTCACCTCGTTAGGGGTTTACTACAGGCCCCCAAATAGCAGCAGGGAGATTGAAGAAAGCATAGGTCGACAGATTTTGGAAAAGTGTGGACGCAGTAGGGTTGTTGTAATGGGTGACTTTAACTTTCCTAATATTGATTGGAACCTCCTTCGAGCAGAAGATTTGAATGGAGCTGTTTTTGTAAGGTCTGTTCAGGAGGGTTTCTTAACGCAGTACGTTGACAGGCCGACGAGGGGAGAGGCCATTCTAGACTTGGTGCTCGGAAACGAGCCGGGGCAGGTATCAGATCTTGTGGTGGGACAGCATTTTGGTGATAGTGACAATAACTGACTCACATTTGAAGGAGAGGATGAGGCAAAATGGGAGAATATTTATTTGGGAAGAGGAAACTATGACGCGATTAGACATGAGTTAGGAAGCATGGACTGGGAGCAATTGTTCCATGGTAAGGGAACTATAGGCATGTGGAGACTGTTTAAGGAACAGTTGTTGCGAGTGATGAGTAAATATGTCCCTCTGAGACAGGCAAGAAGGGGTAAGATAAAGGAACCTTGGATGACGAGAGCGGTGGAGCTTCTTGTGAAAAGGAAGAAGGTAGCTTACATAAGGTGGAGGAAGCTAGGGTCAAGTTCAGCTAGAGAGGATTACACGCGGGCAAGGAAGGAGCTCAAAAATGGTCTGAGGAGAGCCAGGAGGGGGCACAAAAAAGGCTTGGCAGAAGGAATCAGGGAAAACACAAAGGCATTTTACACTTATGTGAGGAATAAGAGAATCGTCAATGAAAGAGTAGGGCCAATCAGGGATAGCATAGGGAACTTGTGTGTGGAATCTGAGGAGGTAGGGGAAGCCCGAAATGAGTTTTTTGCTTCTGTCTTAACGAAAGAAACGAACTTTGTAGTGAATGAAACCTCTGAAGAGCAGGTGTGCATGGTGGAATGGATAGAGATAGAGGAAGCTGATGTGCTGAAAATTTTGTCAAGCATTAAGATTGACAAGTCACCAGGCCCGGACAAGATTTGTCCTCAGCTGCTTTGGGAAGCGGGAAATGCAATTGCTTCGCTACTAGCGAAGATCTTTGCATCTTCGCTCTCCACTGGAGTCGTACCTGAGGACTGGAGAGAGGTAAATGTAATTCCTCTCTTCAAGAAAGGAAATAGGGAAATCCCTGGCAATTACAGACCAGTAAGTCTCACGTCTGTCGTCTGCAAGGTGTTAGAAAGGATTCTGAGGGATAGTATTTATGACCATCTGGAAGAGCATGGCTTGATCAAATACAGTCAACACGGCTTTGTGAGGGGTAGGTCATGCCTCACAAACCTTATCGAGTTTTTTGAGGATGTGACTAGAAAAGTTGATGAGGGTCGAGCTGTGGATGTGGTGTATATGGACTTCAGTAAGGCATTTGATAAGGCTCCCCATGGTAGGTTCATTCAGAAGGTCAAGAGGAATGGGATACATGGGAACCTACCTGCTTGGATACAGAATTGGCTGGCCAACAGAAGTCAGCGAGTGGTAGTAGAAGGAAAATATTCTGTCTGGAAGTCAGTGGTGAGTGGGGTTCCACAGGGCTCTGTCCTTGGGCCTCTACTGTTTGTAAATTTTATTAATGACTTGGATGAGGGGATTGAAGGATGGGTCAGCAAGTTTGCAGACGACACAAATGTCGGAGGTGTCGTTGACAGTATAGAGGGCTGTTGTAGGCTGCAGCGGGACATTGACAGGATGTAGAGATGGGCTGAGAGGTGGCAGATGGAGTTCAACCTGGATAAATGCGAGGTGATGCGTTTTGTAAGGTCGAATTTGAAAGCTGAGTACAGGATTAAGGATAGGATTCTTGGCAGTGTAGAGGAACAGAGGGATCTTGGTGTGCAGATGCATAGATCCCAAAAAATGGCCACTCAAGTGGTCAGGGTTGTTAAGAAAGCATATGGTGTTTTGGCTTTCATTAACAGGGGGATTGAGTTTCAGAGTCGTGAGATCTTGTTGCAGCTCTATAAAACTTTGGTTAGACCGCACTTGGAATACTGCGTCCAGTTCTGGTCGCCCTATTACAGGAAAGATGTGGATGCTTTGGAGAGGGTTCAGAGGAGGTTTACCAGGATGCTGCCTGGACTGGAGGGCTTATCTTAAGAAGAGAGGTTGACTGAGCTCGGTCTCTTTTCATTGGAGAAAAGGAGGAGGAGAGGGGACCTAATTGAGGTGTACAAGATAATGAGAGGCATAGATAGAGTTGATAGCCAGAGACTATTTCCCAGGGCAGAAATGGCTCACACGATGGGTCATAGTTTTAAGCTGGTTTGTGGAAAGTATAGAAAGGATGTCAGAGGCGGGTTCTTTACACAGAGAGTTGTGAGAGCATGGAATGCGTTGCCAGCAGCAGTTGTGGAAGCAAGGTGATTGGGGTCATTTAAGAGACGGCTGGACATGCATATGGTCACAGAAATTTGAGGGTGCATACATGAGGATCAATGGTCGGCACAACATTGTGGGCTGAAGGGCCTGTTCTGTGCTGTACTGTTCTATGTTCTATGTTGTTGAGGGTAAGGACGGGTTTGGCTCAGCGGATGAGGGTGCAAGTGGAAGGGGACTGTTCGGGCTTATGGGTCAAGAAGAAGCGGAGGGCGTTATGGCCATCTGTGTGGGAATTCAGATGTGTCGGGAATGGACGTCCATGGTAAAGATAAGGTGTTGGGGACCGGGGAAATGGAAGTTCTGGAGGAGGTGGAGGGCGTGGTTGGCGTCATGGGCGTAGGTAGGGAGTTCCTGGACCAAGGGGGAAAACATGGAGCTTTTCTCTGTCTTGATTGCAGCTGGAAGCTGGGGTTTCTCTCTGCTGTGGAATTACTTGTGAAAAGAATATTTTTTTTCTGAATTAGCCATTTTTTCCAAAGGGTGTTACTATGTTGGAACATTAATAATACATACTGTATCTGTAATTCTGTTAAGATTTCCAATAGAGTTACTCTATTCTAACTTATTTCTTTCGATAAATTTTTAAAATATCATATAAAAGAATTGTATCGCTTAACATTGAGTAGATTGACTAATCGCATTGCATCTGGAACTTCACTTTTGCCTTTAAAATAAGAAAAGGTTAGGGTTCCAGCTACCTTCTTAAAATATTTTGAGGAGGTCTGGTCTGGCACATAGCAAGTGATGCAGCATTGAAACAGACCCTTTGGTCCAAATCATCGATGACAACCAGGTTTACTAAACGGAACGAGCTCAATTTGTCCACATTGGGCCCATATCTGTCTGAAACTTTCCCATTGATTGATATGTCCAAATGTCTTTTAAGTCTTGCAATAGTATTGATCTCTACCAACTCACCTGGTAGTTGGTTCCCTAGACATGCCGGCTCATTTCTTGTTTTCTTCAGATTCTACTTTTGCAGGGTAAACAGAATTGTATGCAGTATTCCTAATGTGCTCTCAGAGTTTAGATGACATCCTATCACAGATACTCAATGTTCTGATCAGTGAAGAAAAGCCGGCTTCAGTGAAATATCTATCTGTGATTCCACATTAAAGAGACTATGTACCGGCACCCCTACGGCTCTCTGTTCAACGACACTGTCCAGGGACCTATCATTAAATGTGCAATTCCTGTTTTGGCCTCTCTTATGACATGTAATTCCTTGCATCCATCTAAATTAAATTCCATGTGCCAATCCATCTCAATATGTAGCAAGAGCTGGACAACATTGAAACTTTGACTGCGAAGTGGCAAGTATTGATGTATCATCTAAAACTTTCATCATTCACTCCCTCTACCACGATGGCACATGTGCAGCAATGTGCACCATCCACAAGATTCACTGCAACAACTTTCCTAGGCTCCCAGCACAGCATCTTCCAAGCCGGCCATTTGAAATGACAAGGACAGCAGATGCAAGGAAATGCCACTGCTACAAACTGCCTTTCAAACCATACAATCCTGACTTGGCAAGATATTTTCATTCCTTCACTGTTACACAATCAATATATCTCCTTGACTCAGTCTTCGCTCATTCTCAATATTGGTCTGGCTGTTGCTTCCCTCAATAATTCTGACCATCAATCCCGCAGTTTCAGATAGCCAAGCGTCACCACGTTCATCTATTGTCAGCTAGATGCCCTTGCACCTCATCTCCACATCAATGTCCACTCCTTCCAGACCAATAAATCATTGTTCCTCTGCACACTGAGCTAACCCTCTATCATTCTAACTGCCTCTGTCAATGTCGTCGCTGGAATTAAGAATGAAAAGAAACACAATGTGCCAGATTCTGCTTCATTGTTACAGGGATTTGTTTTCAGTTTTTTTTCCGGTGAAACACTTCTACACCCTCTGTAGTCATCCCAGCCTGTTGATGTGACTCCCAAAACCACACCAAATTCTGCAACTGCAGTCTCGTGATCATTTGGTGCCAATTTACTTTACGCCCCAAAACATATCGACACTTGAACCAACCTAGTCAGCTGTGTGAAAATGCATCTCCAAAACAGGTGAAATTGAACGCTGACCTTCAGGATAAGTGATAGAGGCACTACCACTGCATACCATGACCCGACCACGACATAATATACCTCTCTTCACCCCGAATTATTCAAGTCTTTTGGGGAATTCAGACATTGAGTGGACACTTCTAAACTGTAAGATGTGTTGCATTGAGAATTACAAAAACGAACATAGACACAGGACAAATGTATTTTTGAAACATTATGGCAGATGCTGGAAACTGTACTGCAAGCAACAAATGCTGGAGATTGCAGTGGGTCAGATGGCATTCATGCAGAGACGGATGTATTTTAAGAGTCAAAAACCAGGCCGTAGTTCTAATGTCGCATACAGGACAGATCAGCAAAAGATGGTCGAATTCCTTTGGGCATTAGTTCTTTGATGGAAAGTAACTTTCAAACTTACCAATCAATAATGGCTCCATGGCCATTCTCAGGTGAGCATTTTGCTTAATAGATAATTCACTGTTTTTTATGTTGGAATTTGACCCTGTAACCCCAGATATTAGGTTTACATTTTGGATTGCTGGCCCAGTGAGGTTATCCTTCCACCGGGAGCTCGCCCATAAATGTAACTTATTTGTGTAGCTTACAGAGCAGAGAAGAGGGAGATTTTGCCAGATTCTTCATCTCCTCTCTGAATCTCCTCTGGGTCAGTGCGTAAATACACGTGTTTGTGCAGGAGCTGAAGCACATCATCAGGAATGTCACCCTGATTGCCAAGTAGAGTGAGTTAGAATCTTGGACAGCCAACGTCTGGGTGACACCGACACAGATATCCATCACAGTGATGGGCGCCGAAAGTATCACAAAGCATCCAGAGATGGTAAAGAGTAGAACGATGGAGGTCCTCCTGCTCTTCAACTCGGGGTCACTGCCCATCTTCCCAGCACCATCCCTGCAGCTGCCCTTCAGGGCTCGGCGAGCTATGCTGGACACTAGAATGTGCCGGGTGGTGAGAGAATTCATCAACAGGAGCAAGGGAATAGGAACAAATAAGTTTGAGATGTTGGTGACCCACCGGTGAGCTGCCCAGCCCGGTGAAGTGTGATAAACGGTGATGGTGCGGCAACCCCACTGGACACTGTTCACAAAGTAAGCAGCCTCGTAGCGCCAAGGTTAGGGAATGGTGATCATAACGTTAACCATGGTCACAGTTGATAAGACCACATTGCCCATTCTTTCAGTTCAATACCTCGCCTTCAATCTGTGGCAGCAAATTGCTACAAAATGGTCAAAGGTGAAGGCTATGGTGAACCAGACGGAGAGACGGAAGCTCACCCCTTGCAGGAATATATTGAGTTGGCAGATGGGAGTGTAGTCCAATGGCGAGCCTGGGAAATGATTCCTGATGATCTAGCTCACAACCACAATGAAGACAAGGACCATCAGATTTGCCGTTGCTATGGCCTTCATGTAGCAAGTGATTCTTTGGGAAAAGCCACAATTCCCTCAAGAAAGAATCAACAGGGTCATCAGGTTCGCCAAAAAATAAATAAAACCTCCGGATCATGAGATGTACCAAACGCTCAGTGGATAAGTGCATGGATGAGGTCAGGAATAGCAAGGCTTTTGGGAGCTGCTGATAATTTTAGATTTGTGCAACAATGAAAGATGTTGCCATCTTATTGGCAACGCATTGTCTGTGTCGTGGAATTAATCAGAAGGTGATTTTGCACCACGCGGTTTCCATATTTCAGGACAATGCTTTTTTTTTCTAATTTAGAAGCAGAACAGAGAAAATTTACCTGCCTCACTCCTGGGAATCATGTTTTGTTTGGTAAAGATATGTGATGCCTAAATTCATTTGAGCCCAGAAGGATGTGAGGTCATCGCATTGAAATATTTAAGATCTTGAGGGCACTGGACAAAGTGGATAATGTGGAGTTCTCTTGAGGTAAAGATTATAACAAGAGGGCACAGTTTAGGAACAAGCAGTTTGCCATTTCAAACAGAGATAAGAGATGGTTATTCCCTAAGAGGGTGGTTAGTACATAGAAAACTCTTCCCTTCAACATAGTGGCAGCTGAGTCTCGAAACCTGAGTTCGATACATTTTGGGTACCCATGGGGTTCAAGGGTGATGAAATGCACGAAGAAAAGCGGCGATTTGTCAGATCAGCTATGATCTTACTGAAAGATGGGAGGTGTTCAAAGGGCCAACTGGACTATTCCTGCTTCTCATTCCGATGTTCCAATTCTCCTCTTCTATGGCTAACGTCTGTCAAAAATGTTGTCATTTTGAAATGTCTAAAATTTCTGCCATTGCCATCAAGAATCTGTCTGCCTCAGCGTTAAATATAAATGAGGATTCTGCCTTCACAGCTCTGTCTGTGGCAAGAAGCTCCAAACATTCACAACCCGCTATGAGGACAAATTCCTCCTCATCTCAGAATTAATTCATTATTTCTTTATGAGTATTCTCTCTGGGACATTTCAGAACAGAACAGGCAAGAAAATGTCACAACAGTTTTTTTTCTTTCAGAAATTTCAAGGATTACAATGATGGGAATGAGAATTTCTCTTAGAACTGCTGGTGGCCCCATTTTCAGGTGACAGTAGAAACAGCCAAAGCACACCAATGAGGGGAATCTTCATCCAGCAATTAACTGGCCAAGCCCTGAAAGAATCCAATATGTCTCAATGAGGTCACCTCTCATTCTCCTACACTCCAGTGAGTAGAGTCCCAATCTGTTTAACTTTTGCTCGTAAGACAGTCCCTCCAACCTTGTGATCATCCTGATGCTCCTTGTCTGAATTGTGTCCGAAGATTTTTTTTTCTTTTCCTCAATAGCAGGCCAAAACTGCACACAGTACTTCAAGTGTGGTCTTAACATCACCGTGGACAGTTGCAATAAGACTTCCAAACACTGATACTCCAATCCCCTTGAAAGATGGGCCAACATGCCATGAGTCTTCTTGGTTGCTGGCTGCACCTTTGTGCTTGCTTGTTACGTTTTGTGCAAAATACCTGAAGTCATTTTGTTTTCCATCTTTCTGCAGCCTTTGTTTTCTGTTTAAGAAAAACTGTTCTTTTGATCTACCTTCCAAAATGAACAATGTGACATTTTACCGCATGACCTTTGGTAATGTTTCACTTCACCTTTCAATATTTCTTTGTAAACCATTGTACTTTCTCACAAGAGATAACAAGGTATAGAGCTGGATGAACACAGCAGGCGAAGCAGCATCAAAGGAGCAGAATCTGCTTTTCCACTTATGTTTGGTGTCATTTGTAAATTTGGCTTCAGTACATTTTTTTCTTTTCTCCAGGTTGTTAATATTTACAGTGAACAGTAACAATCCCAGCACTGATCCCTGTGGAACCTCACAGACCATGGATGGCTGTGCAGTAAATGAATACCTTATCAACACTCATTGTCTCCTGGCCATTGAAAAATTCTCTATCCAGACCAGTAAGCTACGTCCAACAGCATGGGCTCTTATGACTCAACCTTCTGTGAAGAACACTGTTGAACACCTTCTTAAATCCCAATTAAAACACATCTACTGATTCCCCTCCAACCATTCCAGTTGAGACTTCCTTAAAATTTTCAAATAAATTACTCAGTCATAATTTTCCTTTCCTGGGGTTGCGCTGACTCAGCTTGATGAGATTAATAGTTTCCAACTGACACACAATCTCATCTTCAATAATTGATCCGAATATATTTTCGACAAGTAAGGTACTAACCCATGTTTTGCATCACTTGCTTTTGGAAAAGCAGTGTCATATTGTCGGTTTTCCAAACGTCTAGTAGTTCTTCACAATCCAAGGATTTTAGTAAATTACAGTCAATATATACAGTATCCCTGTATCTATTGCTTTCTTTTTTAGATCAGGGCCTGTAGCCCTATTATTTATTGAATATTCCTTCTTGAGTGATGGAGATCGGACTTAAATCATCTACCGTTTTGAAATGTCAGCTTTCCTGCTCCACTGATACTGCCTGGCCTGCTGTCTCCATGCAGCTCCACACCTTGTTATCACATGACTGTTGAAACTGCAACCTCCATTACTTAACTGCCATCAGAAAGTCTTTCCACAACCACCTTCGATTTTGACCTTGTTTCTATCTCAACAGGCACGGTTCAACTGGCTGAGCAGTCAAGTATTTTCTGCTCACACACACCTCCGTGCTCATTTCTTTGGACAAGGGTCCACGCCCCGTCCCAACGACCTCTTTGCCCAACTCCAACATTCTCCCTCCACCTGGACCCCTCCCTCCAGCCATTTACCTGCACTCGATCTGCATTGAGAACTGTCGACGTGACATTAGTCGCCTCAATTTCACTGCCCCCTCAACAAATCCAACCTATCTCTCTCCGAACTGATTGCACTCCCTGCACTCAGATCTAACCCTGACGTTGCCATCAAGCCTGCGGATAAGGGTGGTGCTGTTGGAGTCTGGCGTATTGACCTCTACCCTGCTGTTTCCATGTTGTGTTACTCTCTGATACTACCACCTTTCTTGATAGGAATTCCTTCAGGTAATATCAAGCAGTGAGAGATTGTGTGATATTTCCAGCCATGTAGGTGCATTGGTGACACAAATAGAATAAACAATTATGAACTGATTGCCATAACGGAGTGTGACCGAGACAGGAAACTGAACTTTCTGCAACAACGGATCAGTGTGATTACGATGAATCCGACAGAATGGTAAAGGGTAAGAATAATTGTTTGGAGGTGGCAATAAAATCCCACTGCATAAAAAGATTGGAGAGTGATAGCACAGAACACCATTTATTTATAAACTGATACGAGTGGTAAGGAAAATCCAAGGATATATGTCAAACAATATGATGATTGGGCTGAATCACCATAGATCTATGGAAATCACTTTTGACAAAGTAATCGAGCTATTTGAGGACGTTGCCAGCAGATTGGCGAAGCAGGGTTGTGAAGAGCTGGCCGTTTTTTGATGCAAGTTTATAAGATTATGAATGGCATGGGGACAGAGGAAAGTATTAAGCACTTCCCCAGGGTGGAGGGGTCAAGCACGAGGGGACGCAGGTTGCAGGTGCGGGGGCAGGGTGGGGGAAAGTTTAAAAAAGATGTGTGATGCAAATCTTTCACATAAATGGTGATGGGTGCCTGGAATACACTGCCATAGTAGGTAGTGGAAGGAACCTCTAAAGTCTCATTCAAAGAAGAACCTGGAAGAATACATGAACAGTAATGCAATAGAGAGACACAGCTCCTGTGAGTGAAGGAAGGGCAAAGGTGTTGGCGCAGGCTTCAGGGACTGAAGGGCCTGTTCCTGTGCTTTATTGTCCTTTGTTCTTTGTTCAGTGATACGAGCACTGGGCCATTCATCTCGAGGCAAAGACAATGTTATTCAATGTTTTAAAAAAATCTGAAACGGAATTTCTAACCAAGACAAAAAATCCATTGTCTATTGTTTGAAAGGCTCTTTTTTTGTTTTACTGATGACCTTCAGAGAAGCACCTTGTTAATCTTCAAGATCTGGTTTACGTGTGACTCCAGATGTGGCTGACTCTCAACTACCCTCTTGACAATAAAGGATAAACAATAAATGCTGGCCTGGACAGTCATGCCCACATCCTGGAGTAATTATAACACTCAGTGCATTATATCTTCATTTTTAGAGTGCTTTTTGATAAATTCTATTTGAGTTTAGAGCGAATTTAGAGCACATGGTTGAAGAAGGTTGATTGAGGATTGCTCTGCTGGAAGGGAACAGACAACAGAACTGAGATAACAAGGCAGAGAGCTGGATGAACAAAGCAGGCCAAGCAGCATCAGAGGAGCAGGAAGCCTGTCTTTTTGGGCCTGGAACCTTCTTCAGAAAATGGCACTTCAGACAATAGAACTGTAAGGGCCATTCTCAGATGTGCAGGCTGTGATGAGTTATGTACTGCAAGCAGTACATCGTGGACACCAGCTGTTCATAATCTATGATTTGGATTTGAAGGAATGTATTGAATACAATAGACAATAGGTGCAGGAGTCGGCCATTCAGCCCATCCAGACAGCAGCACCATTCATTATTTTCATGGTGATCATCCACAATCAGTATCCTGTTCATGCCTTATCCTCAAACCCTTGATCCCACTATCTTTAAGAGCTCAATCCATCTCTTTCTTGCAAGTTTGTGTGTGACAGAAAACTGTGTAGAAACATTTGTTGTCAAGCTGACAGTGTTCACAAGAATTTCACAGGCTGAGTGAACGGTAAGGAAATTTGAGCAGAATATCATTCGGATAATTGTGAGGTTATCCACTTTGTTTGATGTAAACATTGCGTACAATACTTATTAAATGGCCAAAGATTAGAAATTGCTGAGGTCCAAAGATACCCGGGTGACTTTGTTTGTTGGTCGATGAAAATGAGCATGTCGATGCCACATGCAATTAGGAAAGCAAATGGTTTGTTGTTATTGAGTGGAGGATAATTAATGTACATTTGTAAGGAAGTCATGCCATTTTGGTCTCCTTACAATGGAAATAAATATATTTCCATGGAGGGTATGCAAAGTGATTCCCCAGACTTATCCTCAGGACAGTCTGAATTTCCTGTGGGGAGAGATTGAGGAGGCAAGGATTGTATTCTCTGAATTGTCACAAAATGAGAGGTGATGTCTTTGTGACTTCGGAAATTCTGAAAATGCTCAACAGGGGTGGCTTGCTGGTTCAGTGGCTAGCACTGCTGCCTCACAGCAACTCACGGGCTAGGCTCAATTTCACTCTTCGGTGACTGTCCGTATGGAGTTTGCACATTCTCCCTGTGTCTGCATTGGTATCCTCCGGGTGGTCCAGTTTCCACCCCAGTCCAAAGATGTGCAGGCTAGGTGGGTTGGCCATGCTCACTTGCCCACAGCGTTCAGTGAGGATTTAGGTTAAGTTGGTTATAGAAGGGTGGGGCTGGGTGAGAGTCAGCGTGGATTTGTTGGGTTGAAGGGATTATTTTGGCATTGTAAGGGTGCTAAGTCTAAGGATAGAACCGAAAGGAGATATTCCCTGGCTGTACCAATGGATACAGTTGCAGAATAAGGGGAAAGGCATTTAGGGCTGCCAGTCACTGAGGATGTGCTGAATCTCTGTGACTTGAAACTGGAGCACACTGATACACAGACAATGGACTGTTCAGGGCAATTCGCCTTCCTCTAACAAAGAAAGTAAATGAAATTTTGGCATTTACTCCTCAAAGAATGCAGCATAAACACGGTGTTCATTCTGCAGCAAATGTCCCAAACATTAGTGAGCTTCCAACTGCAGCATTCAGTACAGCTTTGGGTCTCTGGCTGGAGGAGGGATGGAGTTGCATTGGATGGAGTTTAGAGCAGGTTCACTGGATTGATTTGAGAGATGAGACATGAGAGGTTCATCTTATGATGACATATTGAGCATTTTCAGCCCGTTCTCAAAAAAGTCGAGAGAGAATGAGAGGAAATCCACGTGAAGCACATCTGAGTGCAGGATGCAATGACAAAGTAGACATAGAGATGACGTTTCCTCATGCTGCGACAGTCTAGAATAAGAGACCAATGTTTCAGGTTCAGGGAGTAGCAAATTTAAAACAGAAATGAGGAGGAAATAATTCTCTCAAAGTGTCATGAATCTGTGATAAGGACATTGAGTAAATATAAGAAAGAGATGAACCGACTTTTAATGAGTAACGGGTTGAAAAGCTAAGAGAATGAGCAGGAAAGTGGAGTTGAGGCAGAGATGAGATCAGAAAAATGGCAGAGCGGACAGAAGGGGCTGAATGGCCAACTCTTGCTCCTCGTGCTAATGCTCCTGGGACGTCAGTGCACCGAGATAGCATTGACACTCACTGTCCCATTGCCAAGCAGTTCCATCAAGAATGAAAAGCTGCGACTTGTCTTACTTGCTGCTTGTTGTTTCATGTCACAACATGTCACTGTTTGCTCAGTGAGTTCGAGCAGCTGTGACAACATGAACCTTGCTCATGCTTGTTGTTGTCAGGAGGACAGTTGTAGCTGAGGATTCAGCTGATAAGGGGACAGCTCTTGCTCTGACCAACTGCTGTTGGCATTGGTTGGGAGGATGTACCGACTGACAATCATAACAATATTAGAGCATAAGAAATAGGAGCAGCAGTAGGCTATCTGGCCCCTCGATCCTGCCCTGCCATTCAATAAGATCATGGCTGATCTTTCTGAGACTCAGCTCCACTTACCCGCCCATCACCATCACCCTCAATTCCCTTACTGTTCAAAAATTATCTAGCCTTGCCTTAAAAAAACATTCAGTGAGGTAGCTTTAATCGCTTCACTGGCAGGGAATTCCACAGAATCACAACCCTTTGGGTGAAGAGGTCCCTTCTGACCTCAGTCCTCCATCTGCTTCCCTTTTTTTGAGGCTATGGCTCCAAGTGCTAGTTTCACCTGCTCGTGGAAACACCCTTCCTGCTCCCACCTTATCTATTCTCTTGACAATGTTGAACATTTCTTGAAGATCTCACCTCATTCTTCTGAATTCCAACGAGTATAATCCCAGCCTACTCAGTCTATCTTCATAATCTAACCCTCTCAACTCTAAAATCAACGAGTGAATCTTCTCTGCTCCCCTTCCAGTGTGAGTATGTCCCTTCTCAAGTAAGGAGACCAAAACTGCACACAGTACTCCAGGTGTGGCCTCACCTGGATCCTCTGCAGCTGTAGCATAGCCTCCCTGTTTTTAAACTCCATCCCGAGAGCAATGACAGACAAAATTCCATTTGCCTTTTTTTATTGACCTGCTGCAACTGCAGTCCTCCTTTTAGCGATTCATGCACGTGGACTCCCAAGTCCCTCTGCAAAGCAGCGTGCTGCAAAATGGATGACCTCACACTTACCAGCATTGTACTCCATCGGCCAAGTTTGATCAACTTGTTTGAAAACCTTCAGAACTCACCATCCTTAGTTACATGCTGAGAGTAGGACTTGAACATCTAACGCCTGTCGTAGAGGCAGTGCCACTGATGACTCTTTTTTTCTCACACTCTGAGACATTTGAAAATTTGTCTGAGATTTTGAAACTGTATCTCAGGACATGGCCTGGGTTAGGGACTTAGTGACGCGTTCATTACACTGGTTGTCACCTCCCCAACAAGCCCAAGAAATTCAAATATTGAGTTAGTTTACAGAGCAGAGAATAGGGAGATTTCATCACATTCTTCATCCCCTGTCTGCATCTCCTCTGGAACAGTGCGTAAATGCAAGTGTTTGTGCAGGTGCTGGTTCAACACAGCGGGGACGTTGCCCTGAATGCTCAGTAGAGCGAGTTTGAACCTTGGAAATCCACCACCCGGGTAAAGCCAATACAGATGTGAAGGGTGGTGATGGGCTCCGACTGGACCACGGAGTAGCTGGAAATGACAAAGAGCAGAATGGTGGTGGTCTTCCTGCTCTTCTGTTCAGGATCTCTCCCTGTTTCTCCAGCATCACTGCTGCTGCTCTTCAGGGCCCAATGAGTCCTGTTGATTGCAAGAATTGGGTAGAGAATTTCTATTGGAAGCTCTTCTGATCCCATTTTTGGCTGAACACAGAAACAGTCAAAATGAGGCTATATGTTGAATAGAACTCAATTTATACAGAAGCTAATGGTCTCATGGGAGCGTGAACAGGTCTCATGAGGCTCAATGTTTTGAAAAAAAAAACAGAAGTTAACATGTCCTGGCATTGAGCAGGATTTACAATGAACTCTGTGATCCCGAAAGAACGTGGGCCAGTGCCTTTCATGCTCTTGAGATCTGACTTCTGAGAGAGCCACGAGAGATCTGATTCTTTCAGCCTGACCCTAGTCGGGTGCAGGGCATCACGTGTCCCAGGAGGTAGATAGTAAGAATCAAGTTTCACCCTTTTCAATCAACCTTTGCTGAGACATGGATCTGAAGATAATGGGATTCCAACCCAGGCTTTGTAGCCCAGAGAGAGGAATCCTACAACTGTGCAACATTAGCCCAAGTTTCTTCTTTCTAACATTGCCCTTCTGTTCCTACCTATAATATGTACATTCAGTAACTAATGATAAAAGCATTCTTAAAGAGACATTTTCCATTTTCCAGCAGAAAAAATCTTCCTGTCATGATTTCGATGCTATACACCATGAGGATTATTATACATACACATACAAATTAAAATGTTTGTCATTAGAAGGAAATTTTATTCAAATGTGTTTAAGTCAGGGCATTTTATATTACATTGGTTTAATTTATATTTGCTGCTGACATTGTCGATGAAAATTGTTCTCATCAGCGTACACCTGTAGTTTTAAGTTCCAGGAATACGTCTTTTTCCCAAGAGATCTCTGCATAAGAAGCATTCTGTCCCTCGACCATTCCTATGTTCATTCTGATATTTTTTCCTTTCTTAATACTTTTCTGTAAGGGGCCTCTGCACTGCTGTAATTTAGAATGAAAGTCCGATAAAGTCCATGACTGTCAACTTATCATAGAACTTTGTATTTTGCCTTAGACACCAGGAAGACCATAACACCTTAAGCCGTTATAAATTAAAAATCTCTCCACCCTTTCTGCAAAGTTTCTCAATTCCCCAGCATCCTCTGTACATTCTACCGAATGATGACTCTTGTGGAAAGAAATTTCTCCTCATCCATCCTTTCATCCTGCTGTCACTTCTGTGAAAACCGTGACAGATCACGATTGCCCCACATGAGGAAATATCCCCTATGAGCCAGCTTTATCAAGTGTCAATTCAAGTTCAATTCATGAAGCTGAAAGCCCCCGACTTAAAATGATACAAAGGATTGGATCCATTGAAATAATGCTGGGTTTACAGAACCTGATTGTTAGTTTTTAAGTGGAATACCAATTGCAGTTATGGGAAAGGCAGATGGATCGTCCAAAAACTGTGTATCTCGGAAGGAAATGGGCACTAAAATCAAAAGTGTGTTGTTCAGGGCATATTCTCTCTCATCTGTTGATACAAAGAATCAGAAGAATATTGGGTTTGCATTTTATTGATATTTCAAAACAAGAGGACTTTCTTAATTCCCCAAACCAAGAGTGTGAAGAAAGAAAAGAACATCAAATCAGTCAGTAATGTTGACTGATGATTCCACTGATCCTCTCTGGTGGAAGAACAAATGTGAATGGGTGCTCAACAGACAGCTTCAATCGAATCTCTTTATGTCGAGACGAATTAAAGAGGGAATCATTAAATAAGACCATAAGACCATAAGATATAGGGTGAAAGTAAGGCCATTCGGCCCATCATGCCCACTCCGCCATTTTAATCATGGCTGATGGGCATTTCAACACCACTTCCCTGCACTCTCCCGTAGCCCTTGTTTCCTTTTGAGATCAAGAATTTGTCGATCTCTGCCTTGAAGGCATCCAACGTCCCGGCCTCCACTGCACTCTTCAGCAATGAATTCCACAAGCCCACCACTCTCTGGCTGAAGAAATGTCATCTCATTTCAGTTTTAAATTTACCCCCTCTAATTTTAAGGCTGTGCCCACGGGTCCTAGTCTCCCTGCCTAACGTAAATAACTTCCTAGCGTCCACCCCTTCTAAACCAGACATTATCTTGTAAGTTTCTATTAGATCTCCCCTCAACCTTCTCAACTGTAATGAATACAATCCCAGGATCCTTAGCCGTTCATCATATGTTAAACGTACCATTCCAGGGATCATCCGTGTGAATCACTGCTGGACATGCTCCAGGGCTAGTATGTCCTTCCTGAGGTGTGGGGCCCAAAATTGACACAGTATTCTACATGGGGCCTAACTGGAGCCTTATAAAGCCTCAGAAGCACATCGCTGCTTTTATATTCCAACCCTCTTGAGATAAACGACAACATTACATTCGCTTTCTTAATTACGGACTCTACCTGCAAGTTAACCTTTAGAGAATCCTGGACCAACACTCCCAGATCCTTTTGTACTTGTGATTTGTGAATTTTCTCACCGTTTAGAAAATAGTCCATGCCTGTATTCTTTTTTCCAAAGTGCAAAGCTTCACATTTACTCACATTGAATTTCATCAGCCATTTCCTGGACCACTCTCTTGAACTGTGTATATCTTTCTGCAGCTTCCCCACCTCCTCAGTATCGCCTGCCTGTCCACTCTCTTCGTATGATCGGCAAAATTCGCCAGAATGCCCCCAGTCCCTTCATCCAGATCATTAATATATAAGGTGAACAGCTGTGGACCCAACACTGAACCCTGTGGGACACCATTCGTCACCGGTTGCCATTCCGAAAAAGAGCCTTTTATCCCAACTCTTTGCCTTCTTTCAGACAGCCATCTTAAATGGTGAATTTACCCTGGAAATAGTGTCACAAAAACCCGGTTGATTGTATCTTACAAAGTGGCCTGGCTGTTTCAAATATATTGGATGGACTGAGCGTGAAATGGTTGAAGTATGAACACCTGGGATGCTTCTTGACAATGTTGCAACTATACCTTACGTTAATAGAATTAGAAACGAAAGGGAGGAGTCTTCAGAAAAGGGAGATGAATTGGACATTCAGTTCCTTGAAGCAATCATCAAAAAAAACCTCAGAACAGAAGCTGATGGAAAAGAGAGAATGGCTGACATGTTTAGTTCATCTTTGCTAATAGAAATTCAGGTCCTGAATTGAGAGAGTTACACCAAACAGCCTATTTAGATACCAAGTCAGAACAAATCCTTGGATTCATTATTTCAAAAACTAGCATTAATGAGGAAATTAGGGCCATCTTAAACACCTTGAGAACAAAGACACAGACCTTTGGATGTGAGAGAACGTTAAAAAGTTATTCTTATGCACATTTTTATTTCAACAGATTGAAAAGCTCAAAATGATCGGGTGGAATCCAGCAGGCTTCGAACAATGAAGTCATGTTTTAGCAACTTGTGGCCTTCTTTGCAAAAGGAAGGTAAGCCATGAAGCGATCCTAATGGTCATACTGTGTTTCAGTAGCCAGGAAATATTTGGTCAGGTGCTACATCAAAGGCTGCTGCAGAAAATGAAATCTCATGGTGCCGTGGATAAAGTATTGACACACAAATAGATTATCTGGCTGATTGGAAACAGGTGGAAGATATAAATCGATCTTTTTGTTGTAGCAATTTATGACAAGTGGTACATCATGGGCGAAGCTCTGAGGCCTCAAATATTCATAAATTTGCGAAATCACTTGCTTAAAAATGGACAAAATGTACGATTTATATTTTTGCTACTTCACCAAAATAGATAGAAAGTGAAGTTATTGTTAAGACAGAAGAAGTCGACAAAGATAAATTAAGCACAAGCAACAGAAATAGAAGACAGCGTATTACATTTAAAACTTTAAAATTGTCAGTGTTGGCAAGAGGAATGAAGAATGATCTCATCCTTTTTAATGAGATGACAGAGCTCTGAGATGTGTAGGGATTTGGGTGTGGGAGCATATGAATTGGAAAATACTGGTATTCCCAGAAAGCAAGGCCCAGTGGGAGGGAAAATACCTTTTATTGCAAGGGGATTTGAATGCAAAGAAGAGTGGCTCATGATTAGAATATTTCACCGTGAAATATTTGAAAACAACTTTAAACACATTTGTAACTTAGAATTTGCAGTTGCTCTTGAGGAGGGACGGTTGAAAAATGAGAAATGCTTAAATTCATTCATTGAGTAGTTTTGACTGTGGTTACAATCACTTTGGAAAACAGATTTCGAAATTCTATGAGCTGACCAAAAAAGAAAGAAAGTTCAACCAGTGTGAAACATTGAAGAGTGTTTTCCGAAGCATTTGTAATATATTACTGCCTTCGAATTAGTTGAATTTACACAAAAGTGAAATGACCAAAATCTGAAATAACGACAGAAAATATCACAAATACATAATAGGTTAGGAAGCATCATGGAGAGAGAGAGTGGGTTGACACTGTGAGAGAGAGAGAGAGATATTGACATAGAGATGCAGAGAAAGATTGAGAGAAAGGAAGACAGAAAGAAAGAGAGAGACAGAGAGAGTGGAATCCAGCATAGTGAAGCAATGGGAGAGCACGATAGTGACACAGAGAAAGAAGGAAAGAATGACAGGGGAACACAGGAAGCGGCAAAGTGGGTCAATGTTACAGAGGAAAGACAGTGAAAAATTCATCATATCTTTCATTTTTCCACATTGATCAGAATGAATTTCAGTGAGCTGCAGCAGGATAGTTCAAAAATCATAATTTCTGCCTCCAAATTGGGTGATTGATGGAATCGCTGTTACGTGGAAAGGCAGTGACAAAGCAAGGCTTTGACAGACATGTTCCACCATTGAAGAAGTGTCTGGAAAAGGGTCACTGGCCCTGAAATTTTACCTGTGCTTTCTCTCCCAATGTACAGCCAGATCTACTGAGTATCTCCAGTGATTTCTGCTTTAGTTTCTGATCGCCAGCACCCACAGTTAGTTATTTTGAAAGTGCGCCCTGCTTCAAATCAAAATTGAGACTTCTCATGAGCCTGTCAGGAATGTTGATAAAGCATCACTAATATCTGGGCACATTGAGTTGGAAGGAAAGCTGAACGATTTTGGGTTTTTGATTTTCTATTCTGTGCAGGTGGTTTGCTTAAACAAAGTGTCAGATAATTATTTATTGAAATTATGGACAAAGAAACATTTCTGAGAAATCATGTGACTTAAGCAAAATGACCAGATGATGACTCTTTGATGAAGGTAAACTTCAGCTTGTGTGCTTAATTTATGAGTTAAAACCCAGATTAAGGTTGATGACGAGATAACCCGAGGAAGTCCAGCTCGAAGAGAAAACATGTGTACCAGCAGAAGAAGTACAGATTTGACAGTAACCAGGTCATCAAACTTGGGAAAATTGCTGTATTAGCAGCCCATGTAGATAGAGCTGGGAAAATGTAACAGTTTCTTTTTTCAGACTTAGCTTCTGTGCGTCTCCCCTGATGAGAGAGAGAGGGACTAATGGAGAGAAACAAGTCTGATGAATGTGCGTAAACTCACAGAAGGAAAATGCTTGGGATCTTATCAGTCAAGTAAGAGCAGGGAGTGAACAACAATTCATTGGGGTTCAATGCCCTTCGCACTTTCTTTGTTTGTTGTGCATGTGTGTGTAGTGCAATAAGAAGAGGGCAAAGAGTTCCAACTGATACATGGTAAATTGATGCTTTATTTTCAGGTTTCTCTTGATTAGATCTGATTTCGTCACAATGAACAGGAGTTTTTTATTATCTACAGAAATCTATTCAGTGATTTCTATTAACGTGAGTTTATGAGAAAAGCAAATTGAGAACTTCTTGCTAGTTTGGTTAAACCTTTAAACTTTGGGCTAAACCAGCGTCAGCAGAGTTTGATCATCAGATCACTTTCCCAGTGGGTCATGAGACTGCCACGGTTGAATTTCATTCTGTTATTTATATCCCATCAAGTCTTTTGGTAAGTCTGGATTACAAACGATCTGACAGAATCAGAACTGAACAGTCGTTTCACCATGATGCCCATCAAAAAACACTTTTCCCGAAGACCTCCCAAGTACGCATGTTGAAAATCTATTTTGTACAAACCTTGGACATGACCCACCAACAAATGTCAATCCTAATCTTAATCTAAAACTCCAAGCCTTTCCTCATCTTCAAGAGGTACATTGGGTTTTTTTGAGATGCATTCAATGCCTTGTATGTGGCATGAACTTACAGAGGAAGAGGTGAAGAGGGCAGTTGCAACGTTTAAAAGTCATTTGAATAAGTGTATGAATAAGAAATATTTGCAGGGATATTGGTCAATCAAAAACAGATAGGACTATTTTAATTTGAGATTTTAGGCCGCAGGAACTGTTGGGCTGAAGGGTCTGTTTCCATGCTGTGTAACTCTAATCCTCTGATTTTCTTCTCGAGGATTCCAACATTAAATAGTTTCATAATATACAGTAATATGAAGTAGAGTATATAGGATATTTGCAACAAAACAGGTAAATTGCTGGCTCACGTAGAATAAATATGTGTGATCTGATTGGCATAAAGGAGACATTGTTGCAGGGTGACCAAGTTGGAAACTGAAGGTCTTGTAACAAAAGGTAAAGATGTGGAGTATCAATGCTACATAACCACGATGAGCAATAATAATTGTTTGGAGGGCTCATGGAACAGAAAATAGCAGCGCTAGTTCCGGAAGGAAATTAATTTCAACATGAAGTACATCTGACTAAGGGAATGCAACAATATTGGCTGATGATAATTTATGTACAGCCTGGGTAAATCAAATGAATACCAACAGAATGGAGACAAACACTTGGAATTTTTATTGTATACATTTGTCGAATGCTGGCTGGCCCAGAATTATTACCTATCACAAATTGTCCATGGACAGACTATCTTGATGGCCATTTTTAGAGTCAGCCCTATTGCTGCCAATCTGGGTCAAATGTAGGCTGTACCAGATACCTAAAGGAGATCAGTGAACCTAATGGTCAGAAGTACTCATCTCTTTGCAATTAGGGTATATTTTTATTGAATTCAAATGACAACAACTGCCATTTGGCGATTGGAATCTCTGACCCCAGACCATTAATATAGGAACCTATGTTATTTGTTCATTGAATTTCCCGTGACATTACCACATTCCTCTGTGGAATGTGCATGAGATGGACTTTTGGAGCCGTTTATGAGGAAACATCTGAGAGGTGAGGTTATTTTGCACCCTGCATCATGCATCAAGAAAGGGCTATTTAATAACCTCATTGTAAAAGTACACACACAGAACATGAGAAATTGTCACTTTTATCAACAAGATTGAGAAATACTATCTTTTCTAAATGATGAGTTGGTGGAGTTCTGAGATGCAGAGTGATATGATTGTTCTTGTGTACACATTGATAAATGGTATTCTTCAGGTTTGCAAGGCATTAGGAAGCTAAGTTGAATATAGGGTCTTTAACCTTCACGATGAGTCTGAAATTAATGAGACTAGATTGCCGTTTCATTACTCCAGTGTGGCATTTACATCCCAGATTTTTATCAGAAAAAGAGCCACCACTTTTTATCGTTCAGTAAAGCCTACGTATATGCTGATGACAAAGTGACACACTCACGTCTCCCGTTCTATTCTGTGAACATTCTTCGGAAAAGCTCTCAATAACATGACCGTACCTCGTCAATGACATTGTGCATTCACCTATCTGTTGGAAAGTTGCTTCTCTCCCTTCAGAGCTACTTTGGATTCTTTAACAAAATAAATGATATCCACACAAATTGTGGGAAAATGAACATTTCTTTCAGCTAAAATAACATGAAAAGGCCATAAATTCAGCTCTAACTTGGATGCACTTTAGCTCATGAGAAGGGAAAGTTGAAAAAATTAGAAATTCTAAAGTTTGTTTCGTGTGTTGTTTTGACTGTGGTTAAAATTAATTCCATAGACAGGTTTACATTATGCTGAAGATGCCTGAAGAAGAAGTTCACCTCGTGCTAAACATTGAGCAGATGTTTCAGGAGGCAATCATGATTTTTCTACATTCGGATTAGTTAGATTTGGCAAAATATCAGAAACAAACATCAGGTCAGGAAGCCTCTGTATTTCAAGAAGGTAGAGGAGAGAGCGAGACTCTGAGGGGAGTTTAAATAGTACAGCAGAGAGTGCAGGACAGAGAATGGAAAACAAATAAATGGTGGAGAGGGACAAAGATGTGGGTGAGGTCATAGAGAGGCAGAGAGGTAAAGAGAAACAGAGGAGCATTCAGAGGGGGAGAGAGAGTGAGAAAGACAGGGGCAAATATACAGAGAAAGAGTGAAAGCTTCAAAAGATCTTCCATTGAACCACATGGACGAGATGAATCTAAATGAGTTGCTGCAGGCCCGTCCATATATCGCAGTCACTGCTGGCAAAAAGGAGCTGATAATTGAACAGCTGTTTGGTGGCAACGGCATTGTCAAAAAAAGACAGGACTGACGCCTGGCTAGTGATTTCTGTAACCTTCGTTTATCAAACTCAAATGTCCATTCTGGGCCTCCTACAGTGCCACAACAATGCCACCCGAAGTGTGCAGGAACAGCACCACATATTTTGCTTGGAAAATCTGCAGTATAATGGTATCAACGTGAACTTCACAAGCTTCAAAATCTCCCCTCCCCCTACCGCATCCCAAAATCAGCTTGTTCCTGCCTCCTTTACCTGTCCTTCCTCCTACCTATCACCTCCTCCCACCTCAAGCCCCATCACCATCTCCTACATACTAGCCTCATCCCACCCCCTTGATGTATCCATTCCCCCTGGGCAAACCTATCGCCCCCCATAACTCCCCAAATACATGCATCTTCAATGGCTTTATCCCCGTCTCTTTGACCTGTCTGTCTCCTCTCCATCTGTCTTCTCGTCTATCCATCTTATATCCGCCTCCCCCTCTCTCCCTATTTATTTCATAAACCCCTTCCACTCCTCCATTTTTGAAGAAGGGTCTAGTCCCGAAACATCAGCTTTCCTGCTCCTCTGGTGTTGCTTGGCCTTCTGTGTTCATCCAGCTCTACACCTTGTTATCTCAAATTCTCCAGCATCTGCACTTTCTACTATCTCAGATGCTGGAGATCACAGTTTGTCAGATGGCTTCCACGCAGAGACACATAAATTTTGTTCATTTAGATTTAGCGAGATTGGCATCTATTGACCAGAGGGCAGTTAAGAGTCCGAAACATGGCTGTAGGTCTGTTGTCGCATGTGGAACAGACCAGATAAAGAAGATAGAATTCCTTTACAATGTTAGTTCTCAGATAGCAAGTAGCTTTCGAGATTAAGAGCCAATAATGGCTGCATAGCCACTGTTGGGTGAGTTTTGTTTTATGAATGCAAGTTTGTCATGGCGGGATTTGGCCACAGAACCTAAAATATTAGCTTTTGGATTTTGGATTGTTGGTCCAGTGATGTTATACTTACACCATCAACTCCTCCGTAAATGAAAATTACATATGTAGCTTACAGAGAATAGAACAGGGAGATTTGACCAGTTTCTTCATCTCCTCTCTGAACCTCCTCTGGGTCAGTGCATAAATACATGTGTTTGTGCAGGAGCTGGTGCACATCATCAGAAATGTTGCCCTGATTGCCAAATACAGTGAGTTTGATCCATGGAATGCCACTGTCTGGGTGACACCGACACAGATATGGATCACAGTGATGGGCAGCGACAGCAGTATGAAACACCCAGAGATGGTGAAGAGCAGAATGATGGACGTCCTCCTGCTCTTCAGCTCGGGGTCTCTGCCCAGCTTCCCAGCACCACCACCGCTGCTGCTCTTCAGGGCTCGGCGAGCTCTGCTGGCCACTAGGATGTGCCGGGCAGTGAGAGAATTCAACAACAGGAGCAGGGGAATAGGAAGCAAAATGTTTGAGATGTTGGTGACCCACCGGTGAGCTGCCCAGCCTGGTGAAGTGTGATAACTAGTGATGGTACGGCAGCCCCACTGTACACTGTTCACAACATAAGCAGCCTCATAGCGAAAAGGTAAGGGAATGTTAATTATAATGTTAAGCACGCTCACTGTGGATATGACCACATTGGCCGTTCTTTCAGTGCAATACCTCACCTTCAATCTGTGGCAGCAAATTACTGCAAAGCGGTCAAAGGTGAAGGCTATGGTGAACCAGATGGAGAGATGGAGGCTCAGCCCTTGCAGGAAAGTATTGAGTCGGCAGATGGAAGTGTAGTTCATCGGCGAGCCTGGGAAATGATTCATGATTATCTCATTCACAATCACGTTGAAGACAAGTACCATCAAATCTGCCGTTGCCATGGCCCTCATGTAGCAAGTGATTCCTTGGGAAAGGCCACACTTCCCTTGAGAAAGAATCAACAGTGTCATCAGGTTCGCTGAAAACAGAAAGAACAATCAGCAGATATGTGCACAGATGAGGTGAGGAATTGCAAGTCTCTGGGATGCTGCTGGTAATTAGAGACTTGTATAACAATGATACATTGTGCGGCCTGCAACGCATTGTCTATGTTTTGGAATTAATTAGAAGGTGATTTTGCACCATTTGGTCTCTAAATTTCAGGAGAACTTTTTTGTCTCATTGAGAAACAGATCAAAGAATATTTACCTGCCTCACAAGTGGATTACGATCTTGTTTTGTGAAGAAAGTTTATGCCTGTATCCAATCAAATTCAGAAGGATGTGAGGTGATCTCATTGAAACATTTAAGAACTTGAGGAAACTGGATAAAGGGTAACACCTGGAAGTGGTTTTCTCTTGAGGGAGGAGATTAAAATTGAGGACACAGTTTCAGAATAAGCAATTCCCCCTTTCAAATAGGGATAAGGAAATTTCTACTCTCTCAGACGTTGGTTATTATATGGAATCCTGTTCCCCGACACATGGTTGTGGCTGAATCTGGAAGACTGAGTCAGATACATTTTGGACACACAAGGGATTCAAGGGCTATGGAATGCAGGCAGGACAGTGGAGATCACTCAAATCATGGTCCTGCTGAAAGGTGGAAGCATTTCAAAGCGCCAATTGGCCCATTCCAGCTTCTCATTCATATGTTCCCATTCTCCTCTTCTGTGGTTTACTTCCATCAAAAAAGTTGACATTTTGAAATGTGAGAAATGTCTGCCACTGCCATCGGGAATCGGTGTATCTCAGTGTGAAACATTAAGTGAGGATTCTGCCTCCACAGCTCTGTCTGTGGCAAGAAGTTCCAAACACTCACTAGCCACTCAGGGAACAAATTCCTCCTCATCTCAGAATTAATTGATCACTCCTTTACTATTTGAATATTCTCTCTGGGACATTTCATAAGTGAACAGGCAGGAAAAAATGTCACAACAAGTTTTATCAGGAATTTCAAGGATTACAATGATGGGAAGGAGAATTTCTATTAGAATAGCTTGTAGTCCAATTTTCAGATGAAAGCAGAAACAGCCAAAGAACTCCCATGAGGGGAATGATCCTCCAGCATTTACCTGGTCAAGCTCCTTAAGAATCCAATACGTCTCAATAAGCTCACCACTCATTCTTCTACGCTACAGTGAGTGGAGTCCCAATCTGTGTAATTTTGGCTCACAACACAGTTCATCCACACTTGTGATCATGCTGATGTTCCTTGTCTGAATTGCTTCTGATTTTTTTTTTTCTTTTCCTCAATAACAGGCTGAAAACTGTACACAGTACTCCAGGCGTGGCCTCACCAGCACCATATACAGTGCAGTAAGGCTTCCTGACACTGATACTCCAAACCCCTTGAAATATGGACCAACATTCCACTCGCCTTCCTGGTTACTGGTTGCACTTTTGTGCTAGCTTTCGATGTTTCATGCGCAAGTACTTCAAATCCCTTTGTGTTCCTGCTTTCTAGCTTTTTTCTGTTCAAATAAAACTCTGTCCTTTTGTTCAACCCTCCAAAATAAATGACGTATAATATTTTCACATCACTCTCCATTTGACAATGATTCGTTTAACCTATCAATATCTTTTGGGAACACATTGTGCCTTTGCACAATCTGCTTTTCCATCTGTGTTTGATATCATCAGCAAATTTAGCTACTGTACATTCATTTCTTCCTCCAAGTTGTTAATACGTATTGTAAACAGGAGCAATCCCAACACTGACCCCACAAGTCATGCTTGACTAAACTAAATGAATACATCATCAACTTGCACTGACTCTTGGACAATTCTCCATACATACCAATAAGCTACCTCCAAGAACATGGGCTGTTATGACTCAACTTTCTGTGAGGAACATTGTTGAGCACCTTCACAAATCCTAATTAAAACACATCTAATGATTCCCCCAGAGCCACCCAGATGAGATTTCCTTGAAAATTTCCAACAAATTAGTCAGTCACAATTTTCCTTTCATGTCGCTGTGCTGACTGCTTGATAAGATTAATACATTCCAAGTGGTACGCTATCTCATCTTCACTAATTGATTCCAATATATTTTCAACAATCTGTACAGTAACCCATGTTTTGCCTTCCTCTCTTTTGGAATAACAGTGACACATTGTCAGTTTACCAAACCTCTGATAAATCTCCACATCCAATGATTTTACTAAATTACAACAAACACATCTGGTATCTCTGCAGCTCTCTCTTTTTGGATCGGGCCCAGCAACATATTTTGCTTTAGCTCCATTAATTTTTCGAAGCATGCGTAATTCTTCAGCAATGCAGATGGGAATTAAAGTATGCACCATACTCTGTAGCAATGGTAAGAGGCTCAAAGTATCTTACATCGGAAGGACTGATGCAAAATATTTGTTGAAGTCCTCTGTCATTTTCTTGTATTCTTTATTTAAGATAAGCACAATTGTTTCCAACCCAGGCAGGACTAACTGCTCTCAAACTGAAACTGATGGTAATGAAGAGCAGGCAAGCTCCATAATCAGGAGGAGATTCATTTGATTGGTGAAGCTCCAAATTGCAGAGACTCAATTGAAAACCGAACAGGCAAGAAAAACGTCACAGCGGTTTTTACCGACTTACCAGGAATTCCAAAGATTGCAAGAATGGGAAAGAGAATTTCTATTGGAAGTGACCCTGGAGGCATTTTCAGGTGAAAGTCGGAACAGTCACA
The DNA here is from genome assembly GCF_030684315.1 of Stegostoma tigrinum. Taxonomy (NCBI): domain Eukaryota; kingdom Metazoa; phylum Chordata; class Chondrichthyes; order Orectolobiformes; family Stegostomatidae; genus Stegostoma; species Stegostoma tigrinum. The sequence goes on along the minus strand of NC_081387.1, from coordinate 18,279,584 downwards.
ATGAAGCAATGCATTGAAACATGCTCAATTTATACTAGTCAATCCTCCACTGAAAGATTGAACAGATTTAATTAAACTCGGCATTTTTAACAAACAAGTTAACATCTCACATCCTTGAGCAGTATTTACACTGAGCCCTGTGATCACCAGAGAATTTGGGTCATTATCTCTCAGGTTCCACAGCTCTGGCTTCTCAGAGGGCCACAAGAGACCTGACTAACTCGGTGTGACGTTAATTGATTGTGAAGCATAAGATAATCCAGGAGGGAGGGACACAGCATCGAGTTCCACCCATTTTTAATCAAATCGCGTTGAGATTTGACTCTGGATAAAGTGATACTATAACCCAGTCCTTCTTGACCTGAAAGAGAAATCATAGAACAATGCCACATGAGCCCACAATCGCTCCAATCTAATCTTAGCCTCATCTTCCTCCCTTTAATTTTGTGTCCAGTGAAAATGAGAATGCATTCTGAACAAAATTACTGACTGGCCCTAACCCAAACTGGTCCTCACACAGGAACTCGGGTCCATTGCTGAAAATTGAAGCTTTGCCCATTTAAGACAGAAATGACAAGACAATATTTCTCTCAGAGGGTTGACAGGAATTGAGAATCCATTCCTCGAAAAGCAGTGGATACAGAATCGTAAACTATTTTTAAACTGTAGGTGGATAGATTCTTGATTATAAAGTGGATTAAAGATTATTGAGGATATTCAGGAATGTCGAGATGATGTGAAAATCATGATCAATGGTTATCTCACTGAGCAGCAGGACAAACTGAAAGAGCAAAGTGGCCTACTCTTTTATTTATATTTGTATTTTCAATTCCCATCTCACAATCATGTGGTAAAATGACTCAAATCAATGCACTGACAGCAAAAAGCAGTGAGAACCTCTCATTCTCATGACAAGTGTGGCTGTCCGCACAACCTTCAAGCTGTCAACGCCCCTCTCACACTCCTGTTTCATTCAAGTAGTTTTCCATTCTTCAAGAAATTTCTGTAAGGAGCCACCACCTTTCTGAACATCAGAATAAAGTTCTGGTAAAACATGTATCACTGAAGTTTGGTTTTCGTCTTAGGCACCAGGAAAATCATAACACTTTAACCTGTTACTAATTTCAAATCTGTCCAATTCTTTTGAAAAGTTCCTCGCTCAGCATTCGCCACCCATTCCATAGATACCCTTGTGGGAATGAATGTCTCTTCATCGCAGTTTTAAATCAGTGACCTGTTATTCTCAAATGATGAGTCTTGTTCTGGATTTCCACAATGAGAAAACATGGTTTCTATGTCTCCTTTGTCAAGTATCAAGTCATGAAGCAGTAGTTTTAACGGACACCGATGATGTGTCACATGCGTCATTACATGTTACGTGATGGTTATGTTGCAATTCAGAAGTAGATTGGAAGGCCAGGACATTTGGGGATGGGACGAGTGTTTGGCAGAAAACTGAAGGATGCACGGCTCATAAAGTTGAAAGTTCTAAAACAAGAGTAGCATCAAGAAAATGACATGCATCTGTTCAAATGTGCTTGAAATACAATTGTTGGAGTTTCAGTGGGACACCGATTGTTGTGTTGAGGATGTCTAAGAAAGCCTCAGAAAAGAGGGTAGATGGGAAGGGAATAGTTATTGAAATCCTAAGTGTGTTAAGCTTTTTTCCTCATTTACTGATAAAAGGAATCAAAGGAATCAAGGTTTTGCAGCTATTATTTCAAAGTCAAGAGCTCCTGAAATGATAGAAAAACATCAGATGTGAAATGCCACAGGCCAAGAGTGGTCCCAAAATCTTGATTGGAGTGAACTGGAAGCTGAAGGCATTAGGAGGAAGAAGAACAAAGTGGAGGAGATTTCAGGAGCCTGTCACTGCTAAATTTATTTTTTGGGAACTAGGCGTTGATTACGAACAGACATTGTACAGAGATATAACTGAAGCATCAGATAAAGGTGACTGGTGGGACAACAATATGAATATTCTCATGAACATTGCTGAGGAAGTTCCACAGCAGCTTATCATTTTGATGAAGACTGTGCTTGTGGAGCATTGTTTGTTTGTCGGCTGCTGTAAGATGTGAATTGGTGTCTAAATCCTCCATGAAAATACGTAGAATTCCACTTTAGGAAACATAGAGTTGTGGCAGAATTGTCGCTGAAACTTGTGCTCCAAATGCTGAGTGGGCTGTTCAGTAAATGCATTAAAGAAGCCAATGTTGGATGTGTTCTTTCAAGGAGAACAACAATTATGGTCATCACGATTTGCAACAGAATTTGTATTACATTTGGTCTCGATGTGACAAACTAATTGTTCAAGTGTGATTTATTTGTCATTTCACATTGTGTCATTAAGTAAGTTCCTTTCTTTTGACTTACTGACCTCTATTTAATTCAAAACAGCACATTCAGTGATAGTTCTTTCATTTAAAATTGCAGTCATCTTGAAATTCTGATAATCAGAATTTCATCCAACTCAGGATCCCTTTCTTGCTTTCCCATGATACTGCTTGATCCCTGTACCCCTAAGAACAAAATTAACTTCTACATGAGGACATTTGATGTTTTCCCCTCAAAATCTTCCTTTTGCAGGGAATTACACCAGCTCGCCACTCTTTAGGTGAAGAGGTTTCTCATCATCTCAGACTTGAATACTCTACTCTGTTTACTTAGATTGTGACGTCAGCCTCTGGACCCCCTGGTCTTCAGAGCATGGCTTCCATTCTTGCTCTGTGTGGTCTTCTGAGAGCCCCCACCTCATCTTTCCTATATATTTCAACGAACATACTTTTTAATGATCTAGCCTGTCTTCATAGGTCAGCCCTCCCATCCAAGCAGCCCGGTAAAAATTCTCCATACTCCGTCCATCGTTAAAACATCATTCACAAGATGACAAGACCAAAACTTCACAAATAGTTTCAGTGTGGTCACACCAAGGATTTAGACAATTGTAGCAAGACATCCCTGTCCCATAAATCAAACATTCTCGCTGTTTAGATGTCATTTCATGTGCTTTCTTCCCGACATGCTGCACCTGCATTCTTACTTTCACGAATTCGTGTACAAGGACATCCAGGAAGTTTTGCAACTCCTTAATGCAAATGTATTGCCTTTCCGATAATAATCCATCCACCTTTTTCTGTCATCAAAGTAGATAACCTCACTTTGCTCCACCTGTCATCTTAATCCACTGTGCATTTGCCCATCCACACAACATTGGTACATAGAACATAAGACATAGAACTGTGAGGACAGTGAGGATAGCACAGCAGTGGGCTCTTCAGCCCACAATGTTGTGCCGACCAGGATGCCATTTTAAACTCATCCTTTCTGCTGGCCATTGGTCTGTATCCTTCCATTGGTTGTCTGTTCATGTTCTTATCTAAGAGTCCCTTAAATGCTCCTCTTGTATGTTTCTCGACCACCACCCCGCCAGTGCTTTCCAGATTCCTGCAAATCTCTGTGTAAAAAAACAGCCGCATCATATCTCCTCTGAACTTGCCACCAACCTTAAATGCACATCTCTTCGCATTAAACATTCCATCTCTGATAAAAAAAAGGATTCTGAATGTGACCCCTGTTGATGCATTTTAGAATTTTATAAACTTCAAACAAATCCACTGTCTCCTTATATGTCAGTATAACAATCTCAGGAATCAGTCTGGGAAAATGTTTTGCACAACCTCCATAGCTAGAACATCCCTCAAAAAATCGTAACTGTAAGCAGTATTTTAAAATTGGCCGCACAGATGCCCGCGTAGCCACAACATGGCATTACAATTGTCATACTCAGTGCTCTGACCAATGAAGAAACACATGCCAAACATCTTCCTTACCACATTGTCAACTTTGAAATCCGCCGTCAAATAACTGTATAGATACACCCCGAGGTCACATTGTTCAGGAAGAAAGAGGCTGATATCAAGGCTGCATTTCTCCCACTGTGGAATCAAAGAGCATGAGAAAAATTTAATCCAAAAGCATCAGAGCGCAAACATTCTGGTAGTTGGAGACATACCAGACAGAGGAAGATCATCATAGTCGTTGGAGGTCAGTAGCCTCCGCTCCAGGAGATCTCTGCAGGAGTTTCTCAGGATCGAGTCTGAAACTCGACAATATCCAGCTTCTTCAGCGATGACCTTCTGACAATCTTAAGATGAGAAGTGGGGATGTCCCGCAATGATTCCACAATGTTCAGCACTATTCACAACTCCTCAGGCTGTAGCTCATGTCATTCACAACAAATAAATACCAGGTTATGGCCATCATTAATACGGGACAATATAATCAGTGACAATTGATGTTTTATGGTGTTACCATCTCCGAATCCTCAAGATCCTGGAAGGGTATGATTGACCAGACACTCAGGTGGATTCACGATAGAAACACTGCAGTTACAAGGTGGGACAGAGTCTATGAATATTTCAGCAAATAAATCACCTCCTGACTCCCTAAAGCCTGTCCACCACACAGAAGTCAGGAAGTTAATGGAATACTCCCAACATGTCCGGATGAGGTCAGCCTCAACAACACTCAGGAAGCTTGAAGCCATCCAGGACAAAGCAGCTCGATTGATTGGCTCTACATTCACAAGCGCACATTGCCTCCACCACCGAAGATCCGTCGCAATATTGTGTACTATGGACAAGGTACACTGCAAGAAATCACCAAAGATCCTTGGACAGCACCTTCTAAACCCATGGCCCCTTCCACCGAGAAGGACAAGGGCAGCAGAGGGAAACAAAATGAGAGTGAAAGAGAGAGAGAAATAGTTGAGAATATTGGAAGCAGAGTGGAGAAGCACGATTTTAAAGTGCTGGCCATTTTCTGACAGAAATTTGTAAGGTTAAGAATGGCATATATACCGAGGAAAGTATTAAGCTCTTTTCCAGGGAGGAGGAGTAAATTACGAGTGGACACAGGTTCCAGGCTCGGGGGCAGGGGCTAAAGTTTAAAAGAGATGTGTGAGCATGTTTTTCACACGATTCGTGGTGAGTGCCTGGGATACGCTGCCACAGGAGGTGGTGGAAACAGGTACAAAAGGTGTTCTCCGGAAGCATCTGGAAGAATAAATGAATGCGAAGGGAATAGAGGGATATGGATAATGAAAGGGAAGAAAATTTCATTATGGAAGGGCAAATAGTGTCGGCTGGGAGGGCTGAATGGCCTGATCTTGTGCTGTGTTGTTCTTTGTTATTTGTTCAGTGGTATGATCACTGGACTGTTAGTCTAGAAGCACAGACAATATACTAAGGACTTGTTGTCAAACTCTGTCATGTCAGATGGTGGAATAATATTTGAATTTTTGAAAGAAATCTGAAATGAAGTTTCTAAACAAGACCACGATTCCATTGTCTGTCGCTAGAAGGACCCATATTTGTCACTGATGACCTACAGTGAAGGATCTTATTGTCCTCCAAGATCTGTCTTCCACGTGACTCCAGATATGGTTGACACTTACCTGCCCTCTTGGCAATAAAGGATAAACAATAAATGCTGGCCCAGACAGTCATACCCACATCCTTCAGTAGATTTCACACTCAATGCAGTGCATCTTCATTTTAAGAATTTTTTTTTGATAAATTCTATTAGAGTCGGTTAATAAACAAATTTTGAACGCATGGTTGAAGAACATGGATTGAAGATTGGTCAGCTAAAAGGAAACAGGCAAAGGAAATGTGTGGGCAATACTCAGATTCGCAGGATGTGACGAGATGGGTACTGCAAGGAACACTGCTTGGCCCTGGCTGTTCATAATCTATGATTTGGATATGAGGTATAAATCAAATAGTTACAAGTTTGCGGAATGTAGAAAACTGGTTGGAAGCGTGTTCTGTCAAGATGACAGAGAGAGGCATCAAATGAATTTCAAAGGCTGAGTGAATTGGTAAAAACATTTGAATAGAATATAATTCTGATAATTGTGAGGTTATGCACAGAAGTTATCGAGGTGTACAATATCTATTAAGAGGCCAAAGATTAGAAATTGCTGAGGCCCAAAAATATCCAAGTGTCCTTGCTTGTAAGTCAATGAAAACGAGCATGCAGATGCCACTAGCATTTAAGAAGGTGAATCATTTATATTTTTATTGAGTGTAGCATGATTCATATGCATTTGTGACAAAGTCAAGCTTCAACTGTGTAGAAGTGTGATCACTTCGTGTATTGTGGTCTCTTTACAAAGTTAAAAAGTAAATATTTCCATGGAGGGAATGCAAGGTGATTCCCCAGACTAATTCCCAGAAAAGTGTGCCTCTCCTATGAGGAGAGGTTGAGGGGACTCGGACTGTATTCTTTCAAGTTTAGTAAAATGCGAGATGATTTCGTTGCTACACAGAACACTCTGAAACAGGATAGTAACAAAACTTAGATGAATGAGCGGTGATCTTTCTGCAACGAAGAAAATTCTGAAAAGTCTCAATAGGGGCAGCACGATGGTTCAGTGGGTGACACTGCTGCCTCACAACACCCGACGGGCCGGGTTCAATTCCACTCTTGGGTGACTACTTGTGTGGAATTTACACATTCTCTCTGTGTCTGCGTGGGTTTTCTCCGGGTGCTCTGGTTTCCTCCCTCTTTCCAAAGATGTGCAGGCTATATGGATTGGCCAGACTAAATTGCGGACAGTGGTCAGGAATGAGTGGGAATGGTTGGTCAATGGGGATTGGGTCTGGGAGGGATGCTGTGAGATTCGGTGTGGGCTTGTTGGGCCCAAAGGACTGTTTGCACAGTGGAGAGATTGTCAGTCAAAGGATAGAAACCGAAAGGAGGTTGTTCCCTGGCTGAACCAATGGTTACTATTTCAGAATAAGAGGAAGGACATTTGGGGCTGACAGCCACAAAGGAGGTGCTGAAACTCTTTCCCTTGTAACTGGAGATCATTGATACACAGACAGTAGGCTGTTCAGCACAGTTCTCCTTCCTATAAGTAAGAAAGCAAATGGAATATTGGGCATTCACAATTCAAAGAATGGAGCATAAATATTTCAGGATAAGTGAGTAGCAAATGTAAAACAGAAATGAGGAGGAAATACTTCTCTCCAAGTGTCATGACTCTGTGGAATGGACGTTGAGTAAGTATAGGGAAGAGATGAAATGATTTTTAAATAGTTTTGGTTTGAAAGGCGAAGAAAATGGGCATGAAAATAGATTTTAGTTCGAGTTGAGATCAGCCAGATTCTATTCAATGGCTGAGCAGACAAAGGGGGCTGGATGGCCTACTCATGCTCCGAGTGTTCATGCCCCTGATGTGACTTCCCACCAAGTAAATGTTGAGATTCACTTTCCGGTTGCCAAGAAGCTCCATCAAGGATGAAACGCTACAACTGTCCTGAGGGGTTGCTTGTTGTTTCTGCGATCTAGAAATCATGTCATGTAGCATCGTGTTACTGGTTGCTCGGTGAATTCAAGAAGCGATGACATCATGAACTTGCTCAAGCTTGTTGTTCCCTGGAAGGCAGCAGTAGCTGAGGATACAGCTCATAAGGGGGCAGCTCTTTCTCTGACCAATGGTTGTTGTCTTTTGATGGAGGATGTGTAGACGGACAATCAACCTTTTTGAACACCTTCAGAGCTCACCCTTCCTCGTTTCAGGTCCGAGAGTGGGACTTGAACCTCCAACACCTGGAGTCGAGGTCGTGTCATTGACTTTTCTGCCATTTTTCCCACTCTGAGACATTTTCCTCATGACAACCTTTCCCACATTATCTTGGGAATTTTGATACTTTTCATTTTTTTTCCAATAAAAATGAGTGAAATTGTCCCGGGATAGCCCATGAATTAGAGTACAGCTGTCAAAATATGTTTGAACTCATTTCTAGCAAAATACTTGTACAATGAAATGCAACTGTTCAAGTGATTGGAAAGTCAGCAAGTTACTTTGTTGTCACTACAGCGAGACAAATTGGTGTTGAGTTTGAGCTGAGGGTCACCATATCCTTGGCAAGGGGAGGGATTGAAGAGGAGAAGTTTTTCGTTGTAACCTCGGCTTGTTTTTGGAATTGAACTCATTTTGTTGGCATCACACAGCAGTCACCCAGCTAACTGAAGATAGTTGAAGTTGCAAGCACCACGCCACACCCCTCCCCACCAGCCACCCGATACAAACCATTTTTGGTTATTCCTTCCAGACTGGGGAATGCTTCATGTTTATCCAAATTCAAAATTTTTAATTCACTACTTTGCAGTACAAATTCACAGATTTGCAGATACAGAGGGGACCATTTGAACACGTCGTCTGATGAAGCTCTTTGAAACATTGACGTGACCTCACATTGCTGCAGCCAAGATTGTCCTTTCCAATTATCTGCCTTACTGTAACTTCCTATTTAATCAGATTCCAACACCCTTCATGTTAAAACTTTCCCAATCACTATGTCACCATCAGAGACATTCAACATGTAATAACCATCAAATGTGTACACCTAATGGGCTTTTGTCTTTCAGTTTGAAAGTGGTAAAAATGATTTCGTTTCTCATCCTGAATTTTCACTTCAACTCTCCCTCACCTTGAGATACTTCATGCAAAGAAAATACATTGTCAGCAGACCAAGCCCTCTCCTTTCTGAGTCACCAGTCATCGAATCAAGTCCCATGTTTCGACTTCAACACATTGATCAAGTGTTCAACTCTCGTACAGTATTGAGGGAATATCTGATCCTCTGACTCCCAGATTAAATGTTTCATCCTCTTCGGGTTTCCATTGTTTTTTAATTTAATCATGCAATGTTGAGTATTTGTACCTGGCCCAGCATGTATTGCTGATCACAAATTACCCTGGGGAAGGTGGTGTTGAGCTGCGTCACTGAGCTGCTGCAGTCACTAAGATGCAGGGACATCCATAATGCTCTTAGGGAGGGAGTTCCAAGATGTCAACATTTCTGCAGTTCAACTTGTAGACCGTACGCCCTTCTGCTTCTCAGTGCCGGTGATGGAGGGACTGGGTGTTTGATTTTTTTGATGCCAATTAGGGGGCTGGTTTGTCCAGGATGATTTTGAGCTTCTTGAGTGTTTTTGGAACTTCAAATGCCAATATTCCATCACATTCCTGACTTATACCTTGAAGAGGTGGCCAGGATTTGGGGATTCAGGAGGTGAGGTAGTTACCACAGTATTCTAACCTCTGACTGTCACTTGTGGCCACTGCATGTATGTAAGAATGTTTATGGTGAGCCCAGTTGAAAATACTGTCAATGGTAAGCCCTGAGATATTGGGGATATTCAGTGATGGTTTTGTTGTTGAATGTCAAAGCATGCTGGCTAGATTTTCTTCTCCTGGAGACGGATGTAGCCTGCCATTTGAGGCACAATTGTTAATTGCAATGTGTCAGTCCGACGCTGGATGCTGTCCAGATCTTGTTGATTGCATCGTGGAAAATACTGAACATTGTGCAAACATAAGTGTCTCCTATCATTTCTGGCTTTTATATGGTGACAATGTCTGAAAAGTGAGCTTTGAATAATTTCTTCAAATGATTTCCAAGGGTGACTTGCTTCCAATGACTTTAGTCTAATTCACCAAACAAGTTCATTCAGTTTTCTACTCAGATCAGTATAATTGGCCTTGTTTAAATTCAAGCTCAAGGGTCTTTTGTACTTGTCATATATCTATCAAACTTAATGTGGACTCCAATTGTATTGTAGTCAAAGCATCATTTAAATTTGAGATTACTGGTTACATTGCTATATTATACACCCTGTATCTAACGTCATGATAAAACCTTCCCTTGTCACCATTCTGCCCCAACAAGTTCATTGACTCGGAGTTTTCTGGTAGGCTTCCATTGGCTTATTCTGCCCACCTGACCATTCTGTTGATGCCCTCCTACGGTTTATGGCAATGTTCCTCAGTAACACCAAAGATGGGAACATCATCCATTCCTCTAGATCGACAGGTGACTCAGAAATTCAGTCTCCAATCAGGATGTGAGGAATGTTTCCAGAGAATCATTCCAATTTTTGATCTAACTTCAATCTACTGCCCAATTTATTGGTCAAATGAGTGATTAATCTTATTCCTGGATTTTAAGCTGCTTCATCAATCACCTTCTCAACACTGTAAGGTCACTGTGCGTGTTCTTTGAGATGTGCACAATGTTCAGTGTCAGTAGCAGTCATAGAGTCAGAGAACATGGAAACAGAACCGTTGCTCCAACAAGTGCATGCTGATCAGGTTTCCTGATTTGAACTAGGCCCATGTGCGTACATTTGACCCATATCCCTGCAAACATTTTATTTTTCATTCAACTTCACTCATACCTTTTCAGTGGTTGTGGTATTATTCAACTCCACCACTACCTCAGTCATTTTGTTCCACATGCACAACACCCACAGTGTGAAAAGTTTAACACTCAGATCTTGATAAAAACTACCCTGCTCATTTATCTTTTGACTCATGTCATTAAATCTAGTGCAGGTTCGAACTCCCTTATCCTTGGGAAATTGTGAAAGCTACTCACTTTAGCAATGTCCCTCATGATTTTTCAAGCTCTATAAGTTCACCTCTCTACCTACTGCAGTCCAGCGGAAATAATGCAAAACTATCCAAGTTATCTTTACAGTGCAACACCTCCAGGCTTGGTAACATACTAGTAATTCATTCAATAACATCGTACATTTAAAGGCAAACCAAATCGCTTGCAATATTCCACATGTGGCCTTATTAATGTCCTGGATAGCTGCAAGGAGATGTCCCAACTCCTGTAGTCAGTCCACTGACCAGTGAAGGCAAGCATGACAATGCCTTCCTTGCTACCTTGTCTACTTGTGATGCCTTTTCAACACACTATTTCTTGGAACTGATAGGTCTGTCTGTTCGACAAGGCTCACCATGGTCATACTATGAACTGTATAATTCCTGCCTTGGCCTGACTTACCAAAATGCAATATCTTGTATCGATCTAAATTAAACTCCATCTGTCACTCCATGTCCATATGTATCAGACCTGGAGCACAGTCAGGCTTGGAGTCATAACTGTCAAGAATTGAAACCGAATTGGAAAGCTTCAGAATTCACCCTCTCCATCACCAAAACACCTGTGCAGCAAGATATACCATCCACAAGATAAGCTGCTAAAATTTTTCAAGGCTCCGAGGATAGCATCTTCCAGATCTGCGAGTTTGACCTTTTAGAAGGACAAGGACAGCGTATACAAGGCAATATCACCACTGCAACGTCCCTTTGAAACCACACACCATGCTGATTTAGAATAATGTCACTATTTCTTTATTGTCACTGGCTCAAGAAGCCACCAGATCTCATTCTCAGTCTATTGCTCAATATCAGAAAAATCATCCTGCTGTTTTGGATTTCCAGAGATCTCCAAAATACTTTTTTTTTCAGCCAGAAGTACTCACATCTCATGTCTATGTTGGTCTAGTCTCCCTCTGTACCCATAAATCATTGTTCCTGTCCACTTTGTCCAAAAACTTCATCATTCAAACTGAGTCAAATACTTTCGTCTGTTTGGGTTTCTTTTCATTCTGAACATAAGTGTCAGGATCTGCTTATAGTCACATGAATTTGTATATGGTATACATCATCCTACATCTATATCTCATGTGTTTTCTCCCCCCATTTCAAATTGTTCAAATCATTTGGGAAATTCAGAAACCAAGTGCTCTCTTTAAACGGTAATTTGTGTTGCACTGAGAATTATGTTGAAAAAAATACAGTAAAAATGTATATTTTCCATTTGGGTATGCGGACTGATTTGACAATTACTCTTGGCTACATGGTCACCATGTGGATGGTTTTTTATTGAATTTACATGAAACTGTAGCTCAATGGTGCACAGACAGGAGCCTCTTCAAGGCACCTCTCCATCATATTATAAAGAAAGTAAATGAAACATTGGTATTTACTGCGACAGGGATGGGGTATAAGAAAGGGTATTGTAGCTGCAACTGTACAAGGCATTAACGAGACTGCACCTGAGATTTGAGTCATTATGAGGCTCTCACTTGGGGACGGATGAAGTTGCATCTAGGATCGAAAAATATAATTTATTTTACTGACTCCACATTGTTTCTAAGGACTGGAATTCATGTCACATCGCAATATTTCACTGTTTGCTCTGAACTCTCAGTCGCTGTGACAACATAAACTTATCAAATAAAAAAACGCAGAACTGTGGGTGCCTGTCATCTGAACGAAAACACAAAGTGCTGGAGAAACTCAGCATATGCAGAGAAAGAGAGAGAAACAGAGTCAATGTTTAAAGTCAGTGACCCATTGGTCAGGACAGTTCCCCGTATTGCCAGCAAGTTTTGTGCTTTGTTCTATAAGTTTGCCCAGGCTTGTTGTTGTTTGCAGCAAAGGACGGGGTGGCTGACGCTTCAGCTGATATGGGAGCAGCTCCGAACCGGAATAACTGCTGTTGGCATTTGTCAGAAGGATAAACAGACTGATAATCAAGCTGTTTGGGCACCTTCAGAGCTCACCATTATTAGCCTTTACGGCCTAGAGTGGGAATTGCAACTTTAGCCTCAAAAGGCTGGGACAGATGCAGTGACACTCCCAGTCAGCAACACATACCAACTGCAACACTTTTTCCACATTGAGAACTTCAGAGTGTTTCATTTCTTTCCAATAAAAACGATTGAAATTGTCTCTTGTTTGTGGCTGTAAAAAGAAACATCTTGTCAAAGATTTTTACTCATAATCATCAACTGAAATGCACGATGACATGTGACAGTTCAAATTGTAGTGAAGACAGCATATTCCCATCTCTTGTTACAGACAGAAAAAAAGACTTGGTCGTGAGTTTGAGCTGAGGATCACCACAAATCAGGAACGAGCAGAGATTAATGAGTAAAACTCTTTCAAGATCGTCTCAACTGGTTGTGGGAACTGAATTGACACGGTTGGCCACACGCAGCTGTTATCCAGCCAACTGACCACAATTCAAGTTGCAAAACAAATTGAAGTTCCGCATGTTGACATTGGTCCTGCTTGAGGGTTATTCAAATCCAGGATTTTAATTTCATACTTTCCAGTAGACATCCACGTTTTGTTTTCAAATTGGAGCACGGAGATGGGGTCATTTCAACACATTGCATTTGAAGAAGCTCTTTGAAACATTGCCATGTTTAGAACATCATCGCTGGAGTCAAGTCTCTCTCTTTATCTGCCCTTCTGAATCTTACTGTTCAAGCAGCATCTACCGCCCTTTCTGTCGAAACTTTCCCAATCACTATGTCAGCATCGGATACGTTCAACAGGAAATAATAATGAAATGCGAACCACTGACAGTTCTTCAGACTTTCACTCAGAAGCTTGATAAACAGATTTCTTTTTGTGCCATGAATTTTTCCCCTGACCTCTACCTCAGTTTCAGATACTTTCCAAAATAAAAACACAGCGATGGCTGATCCTGTCCTCTCTACTGAGTCACAAGGTCACATGACAATTCCCCTGCTTAGATATCAGAAGGTCAAATAATCATTACCTAGAATTTGTGTAGCACAAATCTTACCACTCGACTGAGGATTTCCTGCAGAAAAGTCCTGGAGCTGAGATGACCGACCTCCAAAAACCAGAACCAACTTGTACCATGCACATCCAGCAGAGGGCTTCCCCCCTGAGCACTATTAAGTCAAATTTAGCTCAAGTTCTTTATTTTCACTGTTAGAAAAATGGAGCCTGGACATCGTGGAGAGTCACATTCAACTCACATTTCCACGTCACTGATTTGTCGATTATTTCATTAAATATTTTCCAAGGTTTATTTGCTGCCACAACCTGCAGGACAGTTTCTAAACCAACGTAACTGAGCATTCTTTTCAAATCTGTACAATTGGCTTTCTTTGAATTCAAGAACAAATGTGTTAGGACCTGCTTATCGTGACATGAATTTGCATCTGTTATTACTCCATTGAATCTCTTCTACGCACTCAGTATTACATCCACCCTGTCAATGTATTTCTGAAAACATCAAATTCTGCAATTCGGTTCCTCCAATGTCTGTTGCAGATTTATTCTAAGACTGAACATTTATCGATACTTTAACGATGTATAATGATATATCGATGCAGATGTGCTCTAACACAACTGTGAAGCAAATCGGAGATAATGGGAACTGCAGATGCTGGAGATTCCAAGACAACAAAATGTGAGGCTGGATGAACACAGCAGGCCAAGCAGCATCTCAGGAGCACAAAAGCTGACGTTTCGGGCCTAGACCCTTCATCAGAGAGGGGGATGGGGGGAGGGAACTGGAATAAATAGGGAGAGAGGGGGAGGCGGACCGAAGATGGAGAGTAAAGAAGATAGGTGGAGAGGGTGTAGGTGGGGAGGTAGGGAGGGGATAGGTCAGTCCAGGGAAGACGGACAGGTCAAGGAGGTGGGATGAGGTTAGTAGGTAGCTGGGGGTGCGGCTTGGGGTGGGAGGAAGGGATGGGTGAGAGGAAGAACCGGTTAGGGAGGCAGAGACAGGTTGGACTGGTTTTGGGATGCAGTGGGTGGGGGGGAAGAGCTGGGCTGGTTGTGTGGTGCAGTGGGGGGAGGGGATGAACTGGGCTGGTTTAGGGATGCAGTGGGGGAAGGGGAGATTTTGAAACTGGTGAAGTCCACATTGATACCATATGGCTGCAGGGTTCCCAGGCGGAATATGAGTTGCTGTTCCTGCAACCTTCGGGTGGCATCATTGTGGCAGTACAGGAGGCCCATGATGGACATGTCATCAAGAGAATGGGAGGGGGAGTGGAAATGGTTTGCGACTGGGAGGTGCAGTTGTTTGTTGCGAACTGAGCGGAGGTGTTCTGCAAAGCGGTCCCCAAGCCTCCGCTTGGTTTCCCCAATGTAGAGAAAGCCACACCGGGTACAGTGGATGCAGTATACCACATTGGCAGATGTGCAGGTGAACCTCTGCTTAATGTGGAATGTCATCTTGGGGCCTGGGATGGGGGTGAGGGAGGAGGTGTGGGGACAAGTGTAGCATTTCCTGCGGTTGCAGGGGAAGGTGCCGGGTGTGGTGGGGTTGGAGGGCAGTGTGGAGCGAACAAGGGAGTCACGGAGAGAGTGGTCTCTCCGGAAAGCAGACAGGGGTGGGGATGGAAAAATGTCTTGGGTGGTGGGGTCGGATTGTAAATGGCGGAAGTGTCGGAGGATAATGCGTTGTATCCGGAGGTTTGTATGGTGGTGTGTGAGAACGAGGGGGATCCTCTTGGGGCGGTTGTGGCGGGGGCGGGGTGTGAGGGATGTGTCGCGGGAAATGCGGGAGACGCGGTCAAGGGCGTTCTCAATCACCGTGGGGGGAAAGTTGCGGTCCTTAAAGAACTTGGACATCTAGGATGTGCGGGAGTGGAATGTCTTATCGTGGGAGCAGATGCGGCGGAGGCGGAGGAATTGGGAATAGGGGATGGAACTTTTGCAGGAGGGTGGGTGGGAGGAGGTGTATTCTAGGTAGCTGTGGGAGTCGGTGGGCTTGAAATGGACATCAGTTACAAGCTGGTTGCCTGAGATGGAGACTGAGAGGTCCAGGAAGGTGAGGGATGTGCTGGAGATGGCCCAGGTGAACTGAAGGTTGGGGTGGAAGGTGTTGGTGAAGTGGATGAACTGTTCGAGCTCCTCTGGGGAGCAAGAGGCGGCGCCGATGCAGTCATCAATGTACCGAAGGAAGAGGCGGGGTTTGGGGCCTGTGTAGGTGCGGAAGATGGACTGTTCCACGTAACCTACAAAGAGGCAGGCATAGGTGAAGCAAATCGGTATTCAGCCCACTCCTTCAGGATCATAGGTATGTTCATTGCCACTGAAATGAATCATCCTAATCTCCACATCTATATCTGACAGGTTTTCTCCCCCGATTTCAAATTGTTCAAATCATTTGGGAAATTCAGAAACCGCATGGTCTGTTAAAACCATAATATGTGTGGCGCTGAGAATTATTTTCAAAAAGGCGCATTAAGAATGCATATTTTCCATTATGTGGAGAGATTTGACAATTACTATTGGCAAAATGTCACCCTGTGGATCGGTTTTTATTGAATGGAAATTTCTCCACTTGGCATGGTGTAATTTCACCTTGAATCCCAGGACAATGTCTGGATCAGTGACTCGGGAACGTTATCATTACATCACTAGTCACCTTGGCCATCAGCGCTTGCAGAGCAGTGAGTAGTGAGATTTTATCGCATTCTTCATCTGTTCTCTGAATCTCCTCTGGAGCAATGTGTAAATACAAGTGTTTGTGCAAGTGCTGGTGCACAACAGCAGGGCGTCACCCTGAGTGCTAAATAGCGTGAGGTTGAACCTTGCTAATCCACCACCTGGGGAAAGCCAATACAGCTGTGAAGGATTGTGATGGGAGCCGACAGGACCACAAGGAAGGCGGAGATGACAAAGAGCAGAATGATGGAGGTCTTCCTACTCTTCAGCTCGGGATCTTTCCCTTTCTCTCCAGTCACACTGCTACAGCTCTTCAGGGCCCAGTGAGCTCTGCTGGCCACTATAATATGTTGGGTGGTGAGAGAATTCAACAGCAGCAGCAGAGGAATAGGAAGAAATGAGTTTGAGATGTTGATCATCCGGCGAGCTGCCCAGACTGGTGAAGTGTGATAATCGGCAACAGTGCGGCAGCCCCACTGTACATTATTCACGATGTAATGGGGCTGATGCAGAAAAGGCAAGGGAATGTTGACCAAAATGTTAAGAGCTCTCACAATGGATATGACCACTGTAGCAGTTCTTTTAGTGCAGTACCTTGTCTTCAGTCTGTTGCAGCAAATTGCAACAAAGCGCTCAAAAGTGAAGACTATGGTGAACCAGATGGAGACTTGCAGGCTCAGTCCTTGCAGGAAAGCATCAAGCCGGCAGATGGGAGTGTAGCTCAACAGCGAGCTTGAGAAGTGATGCCTGATGATTTGACCCACAATCACATTGAAGAAAAGGACTATCAGATCTGCCATTGCCATGGCTCTAATGTAGGAAGTGATTCCTTTGGAAAGGCCGCACTTCCCTTGGGAAAGAATCAACTCTGTCCTCAGGTTCACTGAAAAAAAAAATCAGATCGTGAGATGTATCAAAGTATCCATCAGAGACGCAGACAGATGAAGTATGGGATTCCAAAGGGAGGAATAACAACACTGTATGGTGTTGCTGGAAATTCCAGACTTGAACAACGATGGGAAACAGTGTAATCTCATTGCTAACACTTTGTCTCTGCCATGGAAATGATACAGAATGGGATTCCATGATCAGTACATCCACTTGTTTGTCACATTGCACCACGTGGTTACACTATTTCCAGTAAAGAAATATTATTGCCTGAGGAGCAACCTGGTGAGGATTCACTTGCCTGAGTCCTGGGATTAAGCTCTTTCGAGTTGAGAAGAATGTGAAAAATGACAGGACTGCAGATGCTGTAAATCAGGAACAAAGACAAAGTTGCTGGAAAAGTTCATCCGGCTGGGCAGCATCTGCGAAAGAAAAAACGAGTTCGTGTTTCAGGCCTGGTGACGTTCTGAGGAAGGGCCATTGGATCCAAAACGTGAACTCTATTTTTCCCTTCAGATATGCTGCCAGAGCTGCTGAGCTTTTCCAACAACTTTGGTTTTGTACCAGAAGAATGTGAGGTGGTTTCATTAAAACAGATCAGATCTTGTGGAGATGAGATAAAATGGAACGCAAGGAAGTAGTTTCTTCTTGAGAGGGAGCAAAAACAAGGAGATACTATATAGGAATGAACTGTTTCCCTTTTCATTTCAGAAATAAGGACATTTCTATTCTTCCGGAAGGTGGTTATTTTGCAGAATTGTCTTTCTGTGAGTGTAATGGGGGCTGGCTCTACAACACTGTGCTCTCATCTTCAGGGCAGAAATGGCTAGCACGAGGGGTCATAGTTTTAAGCTGGTTGGTGGAAAGTATAGAGGGGATGTCAGAGGCAGGTTCTTTACGCAGAGAGTTGTGAGAGCATGGAATGCGTTGCCAGCAGCAGTTGTGGAAGCAAGGCCATTGGGGTCATTTAAGAGACTGCTGGACATGTATATGGTCACAGAAATTTGAGGGTGCTTACATGAGGATCAATGGTCGGCACAACATTGTGGGCTGAAGGGCCTGTTGTGTGCTGTACTGTTCTATGTTCTATGTTCTAGGACAAAGCAGAAACAATCAAAAGGCTGTCCCATTCGTGGAAACGTCCTCTCAGCATTTGTGATAATGGGAACTGCAGATGCTGCAGAACCCAAGATAACTAAGTGTGGAGCTGGATGAACACAGCAGGCCAAGCAGCATCTCAGGATCATAAACACTGATGTTTTGGGCCTCAGGTCTCGGCCTGAAACATCAGCTTTTGTGTTCCTGAGATGCTGCTTGGACTGCTGTGTCCATCCAGCTCCACACTTCGTCCTCTCAGCATGTATCCTGTTGATCCCGTTAAGAAATCTATACGTCTAAATGACATCTCCTCTCACTGTTCCAAACTCCAGTGTGTTGAGGCTCAAACTTTAATTGCTGTGCACACGGCAGTCCCCCGCTGCCTGTGATCATCCTTCTGATGATCCTTCTCTGAACTTTACTTTCCTTCAATAACAGACCGAAACTGCTCACAGTACTCCAGCTGTGATCTCATTCCCACCATTATACATTTGCAGTAAGACTTCCCTACTTTTACACTTCAACTCCCTTGAAATAAGAGGCTAACATTCCAGGTGCCTTACTGATTACTGGCTGTACCTGTATGCTAGCTTTCTTTTTTTTGTGCTCATTCTCCACGTACCTTTGTGTTTCAGCTTTCTGCAGCTTTTCACCATTTAAGTAAATCTGTTCTTTTGTTCTACCGTCCAAAATGAATGAATTTATATTTTCCCACAATTATACACCATTTAGCAACTTTTTGACCACTTACTTGACTTGCCAATATCTCTCTGTAAACGACTGACATCCGTCTCACAATGTACCTTTGCCTCTGTATTTGGTGACATCTGCTAATTCAGCTGCAGTACATTCACTCCCTTCCTCCAAGCATTGAATATATATTGTAGAGAGTAACAATACCACCACTGATCCCAGCGGAACCCCACAGGTCATGGGTCCCAAGAAGAAACCTCCATCACCATGAGTTTTGATCTAATGGCACAATCTTTTGTGAGGTACCTTACTGAACGCCTTCTCAAAAACCAATACAACACATCCATTGATTCCCTTCTATGCATTTTAGTTGAGACTTCTGCAAAGAATTCACATAAATTAGTCAGACACAATTCCACTTCATGAAGCTGTACTGACTTTGTTTGATGAGAAGAATATTTTCTCAATGTTCTCTATCCTACTCTTATTAATTAATTCCAATCCTTTTTCAACAATAGAGTTTGTCACAGATAATTTGCCTCGCTTTTTTTTTAATAGGAGTTTCACATTGTCAGTTTTCCAAATCTCTGGCATTTCTCCAATATCCAAGGACTTTTGTAAATTACAGAGATAGCATCCGCGACCTGTGTAGCGACCTGTTTTACAATCCGGGGTTGTAAGCCATCACAGCAGGAAGCAACTTTAACCCCACTAGTTTACCAAATACCCTTTCCTCAGTGATGGTGAAAGGTCTTAATTCCTCAACTACATTCTTTACAATTAATGGAATGTTCAAAGTATCGTCTGTAACAAAATGTGATGCAAAATATTTGTTCAATTCTTCTGTTTTTTTTTACTGAGTTTAAAAATATTTTCTTCCAACAAAGTTAGCTGGGACAGGACTAGCTGAGCTCAGAGCAAAACCGATGGAATGAGGAACGGGCGAACTCCGCAATCAGCAGGACATCCTTTTGGGGGCGTTCGGACAAATTGAAGAGAAGAAATTCAAAATAAAACAGGTCAGAAAAATGTTACAGTCTCTCCTCGTTACTTACCAGGAATTCCAAAGATTACAAGCATGGGATAGAGAATTTCTATTGGAAGCTCTTGTGATCGCATTTTCAGCTGAAAACAAGAGCAGGCAAAATGAGGCAATATGTTGAATCGAGCTCGATTTATACACAAGCGCATGGTCTCGGCGGAGCGTGAACAGATCTCACTAGGCTTAACATTTTGAAAAAAAACAAGCTAATATGTCTCAGCATTGAGCAGTATTTAGAATGAACTCTGTGATACCCAAAGAACCTGGCCAGTGTCTTTCATGCTCGACAGATCTGGCTTCTGAGAGAGCCACGAGAGATCCGATTTTCTTGGCCTGACCCTCATCGGGTGCGGAGCATAATGTAGTCCAGAAGGTAGATTTAAAGAATCACGTTTCACCCTTTTCAATCAACCTTTGCCGCGACATGGATCTGAAGAAAGTGGAATTACAACCCAGGCTTTGGAGCCCAGAGAGCGAAATCCTGCAACTGTGCGACATTAGCCAAAGTTTCCTCTTTCAAACATTGCCCTTCTCTTCCTACCTTTAGTATGTACATTTAGTGACAAATGAAAACGCATTCTAAAAGAGGCATTTTTTATTTTCCAGTAGGAAGATCTTTCTGTCATGGTTTCTATGCTGTACACCATGCGGATTATTATATATACATATACAAATTAAACTGTTTGTCATTTTATTCAAATATGTTTAAATCAGGGCATTTTATCTCACATTAGTTTAATTCATATTCGCTGCCAACATTGTCGATGAAAATTGTTCTCATCAGCGTACACCTGAAATTTGAACCTCCAGCAAAACGTCTTTTTCCCAAGAAATCTCTGCACAAGGAGCAAAATATCCCTCCACCACTCCGATGTTCATTCAAATATTTCTTTCCTTTCTTTCATACATTTCTGTAAGGAGCCACTGCACTGGTGTAATTTAGAATGAAAGTCTGATAAAGTCCATAACTGTCAACATATCATCGAACTTTGCATTTTTCCTTAGGCACCAGGAAGAACATAACACTTTAAGCCGTTATGAAATAAAAGTCTGTCCACCCATTCTGTAAATTGACTCAATGCTCCAGCATCCTCTGTATACTCTACAGAATGGTGACCCTTGCTGGAATAAATTTCTCCTCAACCATGGTTTCATCCTGCTGTCACTTCTGCGAGAAAACCGTGATAGATCAAGATTGCCTCACATGAGGAAATATCCCCTCTGAGCCTGCTTTCTCAAGTGTCATTTCACGTTTCAAAAATCCAAAAAGCTGCAGTTTTGGCAGATGCCTGTGTTGTCTCACAGGGAGGGGATGTGGGTATTTGGTCTTGTGGGAAATCAGAAGGAGATTGGAGGTATAGAATATCTGGGAATTGAGCGAGTTTTAGAGAGCAAATGGACAGATGCAAAAGTCATCAAGCTGAAAGTCCCGGACTTAAAATGATACAAAGGATTGGATCCGTTGAAATAATGCTGGTTTTACAGAAACTGATTGTTAGTTTTTAAGTGGGACACCAATTGCAGTTGTGGGACAGACAGTGGATTGTCCAAAAACTGCGTATGTAGGAAGGAAATGGGCATTAAAATCACAAGTGTGTTGCACAGGGCATGTTCTCCCTCACCAGTTGATACAAAGAATCGGAAGAATGGTTGGTTTGCATTTTATTTTTATTTCCAAACAAGAGGACTTTCTTAATTCCCCAAACCAAGATAGCAAAGAAAGAACAGAGCAGCAAATCATCGGTCAGGTTGACTGATGATTCCACTGATCCTCTGTGGTGGAAGAACAAATGTGAATTTGAGCTGAACATACAGCTTCAATCGAATGTCTTTATGTCGAGACGAATTAAAGAGGGAATCATTAAATGGTGAATTTACCCTGGAAATAGTGCAACAAAAACCTGATTGATTGTATCTTTCAAAGTGGCCTGGCTGTTTCAAATATGTTGGACTCACTTAGGATGAAATGGTCAAAGTTAGAACACTTGAGATGCTTCTTGACGATTTTGCAACTACACGTTAGATTAATCGAATTCGAAGTGAAGTGGAGGAATCTTCAGAAAAGGGAGATGAATTGGAAATTCAGTTCTCTAACACAATCACCAAACAAAAACTCAGATCAGAAGCTGATTTAAAAGAGAGAATTGCTGCCATGTTTAGTTCATCACTGCGAATAGAAATTCAGGTCCTGAATTGATAGAGTTACACCAAACAGCCTATTTAGATACTAATTCAGAACAAATCTTGGGATTTATTATTTCAAGGACAAGCATTAATGTGGAAATTAGAAGAACTGTCTGGAAAAGGGTCACTGGCCCTAAAATGTTACCTGTGCTTTCTCTTTCAATATACAGCCAGGTGAGTATCTGCAGTGATTTCTGCTTTAGTTTCTGATCTCCAGCACATGCAGTTATTTATTTCGAAAGTGTCTCCTGCTTCAAATCAAGATTGAGACTTTTTATCAGCCTGTGATGAATGCTGCTGAAGCATCACTAATATCCGGGCACACTGAGTTTGAAGGAAGAGCTAAATGATTTTGGGTTTTTGGTTTTCTATTCTGTGAAGGTGAGTAGCTGAAACAAATTGTCAGAGAATCATTTATTGAGCTTATAGACAAATAAATATTTCTGAGAAATCATGTGGCTGAAGCAAAATGACCAGACATGCTATCTAATGAAGTTAAACTTCAGCTTGAGTGCTTAATTAATGATTTAAAACCCAGATTAAGGTTGATGATGAGAGAACCCAAGGAGGTCCAGCTCTAAGCGGTTGGGATGAGGCCAGTAGGTCGGAGATGGTGGTGGGGCTTGAGGTGGGAGGAGGGGATAAGAAGGAAGAAGGACAGGATAGGGAGGCAGGGACAAGCTGGGCTGCTTTTGGGATGTGGTGGGGCACTGGAGATTTTGAAGCTTATGAAACCCACATTGATACCATTGGGCTGCAGAGTTCCCAAGCAAAATATGAGGTGCTATTCCTGCAAACTTCGGGTGGCATCGTAGTGGCACTGCCGGAGGCCCAGGATGGACATGTCATTTGAGGAATGGGAGGGTTGTTGAAATGGTTCGGGACTGAGACTGCAGTTGTTTCGAGTGAACCGAGCATGGCAGTTCCAAAGCCTCCGCTTGGTTTCCGGGATGTAGAGGAGGCCCCAAAGGGAACAGTGGATACAGGATACCAAAATTGCAGATGTGCAGGTCAACATCTGCTTGATGTATAAAGTCTTCTTGGGCCCTGGGATGGGGGTGAGGGTATGTCTAGAGGCAGGTGTACCACTTCCTGCCCCTTTGACCCGTCCATCTTCCCTGGACTGACCTGTAGCCATCATTACTCCCCAACTACACTCACCTTTACTGGCTCCATCCCCACCTCTTCGACCTGTCTGTCTCCTCGCCACCTGTCTCCTCCTCTACCCATCTTATATCCACCTCCCTCTCTCTCCTTATTTATTTCAGAACCACTTTCCCTCCCACATTTCTGAAGAAGGGTCCAGGCCCGAATCCTCACCTTTACCGCTCCTCTGATGCTGCTTGGCCTGCTGTGTTCATCGAGCGCTGCACCCTACTATCACAGATTCTCCAGCTGCAGCAGGTCCTACTATCTCAGATGCTGGAGATCACAGTTTGTCAAATGGCTTCCATGCAGAGACACATAAATTGTGTTCATTTGGACATTAATGAGATTGGCATCTATTGACCAGAAGGCGGTTTAGAGCCAAAAACGTGGCTATAGGTCTGATGTCGCATGTGGGACAGACCTGTAAAAGATGCTAGAATTCCTTTATGATGTTAGTTCTGAGCTGGCAAGTAACTTTCGAGCTTAAGAATCAGTAATGTCTCAGTTGTCACCATTCGTTGAGTTTTTTTTTCATGAAATGGAAGCCTGTTGTGGAGGGCTTTGTCCCCAGAAGCCACAATGTTAGCTTTGTACTGAGGATTGTTGATTCAGTGAGGTCATCATTACACCATCAACTTCTCTGTAAATGAAAATTACATATTTAGCTTACAGAGAATAGAACAGGGAGATTTGACCAGTTTCTTCATCTCCTCTCTGAACCTCCTCTGGGTCAATGCATAAACACATGTGTTTGTGCAGGAGCTGGTACACATCATCAGAAATGTCGCCCTGATTGCCAAATAGAGTGAGTTTGATCCTTCAAATGCCACTGTCTGGGTGACACCGACACAGATATGGATCACAGTGATGGGCATCGACAGCACCACGAAGCACCCAGAGATGGTGAAGAGCAGAATGATGGAGGTCCTCCTGCTATTCAGCTCGGGGTCTCTGCCCAGCTTCCCAGCACCACCACTGCACTTCAGGGCTCGGCGAGCTCTGCTGGCCCCTAGTATGTGCCGGGCAGTGAGAGAATTCAACAACAGGAGCAGGGGAATAGGAAGAATCATGGTTGAGATGTTGGTGACCCACTGGTGAGCTGCCCAGCCCGGTGAAGTGTGGTAACTGGTGATGGTATGGCAGCCCCACTGTACACTGTTCACAACATAAGCAGCCTCACAGCGAAAAGGTAAGGGAATGTTGATTATAATGTTAAGCACGCTCACAGTGGATATGACCACATTGGCCGTTCTTTCAGTGCAATATCTCGCCTTCAACCTGTGGCAGCAAATTGCGACAAAGCGGTCGAAGGTGAAGGCTATGGTGAACCAGATGGAGAGCTGGAGGCTCAGCCCTTGCAGGAAAGCATTGAGTTGGCACATGGAAGTGTATTTAATCAGTGAGTCTGGGAAATGATTCACGACGATCTCAGTCACAATCACAATGAAGACAAGTACAATTAAATCTGCCGTTGCCATGGCCCTCATGTAGCAAGTGACTCCTTGGGAAAGGCCACACTTGCCTTGAGAAAGAATCAACAGTGTCATGAGGTTCGCTGAAAACAGAAAGAACGATCAGTCGATATGTGCACAGATGGGGTCTGTAATTGCAAGTCTCTGAGATGCTGCTGGTCACTCGAGGCTTGTATAACAATATACATCATGCCATCAGCAACACATTGTCTGTGCTGTGGGATTAATTAGAAGGTGATTTTGTACTGCTTGGTCTCCAAACTTCAAGAGAACTTTTTCTTTCTCATTCAGAAACAGATCAGAGAAGATTTACCTGTCTCACAAGTTGATGACGATCTTGTTTTGTGAAGAAAGTTTATGCCTGTATCCATTCGAATTCAGAAGGATGTGAGGTGATCTCATTGAAACCTTTAAGATCTTGAGGGAACTGGATAATGTGGAACACGTGGAAATGGTTTTCTTTTGAGGGAGGAGATTAAAATTGAAGACACAGTTTCGGAATAAGCAGTTTCCCATTTCAAATAGAGATATGAGATTTTTACTCTCTCAGAAGTTGGTTAAAATATGGATCCTCTTCCCCTACACATAGTTGTCGCCGAATCTAGAAGACTGAGTTAGATACATTTTGGACACACAAGAGATTCACGGGCTATGGAATGCAGGCAGGACAGTGGAGATCACTCAAACCATGGTCCCTCTGAAAGGTGGAAGCAGTTCAAAGCGCCAATTGGCCGATTCCAGCTTCTCCTTCATATGTTCCCATTCTCCTCTTCTGTGGTTTACTTCCATCAAAAATGTTGTCATTTTCAAAATTCTGAAACACCTGCCAAAGCCATCGAGAATCTGTGTGTCTCAGTGTGAAACATAATGAGGATTCTGCCTCCACAGCTCTGTCTGTGGCAAGAAGTTCCAGACACACAACCCACTGAGGGAACAAATTCCTCCTAATCTCAGAATTAATTTAGGTGTCTCAACCCAAGACTCTACAACTGTAGTGTTTCCCACCCGCTCTCCTCCTCTAACCTAGTTAATAAGGTAAGGTTCCTTCTAAACTTTCTCTATTGAATATTAGTTTGTTATTAGTTTGTTATTATTACTTGAAGTAAGTTATTATTACTTGAAGTAAGCTTTCTACTTTAGTACTGAGTGGGTGTTCAGATAAGTGGGGTATAGATGCGCGGGCAGTTTCTTGCTCCTCCTGCAGAATGTGGCAGTTGGGAGACGTGGCACACGTCTCCGCTGGCTACATCTGCGGGAAGTGCACCCAACTACAGCCCCTTGAAAACCGTGTTAGGGAAATGGAGCTGGAGCTGGATGAACTACGGATCATTCGGGAGGCAGAGGGGGTAATTGAGAGCAGTTACCGGGAGTTGGTCACTCCTAAGGCTCAGGACATGGATAGATGGGTTACAGTTCGGGGGAGGATAGGGAACAGACAGACAGTGCAGAGATCCCCTGTGGGCATTCCCCTCAGCGATAAGTATACCGTTTTGGATACTGCTGGGGGGGTTGACCTACCAGAGGAAAGCCATAATAGTCAGTTCTCTGGCACTGAGCCTGACACTGTGGCAAAGAAGGGCAGGGGGCAGAATAGAAAAGTACTCGTGGTAGGGGACTAGATAGTTAGGGGAATTGACAGGAGATTTTGTGGTCAGGATCGGGATTCCCGGCAGGAATGTTGCCTCCCTGGTGCCAGGGTCCAGGACATCTCTGATCGGGTGTATAAGGCTCTAAAAGGGGAGGGCGAACAGCCAGAAATTGTGTTACATATTGGCCAAAAATGATATAGCCAGAAATAGGATAGAGGATATAAAAAGTGATTTCAGGGAGTTAGGATGGAACCTGCAGACCAGGACAAACAGAGTCGTGTTCTCTAGTTTACTACCGATGCCACGAGATAGCGAGGCGAGGAACAGGGAGTGGGTGCAGCCTAATACGTGGCTACGCAGCTGGTGTAGGAGGGAGGGCTTCGGATATGTATATAATTGGGGTGCCTTCTGGGGAAAGTGGGACCTGTACAAGAAGGACGGGTTGCATCTGAACTGGAAGGGGACCCATGTCCTGGGAGGAAGGTTTCCTCGTGTCGTTTGAGAGGGTTTAAACTAGTATGGCAGGGGGGTGGGAACCTGACCTGTATACCAGAGGTGAAAGTTGATGCAGGTGAGGCAGTAGCAAGAGGTAGACCAGCAAGTGGGAAGGAACCAAGGGATCGGTTAAAGTGTGTTTGCTTTAATGCAAGGAGTATTGGGAATAAAAGTGATGAACTTAGAGCATGGATCAGTACCTGGTGCTATGATGTTTTGGCCATAATGGAGACATGAGTTTCTCAGGGGCAGGAATGGTTGCTGGATGTTCCAGGGTTTAGAACATTTAAAAAGAATAGGGAGGGGGGATAAAGAGGAGGGGGTGTAGCACGACTAATCAGAGAGGGTATCACAGCTACAGAAGCTTCCTTTGTCGAGGAAGATCTGCCTACTGAGTCAGTATGGGTGGAAATTAGGAACAGCAAGGGAGTAGTCACCTCGTTAGGGGTTTACTACAGGCCCCCCAATAGCAGCAGGGAGATTGAAGAAAGCATAGGTCGACAGATTTTGGAAAAGTGTGGACGCAGTAGGGTTGTTGTAATGGGTGACTTTAACTTTCCTAATATTGATTGGAACCTCCTTCGAGCAGAAGATTTGAATGGAGCTGTTTTTGTAAAGTGTGTTCAGGAGGGTTTCCTAACGCAGTACGTTGACAGGTCAACGAAGGGAGAGGCCATTCTAGACTTGGTGCTCGGAAACGAGCCGGGACAGGTATCAGATCTTGTGGTGGGAGAGCATTTTGGTGATAGTGACCATAACTGCCTCACAATCTACAAAGCTATGGAGAAGGAGAGGATTAGGCAAAATGGGAGGATATTTAATTGGGGAAGAGGAAACTATGACGTGATTAGACATGAGTTAGGAAGCATGGGCTGGGAGCAATTGTTCCATGGTCAGGGAACTACAGACATGTGGAGACTGTTTAAGGAACAGTTGTTGCGAGTGATGATTAAATATGTCCCTCTGAGACAGGCAAGACGGGGTATGATAAAGGAACCTTGGATGACGAGAGCGGTGGAGCTTCTTGTGAAAAGGAAGAAGGTAGCTTACATAAGGTGGAGGAAGCTAGGGTCAAGTTCAGCTAGAGAGGATTACACGCAGGCAAGGAAGGAGCTCAAAAATGGTCTGAGGAGAGCCAGGAGGGGGCACGAGAAAGGCTTGCCAGAACGAATTAGGGAAAACACAAAGGCATTTTAAACTTATGTGAGGAATAAGAGAATGGTCAAAGAAAGAGTAGGGCCGATCAGGGATAGCATAGGGAACTTGTGCGTGGAGTCTGAGGAGGTAGGGGAAGCCCTAAATGAGTTATTTGCTGCTGTCTTTATGAAAGAAACGAAATTTGCAGTGAATGAAACCTTTGAAGAGCAGGTGTGCATGCTGGAATGGATAGAGATAGAGGAAGCTGATGTGCTGAAAATTTTGTCAAACATTAAGATTGACAAGTCGCCAGGCCTGGACAAGATTTGTCCTCGGCTGCTTTGGGAAGAGAGAAATGCAATTGCTTCGCCACTTGCGAAGATCTTTGCATCCTCGCTCTCCTCTGGAGTCGTACCTGAGGACTGGAGAGAGGCAAATGTAATTCTTCTCTGTTAGAAAGGAAATAGGGAAATCCCCGGCAATTACAGACCAGTAAGTCTCACGTTTGTCGTCTGCAAGGTGTGAGAAAGGATTCTGAGGGATAGGATTTATGACCATCTGGAAGAGCATGGCTTGATCAAATACAGTCAACACGGCTTTGTGAGGGGTAGGTCATGCCTCACAAAACTTATCGAGTTTTTTGAGGATGTGACTAGAAAAGTTGATGAGGGTCGAGCTGTGGATGTGGTGTATGTGGACTTCAGCAAGGCATATGAAAAGGTTCCCCATGGTAGGCTCATTCAGAAGGTCAGGAGGAATGGGATACAGGGGAACTTAGCTGTCTGGATACAGAATTGGCTTCCCAGCAGAAGACAGCGAGTGGTAGTAGAAGGAACATATTCTGCCTGGAAGTCAGTGGTGAGTGGGGTTCAACAGGACTCTGTCCTTGGGCCTCAACTGTTTGTAATTTTTATTAATGACTTGGACGAGGGGATTGAAGGATGGGTCAGCAAGTTTGCAGACGACACAATGGTCGGAGGTGTCGTTGACAGTATAGAGGGCTGTTGAAGGCTGCAACGGGACATTGACAGGATGCAGAGGTGGGCTGAGAGGTGGCAGATGGAGTTCAACCTGGATAAATGCGAGGTGATGCATTTTGGAAGGTCGAATTTGAAAGCTGAGTACAGGATTAGGGATAGGATTCTTGGCAGTGTGGAGGAACAGAGGGATCTTGGTGCGCAGATACATAGATCACTTAAAATGGCCACCCAAGTGGACAGGGTTGTTAAGACAGCATATGGTGTTTTGGCTTTCATTAACAGGGGGATTGAGTTTAAGAGTCATGAAATCTTGTTGCAGCTCTATAAAACTTTGGTTAGACTGCACTTGGAATACTGCGTCCAGTTCTGGTCGCCCTATTATAGGAAAGATGTGGATGCTTTGGTGAGGGTTCAGAGGAGGTTTACCAGGGTGCTGCCTGGACTGGAGGGCTTATCTTATGAAGAGAGGTTGACTGAGCTCGGTCTCTTTTCATTTGAGAAAAGGAGGAGGAGAGGGGACCTAATTGAGGTACACAAGATAATGAGAGGCATAGATAGAGTTGATAGCCAGAGACTATCTCCCAGGGCAGAAATGGGTAGCACGAGGGGTCATAGTTTTAAGCTGGTTGGTGAAAAGTATAGAAGGGATGTCAGACGCGGGTTCTTGACACAGAGAGTTGTGAGAGCATGGAATGCATTGCCAGCAGCACTTGTGGAAGCAAGGTCATTGGGGTCATTTAAGAGACTGCTGGACATGCATATGGTCACAGAAATTTGAGGGTGCATACAAGAGGATCAATGGTCGGCACAACATTGTGGGCTGAAGGGCCTGTTTTGTGCTGTACTGTTCTATGTTCTATGTTCTATAATTCATCACTCCTTAACTATTTGAATATTCTCTCTGGGACACTTCGTGACTGAACATGCAAGAAAAATATCACAACAGGGTTTAATCAGGAATTTCAAGGATTACAATGATGGGAAGGAGAATTTCTATTAGAATTTCTATTAGAACAGGTTGTGGTCCCATTTTCATGGGAATGCAGAAACAGCCATAGAACTCCCATGAAGGGAATGATCCTCCAGCATTTACTGGTCAAGCTCCTTAAGAATCCAATATGTTTCAATAATGTCAACTCTCATACTTCTACATTCCTGTGAGAAGAGACCCAATCTTTTAATTTTTGCTCATAACACAGTTCCTCCACACTTGATCATGCTGATGCTCCTTGTCTGAATAGCTTCTGATGAAGATTTTTTCTTTTCCTCAATAACAGGACGAAAACTGCACACAGTACCCCAGGGATGTAAGATATTTTTTGAAATATGGACCAATATTCCGTGACCCTTCCAAGCGACTGGTTGCACCTTTGTGCTAGCTTTCAATGTTTCATGCGCAAGGACCTCAACTCAATTTGTCTTCCGGCTATCTGTAGCTTTTTACTGTTTATGTAAAACTCTGTCCTTTTGTTCTACCCTCCAAAATGAACAACATGACATGTTTCCACATTACTCTCCATTTGACAATGATTTGTTTAACCTCTCAATATCTTTCTGTAAAACATTGTATCTTCTCACAATCTACTTTTCCAACTATGCTTAGATGTCATCTGCAAATTTAGCTGCACTACATTCATTTCTTCTTCCAAGTTGTGAATATATACTGTAAAAAGTAGCAATCTCAACAATGATCCCTGTGGTATCCCACAGATCATGGATGACAAAACTATAAATGAATACATCATCAACTCTCGCTGTCTCTTGGACCATTATCCAAACAAACCAATAATCTACCTCCAAGAACATTGGCTGTTATGACTGCTCCTTCTGTGAGAGACACTGTTGAACACATTCGCAAATCCCAATTAAAACACATCTACTGATTTCCCTCTTTCCATCTCGATGAGGCTTCGTTTTGCAATAAATTTGCCACTCACAATTTTGCTTTCATGGAGCTGAGCTGACTCTGCCTGATCAGATTAATATTTTCCAAACTGTACGCGATCTCATCTTTACAAATTGATTCCAATGTATTTTCAACAATCGATAGAATAACCCATGTTTTGCCATTCTTTCTTTTGGAATGCAGTGTCACATTTTCAGTTTTCCAAACCTCTGGTAATTCTCCACAACCCAAGGATTTTAGTAAATTACAGCCAAAGCATCCAGTATCTCTTTTTGGATCAGACCCAGGAACATATTTTTCTTTAGCTCCAATAATTTTTCAAATATTCCTTCTTCAGCAACGGAGATAGGACTTAAATAATGCACCATACTCTGTAGCAATGGTAAAATGCACAAAGTATCATCCATCATAAGGAATGATGCAAAATATCTGTTTCAGTCCTCTGTCATTTACTTGTATTCTTCATTGAGGATAAGCACAATTGCTTCCAACCCAGGCAGGACGAATTGCTCTCAAACTGAAACTGATGATAATGAAGAGCAGACAAGCTGAATAATCAGGAGGAGATTCACTTGATTGGTGAAGCTCCAAATTGCAGAGACTCAATTCAAAACCGAACAGGCAAGAATAATGTCAAAGCGGCTTTTACCGACTTACCAGGAATTCCAAAGATTGCAAGAATGGGAAAGAGAATTTCTATTGGAAGTGACACTGGTGCCATTTTCAGGTGAAAGCCGGTACAGTCACAATGAGGCAATGCATTGAAACACGTTAAATTTATGCGCAGGACAATCCTCCACTGAATTTCATTCATTAAGATTTCATTAATCTCAGCATTTTTTAAGAAACAAGTTAATATCTCACATCCTTGAGCAGTATTTACACTCAGCACTGTGATCACCAGAGAATTAGGGTCATGAGCTTTGGCTTCTCAGAGGGCCATGAGGGAGCTGCCTGCTTCGGTGTGACCTTAATTGAATGTGAAGAGTAAGCTAATCCAGGAGGGAGGGCTACAGCTTCGAGTTTCACACATTTCAATCAAACTGTGTTACGATTTGTCCCTGGATAAAGTGATACTATAACCCAGTCCTTTTTCGCCTGGAAGAGAAATCATACAACAATGCCACATGAGCCCACATTCGCACCATTCCAATCTTACCCTCCTCTTCCTGCCTTTCATGATGTATCCAGTGAGAAATGAGAAAGTATTCTAAACAAAATTACTGACTGGACTTAAGCCACACTCACCCTCACACCAGAACTTGGTCCATTGCTTAAATATAAGGTTTTGTCCATTTAAGACAGAGAGGACAACAAAAGATTTCTCTCAAAGGGTTGACAGTCTTTGAGATTCCCTTCCTCAAAAAGCAGTGAATGCAGAATCTTAAATTATGTTCAACTACAGGTCGGTAGATTCTAGATTATCAAGTTGATTACAGATTATCGAGGCCATTCAGGAATATCGAGGTGATGTCAAAATCATGATCAACGATTATCTCACTGAGCAGCAGGACAGACTGAAAGGGCAAAGTGGCCTACTCTTTTATTTGCGTTTGTATTTTCAATTCCCATCACACAATCATGTGGTAAAATAACTCAAGTCAATGCGCTGACATCAATAAGCAGTGAGAACCTCTCATTCTCATGACAAGTGTGGTTGTCCACACAACTTCCAAGCTGTCAACATCCCCCTAACACTCCTGTTTCATTCAGGTGGCTTTCCACTCTTCAAGAAATTTCTGGAAGGAGCCACCTCCTAACTGAACATTAGAATAAAGTTCTGGTAAAACCAATACATGGCAATGTATCACCGAATTTTACTTTTTGTCCTAGGCACCAGGAAAACCATAACAGTTCAAACGATTACTATTTTAAAATGTGTCCAACTCTTTTGAAAATTTCCTCTATCAGCATTCACTGCACATTCCTTAGATACCCTTGTGGGAAAAATGTCTCTTCATCTCTGTTTTCAATCTGTGACCTGTTATCCGAAAATGATGAGTCTTGTTCTGGATTTCCACACATGAGAAAACACTGTTTCTGTGTCTACTTTGTCAAGCATCAAGCCATGTGTCAAATATCATATCAGTAGTTTTAGCAGATGCCGATGATGTCTCACATACGTCATTACATGTTGCCTGATGGTTATGTTGGAATTCAGAAGTAGATAGGAGGGCCAGAATATCTGGGGATGGGACGAGTGTTTGGGAGAAAACTGAAGGATGCAAAGCTCAGAAAACTGAAAATTCTAAACCAAAATTGACATCAAGAAACTGACATGCATCCATTGAAATGATGCTTGAAATACAATTGTTGGAGTTTCAGTGGGACACCAATTGTAGTGTTGGGAATTTCAAAGGAATCCTCAGAAAAGAGGGCAGCTGGAAATGAAATAGTTATTGAAACCCGTAAGTGTGTTAAACATTTTTTTCCTCAATTATTGATAAAAGGAATCAAAGGAATCAAAGTTTTTGCAGCTCTTATTTCAAAGTCAAGAGCTCCTGAAATGATAGAAAAACATCAGATGTGAAATGCCACAGACCAGGAGTGGTCCACAGTTTTGATTGGAGTGACCTGGAAGCTGCAGGCAATAGGAGGAAGAAGAACAAAAGTGGAGGAGAACTAAGGAGCCCAGCACTGCTTCCATTATTTTTCAGGAACGACATGTTGATTATGAACAGACCATTGTACATAGCTGTCACTGAAGCATCAGATAAAGGTGACTGGTGGGACAACAATATGAATATTCTCATGAAGACTACTGAGGAGGTTCCACAGCAGCCCATCATTTTGCAGAAGACTGTGCTTGTGGAGCATTGTTTGTTTGTCGGCTGTTGTAAGATGTGAATTGGTGGCTAAATCCTCCAAGAAAATATGTAGAATTCTGCTGGAGGAAATGTAGAGTTTTGGCAGAATTATCTCTGAAAGTTGTGCTCCAAATGGTGAGTGGACTGTTCAGTAAATGTGTTGGAGAAGTCAATGTTGCATGTGTTCCTTCATGCCTAACCACAACTGTGTACATCGTGATTTGCAAGTGAATTTGTATTACATTTGGTTTTGATGTGAGGAAATAATTGTTAAAGTGTGATTTATTGTTCATTTCACATTGTGTCATGAAGCAAACTCCTTTCTTTTGACTTACGAACCTCTACGTAATTCAAAACAACACATTCAGTGATAGTTCTTCAGTTTAAAATGGCCGTCATTTTGAAATTCTGGGAATCACAATTTCATCCACCTCAGGATCCCTTTCTTGCTTTCCCCTCACACTGCTTGATCCCTGTATCCCTAAGAACAAAATTAACTTCTACTTGAGGACATTCGATGTTTTCAACTCAACCTGTTCCTGTTGCAGGGAATTATAGAAGCTCACCACTCTTTAGGTGAAGAGGTTTCTCATCATCTCAGACCTGAATACTCTACTCTGTTTTCTAAGACTATGACGTCAGCCTCTGGACACCCTGGTCTTTCGAGCATTACACCTATGCTTGCTTAGCGCAGTCTTTTTAGAGCTTTACATAATTTTTAGATGTATGTACACCACACTCTGCCCTTCCAATCGGCTCTGGCGAGTATAAATTTGAATGATCTAATCTCTCCACATCGGTCAGCCCTGCCATCCAAACCGCCGATTAAAATTCTCCATACTCCCTCCATCGTTGAAACATTATCCACCAGATGAAGAGCCCAATACTTCACAAGCAGTTTCGGTGTGGTCGCACCAAGGATTTAGACAATTGTAGCAAGATACCCCTGTCCCAATATTCAAATATTCTCGCTGTGTCAACGTCATTTTATTTCCTTTCTTCACACACTGCTGCGCCTGCATTCTTACTTTCAGGAATTAGTTTACAAGTACATCCAGGAAGTTTTGCAACTCTTTACTGCAAATGTATCACCATTCAGATAATAATCCATCTGCCTTTTCATGTTATCAAAGTGGATAACCTCAATTTGCTCCACCTGCCATCTCAATCCACCATGCATTTGCCCATCCACACAACATAGAAACATGGAACATAAGACATCGAACTGTACAGCACAACAGCGGGGTCTTTAGCCCACAATGTTGTGATGAACAGGATGCCATTTTAAACCACTCCTTTCTGCTGGCCCTTGGTCTGTACCCTTCTACCACTAGTCTGTTTGTGTGCTTATCTAAAAGTCCCTTAAATGCCCCAATTGCACCTATCTCGACCACCTCCCCTGGCAGTGCATTCCAGATTCCTGCAATTCTCTGTGTAAAAAAACGTGCCCAACATATCCCCCTTGAACTTGCTCCCAACCTTAAATGCACGCCCTCAGTATTAGTCATTCCAACT
Organism: Stegostoma tigrinum; assembly: GCF_030684315.1. NCBI lineage: Eukaryota > Metazoa > Chordata > Chondrichthyes > Orectolobiformes > Stegostomatidae > Stegostoma > Stegostoma tigrinum. The sequence continues at coordinate 18,244,527 of NC_081387.1, read as the reverse complement.
CTGATAAAAAGATTCTGAACGTGAACCCTATCGATGCATTTTAGAATTTTATACACTCCTAACCAACCACAGCAATCAGATTGGTAAAATGTCTTGCACGACCTCCATAGCTAGAACGTCCCTCATCTGATTATAACTAGAAGCAGTATTTTAAAAGTGGCCTCACAGATACCCAGTGCAGCCACACCATGACATTACAATTGTTATATTCAGTGTTCTGACCAATGAAAAAAACACATGCCAAACATCTTCTTTACCACATTGTCTACTTTGAACTCCACTGTCAAAGAACTGTGCAGTCGCCCCCGCGGCCGCTTTGTTCAGGAAGAAAGAGGCTGATATCGAGGGCGCATTTGTCTGACTGTGGAATCAAAGAGCATGACAAAAATGTAATCCATGTGTATTAGAGGGCAAACATTCTGGTAGTTGGAGATATACCAGACACAGAGGAAGGTCATCATAGTTCTTGAAGGTCTGTTGCCTCAGCTCCAGGAGACGCTTGCAGGAGTTTCTCAGGATAAAGCCTGAGGCCCGAGCATTTTCAGCGGCTTCAGCACGGACCTTCGTGCATTCTTAAAATTAGAATTGGGGATGTTCATCAATGATTCCACATGGTTCTCAATTGGAGTATGAGGTGCTGTTCCTGCAGGTGGCATCGTTGTGGCAGCGCAGGAGGCCCAGGATGGACAGGTCGTCTGAGGAATGGGAGGGGTAGTTGAACTGGTTCGCGACTGGGAGGTGCAGTTGTTTACAGTGAACCGAGGGTAGATATTCGTCAAAGCAATCCCCAAGCCTCCGCTTGCTTTTCCCAATATAGAGGAGGCCACAATGCGGTACGAACAGCGGATGTGGTAACCACAGCAGCAGATGTGCAGGTGAACATCTGCTTGATGTGGAATGCCTTCTGGGGGTCATGGATGGGGGTGAGGGGTGTGGTGCAGCGGCAGGGGTAGCACTTCCTGCAGTTTAAGGGAAAAGTGGCGGGTGTAGTGGGGCTGAAGGGGTAGGTGGAGCGGACAAGGGAATCACGGAGAGAATGATCTATTTGGAAAGCATATGTGGGTGGGAGGGAAAAATGTCTTTGGTGGTGGGGTCGGATTGCAGATGGTGGAAGTGTCGGTGGATGATGTGTTAGATCTGGAGGTTGGCGTGATTGTATATCAGGACGCGGGGTATTCTGTTTGGTTGTTATTGTTGCGAGGGGGTGTGAAGAATGATTTACAGGAAATGCAGGAGACACTTTCAAGGGCTTTCTCCACCATGGATGGGGGAAGTTGTGGTCCTTGAAAAACGAGGTCATCTGAGCTGTACAGAAGTGGAATTCCTCATCCTGGGAGCAGAGACGAAGTAGTTGGGAATAGAGGCGACATTTTTGCCGGAAGTTGCATTGGAGGAGGTTCATTCTCAGTAGCTGTGGGAGTCGGTGTGCTTGAAATGGATATTGGTATCTATATTATTGCCAGAGATGGAAACATAGAGTTCCAGAAAGGAGAGAGAGGGATTAGAGATGGTCCAGGTGAACTTAAAGTTGGGGTGGAAGGTGTTGGTGAAGTGGATGAACTGTTCGAGCTCCTCGTGGGAACATGAGGTGGCGTCAATACAGTCATCAATGTAACGGAAGAAGAGGTGGGGTTTAGGGCCAGTGTTGCTGCCGAAGAGGGATTGTCCCACGTAACCTACAAAGAGACAGGCATAGCTTGGGCCCATTCGAGTACCCGTGGGCACCCCTTTTGTCTATCGGAAGTGGGATGAATTGAAAGAGAAGTTATTGAGGGTGAGGATGGGTTTGGCTCAGTGGATGAGGGTGTCTGTGGAGGGGGACTGGTCGGGCCTGTGGGACAGGAAGAAGCGGAAGGCCTGAAAACCAAGTGTGTGGGGAATGCAGGTGTATAGGGACTGGAAGTCCATGGGAAAGAGGAGGTGCTGGAGACTGGGGAACTGGAAGTTCTGGAGGGGTTGGAGGGGTAGGTAGTGTCATGGACGTAGGTATGGAGTTCTTGGACCAAGGGGGACAAAATAGAACTTTTCTCTGCCTTGATTACAGCAGGAAGCTGGGGTTTCTCTATGCTGTGGCATTCCTTGTGAAAATAATCTATTTTTTTTCGGAATTTGCCTTTTTAGCCAAAGGGTGATACTATTTTGGAACATAAATAATACATACTGTATCTATCGCTCTGTTAAGATTTCCAATAGAGTTAATCTATTCCAACTTCTTTCTTTGGCTGTATTTTAAACATAGCATATAACACAATTGTTAAGCTGAACATTAAGTAGATTGACTAATCACATTGCATCTGGAACTTCACTTCTGCCTTTAAAACAAGAAAAAGTTAGGTTTCCAGATAACTTCTTAAAATATTTTGAGGAGGTCTGGTCTGGCCCATAACAAGCCATGCAGCATTGAATCAGCCCCTTAGGTCCAAATCATCGATGACAACCAGGTTTTCTCAAGTGAACGAGTTCAATTTGCCCACATTGGGCCCATATCTATCTAAAACATTCTCATTGATAGATCTGTCCAAATCTCTTTTAAATTTTGCAGTTGTATTGATCTCTACCATTTCCTCTGGTAGTTTGTTCCATAGACATGCTGCCCTCTGTGTGAAAATGTTACCCTCAGGTTGCTTTAAATCTTTGTCCTCACTCCGTAAACCGATGCTGTCGAGTTTTGGACTGGCACATTCTGGTGGAAAGCCCTCATCTGCTCACCTGAGTTACACACTGCTCATGATTTTCTCAACCTGTATGAGGTCACCCCCACAGCCTTCTGGAGTCCAGGGAAAAATGGATGAGTCTATCCAGCTTCTCCTTAACTCGAAACCTCCAGTTTTGGTAACATCTTTGTAAAACTTTTCTGCACATGTTTTCTTTTCTGCAGATGTGACTTTTGCCGGGCAAACAGAATTGTATGCAGAATTCCTAATGTGCCCTCAGAGTTTAGATGATCCTATCACAGATGCTCAATGTTCTCATCAGTGAAGAAAAGTCGCCTTCAGTGAAATATCTATCTGTGATGCCACTTTGAAGAAACTATGTACCTGCACCCCTACGGCTCTCTGTTCAACGACACTGCCCAGGGACCTACAATTAAATGTGAAAGTCCTGCTTTGGCTTCTCTTACTACATGTAATTCCTCGCATCTATCTAATTTAAATTCCACATGCCAACCCATGTCAATATGTAGCAAGAGCTGGACAACATTGAAACTTTGACTGCTAAGTGGCAAGTATTGATGCATCATCTAAAACTTTCATCATTCACTCCCTCTACCACGATGGCACATGTGCAGCAATGTGCACCATCTACAAGATTCACTGCAACAACTTTCCAAGGCTCCCAGCACAGCATCTTCCAAGCCGGCCATTGGAAATGACAAGGACAGCAGATGCAAGGAAATGCCACTGCTACAAACTGCCTTTCAAACCATACAATCCTGACTTGGCAAGATATTGTCATTCCTTCACTGTTACCCAATCAATATATCTCCTTGACTCAGCCTTCACTCATTCTCAATATCGGTCTGGCTGTTGCTTCCCTCAATAATACTGACCATCTATCCCGCAGTTTCAGACAGCCAAGAGTCACTACTTTCATCTATTGTCAGCCAGATGTCCTTCCACCTCATCTCCACATCAATGTCCACTCCTTCCAGGCCAATAGATTATTATTCCTGTGCACGCTGAGCTAACCCTCTATCATTCTAACTGCCTCTATCAATGTCGTCGCTGGAATTAAGAATGAAAAGAAACACAATGTGCCAGATTCTGCTTCATTGTTACAGGGATTTGTATTCAGTATTTTCCCAGTGAAACTCTTCTACACCCTCTGTATTCATCCCAGCCTGTTGACGTGACTCCCAAAACCACATCAAATTCTGCAACTGCAGACTCATGATCATTTGGTGCCAATTTACCATAAGTCCCAAAACATACAGATGCTTGAACCAACCCAATCAGCTGTGTGAAAATACATCTCCGAAACAGGTGACGTTGAGCCCAGTCCTTTAGGATAAGTGATAGGGGCAATACCACTGCACACCATGACCGTACCACGACATTTACATCTTCTAACTCTCGCCACCCCTAATTATTCAAGTCTTGTGGGGAATTCAGAAATCAAGTGGACACTTCTAAACTGTAAGATTGTTGCATTGAGAGATACAAAAACTAACATAGACACAGGACAAATGTATTTTTGAAACAAATTACAGCAGATGCTGGAAACTGTACTGTGAGCAACAAATGCTGGCGATCGCAATGTATCAGATGGCATCCATGCAGAGACACATGTATTTTAAGAGTCCAAAGCATGGCCATAACTCGAATGTCACATACAGGACAGACCAGCGAAAGATGGTAGAATTCCTTTGGGGCATTAGTTCTTTGATGGCAAGTAACTTTCAAACTTAACAATCAATAATGGCTACATGGTCATTCTGAGGTGAGCATTTTATTGAATAGATAATTCGCTGTTTGTACGGTGGGATTGACTCTGTAACCCAGGATATTAGCTTTGCATTTTGGATTGCTGGTCCAGTGAGGTTACTCTTCCACCGGGAGCTCCCCGGTAAATGTAACTTACTTGTGTAGCTTAGAGAGCAAAGAATAAGGAGATTTTGCCAGATTCTTCATCTCCTCTCTGAACCTTCTCTGGGTCAGTGCGTAAATACAAGTGTTTGTGCAGGAGTTGGTGCATGTCATCAGGAATGTCACCCTGATTGCCAAATAGAGTGAGTTCAAATCCTGGAATCTCAATGTCTGGGTGACACCGACACACATATCGATCACAGTGATGGGCGCCGAAAGTATCACAAAGCATCCAGAGATGGTAAAGAGTAGAACGATGGAGGTCTTCCTGCTCTTCAACTCGGGGTCACTGCCCATCTTCACAGCACCAGCACTGCTGCTGCTCTTCAGGGCTCGCCGAGCTCTGCTGGCCACTAGGATGTGCTGGGTGGTGAGAGAATTCATCAACAGGAGCAGGGGAATAGGAACAAATGAGTTTGAGATGTTGGTGACCCACCGGTGAGCTGCCCAGCCCGGTGAAGTGTGGTAACTGGTGATGGTTCGGCAGCCCCACTGTACACTGTTCACAACATAAGCAGCCTCATAGCGAAAAGGTAAGGGAATGTTGATTATAATGTGAAGCACACTCACAGTGGATATGACCACATTGGCCGTTCTTTCAGTGTAATATCTCGCCTTCAATTTGTGGCAGCAAATTGCTACAAAACGGTCAAAGGTGAAGGTTATGGTGAACCAGATGGTGAGATGGAGGCTCAGCCCTTGCAGGAAAATATTGAGTTGGCAGATGGGAGTGTAGTTCAACGGTGAGCCTGGGAAATGATTCCTGATAATCTGGCTCACAAGCACAGTGAAGACAAGGACCATCAGATTTGCCGTTGCCATGGCCTTCATGTAGCAAGTGATTCCTTGGGAAAGGCCGCAATTACCTCGAGAAAGAATCAACACTGTCATCAGGTTCGCTGAAAAATAAAGAAAAAAGGCAAGTCATGAGATGTACCAAACGCTCAGTAGATATGTGCATGGATAAGGTCAGGAATTGCAAGACATTTGGAAGCTGTTGATAATTTTAGATTTGCATGACAATGAAAGACAGTGCCAGCTTATTGGCAACGCATTGTCTGTATTGTGGAATTAATCGGAAGGTGATTTTGCACTGCACGGATTCCATATTTTAGGACAACACTTTTTTTTCGAATTTAGGAGCAGATCAGAAAAAAATTACCTGCCTCACCCCTGGGAATCATGTCTTGTTTGGTGAAGAAAGGTTATGCCTAAATTCATTTGAGTCCAGGAGGATGTGAGGTCATAGCATTGAAATATTTAAGATCTTGAGGGCACTGGACAAAGTGGATAAATTGGAGTTCTCTTGAGGTGAAGATTATAACTAGAGGGCACAGTTTAGGAACAAGCAATTTGCCATTTCAAACAGAGATAAGGAGATTTTTATTCCCTAAGAGGGTGGTTAGTACATGAAACCCTCTTCCCTTCAACATCGTGGCAGCTGAGTGTCGAAAATTGAGTTCAATACATTTTGGATACACGTGGGATTCAAGGGCGATGAAATGCAGGAAGAACAGTGGAGATCTCTCAGATCAGCCAGGATCCTCCTGAAAGATGGGAGGTGTTCAAAGGGACAAATGGCCTATTCCTGCTTTTCATTCTGATGTTCCGATTCTCCTCTTCTATGGCTAACGTCTGTCAAAAATGTTGTCATTTTGAAATGTCTAAAATTTCTGCAGCTGCCATCAAGAATCTGTCTGCGTCAGTGTTAAATATCAGTGAGGATTCTGCCTTCACAGCTCGGTCTGTGGCAAGAAGCTCCAAACATTCACAACCCACTGAGAAAACAAATTCCTCCTGATCTCAGAATTAATTCATTACTCCTTTATGATTATTCTCTCTGGGACATTTCAGAACAGAACAGGCAAGAAAATATCACAACAGCTTTTTCTTTCAGAAATTTCAAGGATTACAATGATCGGAAGGAGAATTTCTCTTAGAACTGCTGGTGGTCCCATTTTCAGGTGAAAGCAGAAACAGCCAAAGCACACCCATGAGGGGAATCTTGGTCCAGCAATTACCTGGTCAAGCCCCAAAAGAATCCAAAATGTCTCAATGAGGTCACCTCTCATTCGCCAATGCTGCAGTGAGTAGAGTCCCAATCTGTTTAATTTTTGCTCATCAGACAGTCCCTCCAAATGTGCAATCATCCTGATGCTCCTTGTCTGAATTGTGTTCCAAGATTTTATTATTTTTTTCTTTTCCTCAATAGCAGGCCAAAACTGCACACAATACTTCAAGTGTGGTCTTACCATCACCATGGACAGTTGCAATAAGACTTCCATAAACTGATATTCCAACCCTCTTGAAAGATGGACCAACATTCCATAAGTCTTCTTGGTTGCTGGCTGCAGTTTTGTGCTTGCTTTCTCTGTTTCGTACAAAATACCTTAACTCCCTTTGTTTTCCAGCTTTCTGCAGCCTTTGTTTTCTGTTTAAGTAAAACTGTTCGTTTGATCTACCTTCCAAAATGAATAATGTGACATTTAACCACATGACTTTTGACAATGTTTCACTTCATCTTTCAATATTTCTCTGTAAACCGCGGTACCTTCTCACAAGAGATAGCAAGGTGTCGAGCTGGATTAACACAGCAGGCCAAGCAGCATCGAAGGAGCAGAATCTGCTTTTCCACCTGTGTTTTGTGTCATTTGTAAATTTGGCTCCAGTACATTTATTCCTTTTCTCCAGGTTGATAATATTTATAACAACCAGCAGCAATCCCAGCACTGATCCCTTTGGAACCTCAAAGGCCATGGATGGCTATGCTGTAAATGAATAGCTTATCAATACTGACTGTCTCCGGGCCATTGGAAAATTCTCTGTCCAGACCAATAAGTTACGTCCAACAGCATGGGCTCTGATGATTCAACATTCTGTGAACACCTTCTCAAAGCCTAATTAAAACACGTCTACTGATTTCTCTCTGTCCATTCCAGTTGAGGCTTCCTTCAAATTTTCCATTAAATTAGCCAGTCACAATTTTCCTTTCATGGGCCTGGGCTGACTCTGCTTGATGAGATTAATATTTTCCAAATGACACACAATCTCATCTTTAACAATTGATTCCAAAATATTTTCGACAGTCGAGGTACTAACCCATGTTTTGCATCACTTGTTTTTGGAAAAGCAGTGTCACATTGTCGGTTTTCCAAACATCTGGTAGTTCTTCACAATCCAAGGATTTTAGTAAATTACAGTCAATATATCCAGTATCCCTGGATCTGTCTCTTTTTTTTTAGATCAGGGCCTTTAGCCCCACTAGTTTTTTGAATATTCCTTCTTGAGGGATGGAGATGGGACTTAAATCATCCACCGTTTTGAAATGTCAGCTTTCCTGCTCCTTTGATGCTGCCTAGCCTGCTGTCTCCATGCAGCTCCACACCTTATGATCACATGACTATTGAAACTGCACCCTCAATTACTGAACTGCCATCAGAAAGTCTTTCTGCAACCACCTTTGATTTTGACCTCGTTTCTATCTCAACTGGCACTGTTCGACTGGCTGAGCAGTCAAGTATTTTCTGCTCACACACACCTCCGTGCTCATTCCTTTGGACAAGAGGCCACTCCCCATCCCACGGACCTTTTTGCCCAACTCCAACATTCTCCCTCCACCTGGACCCCTCCCTCCAGCCATTTACCTGCACTCGATCTGCATTGAGAACTGTCGAATTGACATTAGACCCCGCCATATCACTGTCCCCTCAACAAATCCAACCGATCTCTCTCTGAACTGATTGCACTCCATGCACTCAGATCTAACCCTCACGTTGTCAGCAAGCCTGCGGATAAGGGTGGTGCTGTTGGAGTCTGGCGTACTGACCTCTACCTTGCTGTTTCCATGTTGTATTACTCTCTGAAACTGTCACCTTTCTTGATAGGAATTCCTTCAGGTAATGTCAAGCAGTGAGAGATTGTGTGATATTTCCAGCCATGTCGGTGCATTGGTGACACAAATAGAATAATCAATTATGAACTGATTGCCATAACGGAGTGTGACCGAGACAGGAAACTGAACTTTCTGCAACAATGGATCAGGGTGATTACGATGAATCCTATAGAATGGTAAAGGGTAAGAATAATTGATTGGAGGTGGCAATGTTGCAAATGTGATCCCACTGCATAAAAAGATTGGAGAGTGATAGCACAGAACACCATTTATTTTTAAACCGATACGAGTGGTCAGGAAAATCCAAGAATTCAAAAAATATGATGATTGGGCTGAATCACCATTGATCTATGGAAATCACTTTTCACAAAGTAATTGAGCTATTTGAGGATGTTCCCAGCAGATTGGCGAAGAAAGGTTGTGAAGAGCTGGCCGTTTTTTGATGCAAGATTATAAGATTATGAATGGCATGGGGGCAGAGGAAAGTATTAAGCACTTCCCCAGGGTGGAGGGGTCACTTAGGAGGGGACGCAGGTTGCAGGTGCGGGGGCAGGGTGGGGGAAAGTTTAAAAAAGATGTGTGAGGCAAATCTTTCACACAAATGGTGGTGGGTGCCTGGAACACACTGCCAGAGTAGGTAGTGGAAGCAAGCACAAAAGTCACATTCAAAGAAGAACCTGGAAGAATACGTGAACAGTGATGCAATAGAGAGACACAACTCCCGTGAGTGAAGGAAGGGCAAAGGTGTTGGCGCTGGCTTCAGGGACTGAGGGGCCTGTTCCTGTGCTTTATTGTTCTTTGTTCTTTGTTCAGTGATACTAGCACTGGGCCATTCATCTGGAGGCAAAGACAATGTTATTCAATGTTTTAAAAATATCTGAAATGGAATTTCTAACCAAGACAAAAAATCCATTGTCTATTGTTTGAACGGCTCATTTTTTTTTACTGATGACCTTCAGGGAAGCACCTTGTTGTCCTTCAAGATCTGATTTACTTGTGACTCCAGACATGGCTGACTCTCAACTACCCTCTCGACACTAAAGGAGAAACAATAACTGCTGGCCCGGACAGTCATGCCCACATCCTGGAGTAATTATAACACTCAGTTCAGTATATCTTCATTTTAAGAATGCTTTTTGATAAATTCTATTTGAGTTTAGAGCAAATTTAGAGCACAAGGTTGAAGAAGGTTGATTGAGGATTGCTCTGCTAAAAGGGAACAGACAACAGAACTGAGATAACAAGTTGTAGAGCTGGATGAACACAGCAGGCCAAGCAGCATCAGAGGGGCAGGAAGCCTGTCGTTTTGGGCCTGAACTCTTCTTCAGAAAATGGCACTTCAGACAATGGAACTGTAAGGGCCATTCTCAGATTTGCAGGCTGTGATGAGTTATGTACTGCAAGGATTACATCGTGGACCCCAGCTGTTCATAATCTATGATTTGGATTTGAAGGAATGTATTGAATACAATAGACAATAGGTGCAGGAGTAGGCCATTCAGCCCTTCCAGCCAGCACCACCATTCATTATTTTCATGGTGATCATCCACAATCAGTATCCTGTTCCTGCCTTATTCCGAAACCCTTGATCCCACTATCTTTATGAGCTCAATCCATCTCTTTCTTGCAAGTTTGTGTGTGACAGAAAACTGTGCAGAAACATTTGTTGTCAAGCTGACAGTGTTCACAAGAATTTCACAGGCTGAGTGAACGGTTAGGAAATTTGAAGAGAATATCATTCGGATAATTGTGAGGTTATCCATTTTGTTCGATATAAGCATTGTGTACAATATTTATTAAATGGTCAAAGATTAGAAATTGCTGAGGCCCAAAGATACCCGTGTGCCTTTGTTTGTTGGTGAATGAAAACTCGCATGTCGATGCCACATGCAATTAGGAAAGCAAATGGTCTGTTGTTATTGAGTGGAGGATAATTAATGTACAGTTCTAAGGTAGTCAAGCCATTTTGGTCTCCTTACAATGGAAATAAATATATTTCCATGGAGGGTATGCAAACTGATTCCCCAGACTGATCCTCAGGACAGTCTGAATTTCCTGTGGGGAGAGATTGAGGAGACAAGGATTGTATTCTCTGAATTGTCACAGAATGAGAGGTGATGTCTTTGTGACTTCGGAAATTCTGAAAATGCTCAACGGGGGTGGCTTGCTGGTTCAGTGGCTAGCACTGCTGCCTCACAGCAACTCACGAGCTAGGCTCAATTTCACTCTTCGGTGACTGTCCGTATGGAGTTAGCACATTCTCCCTGTGTCTGCATTGGTATCCTTCGAGATCTCCAGTTTCCTCTCTGAGTCCAATGATGGGTTGGCCATGCTCAGTTGCCCACAGTGTTCAGGGATGTGTAGGTTCAGTTGGTTACAGTTGGGTCTGGGTGGGAGTCAGCGTGGATTTGTTGGGCTGAAGGGTCCATTTCGACATTGTAAAGGTGCTAAGTCAAAGGATAGAAAGAGAAAGGAGGTATTCCCTGGCTGTTCCAATGGATACAGTTGCAGAATAAGGGGAAAGGCATTTAGGGCTGCCAGTCACTAAGGATGTGCTGAATCACTTTGACTTGAAACTGGGGCACATTGATACGCAGACAATGGACTGTTCAGGGCAATTCGCTTTCCTCTAACAAAGAAAGTAAATGAAATTTTGGCATTTGCTCCTCAAGGAATGCAGCATAAACATGGTGTCATTCTGTGGCAAATGTACAAAACATTTGTGAGCTTCCACCTGCAGCATTCTGTACAGCTTTGGGTCTCTGGCTGGAGGAGGGATGGAGTTGCATTGGATGGAGTTTAGAGGAGGTTCACTGGATTGATTTGAGAGATGAGAGATGAGAGGTTCGTCTTATGACGACATATTGAGCACTTTCAGCCGGTCCTCAAAAAAGTCGAGAGAGAATGAGAGGAAATCCATGTGAAGCACATCTGAGTGCAGGATGGATTGACAAAGTAGACGGAGAGATGATGTTTCCTCATGCTGCGACAGTCTAGAATAAGAGACCAATGTTTCAGGTTCAGGGAGTAGCAAATTTTAAACAGAAATGAGGAAGAACTAATTCTCTCAAAGTGTCATGAATCTGTGAAAAGGACATTGAGTAAATATAAGAAAGAGATGAACCGACTTTTAATGAGTGATGGGTTGAAAGGCTAAGAGAATGGGCAGAAAAGTGGAGTTGAGGCAGAGATGAGATCAGAAAAATGGCAGAGCGGACAGGAGGGGATGAATGGCCAACTCCTGCTCCTCGTGCTAATGCTCCTGGGATGTCAGTGCACCGAGATAGCATTGACACTCACTGTCCCTTTGCCAAGCAGTTCCATCAAGAATGAAAAGCTGCGACTTGTCTTACTTGCTGCTTGTTGTTTCATGTCACAACATGTCACTGTTTGCTCAGTGAGATCGAGCAGCTGTGACAACATGAACCTTGCTCATGCTTGTTGTTGTCAGGAGGACAGTTGTAGCTGAGGATTCAGCTGATGAGGGGACAGCTCTTGCTCTGACCAACTGCTGGTGGCATTGGTTGGGAGGATGTACCGACTGACAATCATAACAATATTAGAGCATAAGAAATAGGAGCAGCAGTAGGCTATCTGGCCCCTCGATCCTGCCCTGCCATTCAATAAGATCATGGCTGATCTTTTTGAGACTCAGCTCCACTGACCCGCCCACTCACCATCACCCTCAATTCTCTTACTGTTCAAAAAATTATCTAGCCTTGCCTTAAAAAGACATTCAGTGAGGTAGCTTTAATCACTTCACTGGCAGGGAATTCCACAGATTCACAACCCGTTGGGTGAAGAGGTTCCTTCTGACCTCAGTCCTACATCTGCTTCCCTTTATTTTGAGGCTATGACCTCAAGTGCTAGTTTCTCCTGCTAGTGGAAACAACCTTCCTGCTCCCACCTTATCTATTCTCTTCACAATGTTAAACATTTCTAGAAGATCACACTTCATTCTTCTGAATTCCAATGAGTATAATCCCAGCCTACTCAGGCTCTCTTCATAATCTAACCCTCTCAACTCTAAAATCAACGAGTGAATCTCCTCTGCTCCCCTTCCAGTGTGAGTCTGCCCCTTCGCAAGTAAGGAGAAGAAAACTGCACACAGTACCCCAGGTGTGGCCTCACCAGGATCCTCTGCAGCTGTAGCATAGCCTCCCTGTTTTTAAACTCCATCCCCAGAGCAATGACAGACAAAATTCCATTTGCCTCTTTTTATTGACTTTCTGCACCTGCAGTCCTACTTTTAGCGATTCATGCACGTGGACTCCCAAGTCCCTCTGCACAGCAGCGTGCTGCAAAATGGATGGCCTCACACTTATCAGCATTGTACTCCATCTGCCAAGTTTGATCAACTTGTTTGAAAACCTTCAGAACCCACCATCCTGAGTTCCATGCTGAGAGTAGGACTTGAACTTCTAACGTCTGGAGTAGAGGCAGTGCCACTGATGTCTCTGCCTTTTTCTCCCACTCTGAGACATTTGAAAATTTGTCTGAGAATTTGAAACTGTATCTCAGGACATGGCCTGGGTTAGGGACTTAGTGACGCTATCATTACACCACTTGTCACCTCCCCAACCAGCCCAAGAAATATTGAGTTAGTTTACAGAGCAGAGAATAGGGAGATTTCACCACATTCTTCATCCCCTGTCTGCATCTCCTCTGGAACAGTGCGTAAATGCAAGTGTTTGTGCAGGTGCTGGTTGAACACAGCGGGGATGTTGCCCTGAATGTTCAGTAGAGCGAATTTGAACCTTGGAAATCCACCACCCGGGTAAAGCCAATACAGATGTGAAGGGTAGTGATGGGCTCCGACAGGACCACCAAGTAGCTGGAAATGACAAAGAGCAGAATGGTGGTGGTCTTCCTGCTCTTCTGTTCAGGATCTCTCCCAGTCTCTCCAGTCTCACTGCTGCTGCTCTTCAGGGCCCAATGAGTTCTGTTGGCTTCTAGAATGTGCCAGGTGGTGAGAGAATTCAATAGAAACAGTAGTGGAATGGAAGAAATGTGTTTTGAGATGTTGATCAACCGGTGATCTGTCTAGACTGTTGAAGTGTGATAATCAGCAACCATGTGGCAGCCCCACTGTACATTATACAGAATGTAATGGCGTTCGGAAAGAAAAGATACGGGAAAGTTGACCAAAATGTTAAGAGTGCTCACAATGGAGATGACAACGATGGCCGTACTTTTAGTGCAATATCTCACCTTCAATCTGTTGCAGTAAATTGCAAAAAAGGCGGTCAAAAGTGAAGCCTATGGTGAACCAGATGGAGACTTGAAGGCTCAGTTTGTCCAGGAAGGCATCGAGTCAGCAGGTGGCAGTGTAGCTCAAAGGCGAGCCTGGGAAATGATGCCTGATGCTTTGGCCTCCAATTCCATTGGAGACAGGACCTTCAGACCTGCCGTTGCCATGGCCCTCATGCAGCAAGTTATTCCTTTGTGTCGAAGATATTAATTGAGTCACCCACTGGAGCTTTAGGCTTGGAGGTAAAGAGGCTTTATTCCTGATATCATGGGGAGCCAACAAAAGTTCGAGTCAGTAGCCTCCCATGAGTACAAAAAAGAGGCATTACTTATATGCGCCGTTATAGTTTGACACTTTTGTAAGCAGATAAGCATGTGCACAGTTCAACACATCCCCTTAAGGAAGGCCTTATGCCATGCTGTAGATCATGCTTCCACATGTGTGGTTGCTGACACGTTATCTTTAAGCGAAACGTGTCTTAAGCTTTGGGTTAACATTGAACAACAGATTGGAAGCTTTCTACAGATGTGCAACAATTTGTCGCATATCTCTTACTTAACTTATTGTGCCATCATTCCAACCTCTAATTCTAAACTTTAGCTACATTCTACAACTAATTTCTGTTGACACTGTAATTACTCTTCCATACTTTCGAAAGTCCTCACTTAGCTTGGAAAAGAATCAACACCGACATCAGGTTGGCTGAAAAAAAATCGGATTGTGAGATGTATCAAAATGTCCATCAGAAATGCACAAGAATGAAGCCTGGGATTACCAAAGGAGGAATAACAAGACTGTATGGTGTTGCTGGTTATTCCAGACTTGAACAACAATGGAAAACAGTGAAATCTCATTGGCAGCCCATTGTCTCTGTCGTGGGAATGATACAGAATTGGATTTCAGAGGCAGTATAAACAATTGTTGTCACATTACATCATGTGCTTACAATATTAGCAGAAAAGAAATATTATTGCATCAGAAGCAACCTAGTGAGGATTCATTTGCCTGGGTCCTGGGATTAAGGCCTTTCGAGTTGAGGAGAATGTGAAAAATGAATGAACTGCAGATCCTGTAAATCAGGAACAAAAACAAAGTTGCTGGCAAAGCTCAACTGGCTGGGCAGCACCTGTGAAGACAAAAACAGAGTTAATGTTTCAGGCCCGGTGGCATTCTAAGGAAGCTTCATCCGACCCAAAATGTTAACTCTGTTTCTCCCATCACATATGCTGCCAGACCTGCTGAGATTTTCCAGCAACTTAGATTTTGTACCAGAAGAACGTGAGGTGGCCTCATTGAAACGCATCAGTTCTTGTGGGGACTAGATAAAATGGAACGCCAGAAAGTAGTTTCCTCTTGAGAGGGAGCAAAATCAACAAGATACAATGTAGGAATGAACAGTTTCCCTTTTCAATCAGAAATAAGGAGATTTCTATCCTCCAGAGGGTGGTTCCAATATGGAATCGTCTTCCTGTGACTGTAATGGGGTCTGGAGCTATAACACTGTGCTCCCATTTTCAGGACAAAGCAGAAACAGTTAAAATACTCTCCCGTAAGGGGAAACATCCTGCCGGTATTTATCCTGTTGGTCCCGTTAAGAATTCTATACATGTAAATGACATCACCTCTCACTGTTCTAAACTCCAGTGTGTTGTGGCTCAAACTTTAATTGCGGTGCACACGGCAGTCCCTCCATGCCTGTGATCATAAGTCCATAAGACCAGAAGACACAGGAGTGGAAGCAAGGCCATTCAGCCCATCAAGTCCATTTAAATCATGGCTGACGGGCATTTCAACTCCACTTCCCCGCACTCTCCCTATAGCCCTTGATTCCTTGTGAGATCAAGAATTGGTCGATCTCTGCCTTGAAGGCATCTAACATCCCGGCCTCCACCGCACTCTGTGGCAATGAATTCCAAAAACCCACCACTCTCTGGCTGAAGAAACGTCGTCCCATTTCCATTTTTAATTTACTCCCTCTAATTTTAAGGCTGTGCCCATGGGTCGTAGTCTGCCGGCCTATCGGAAACAACTTCCCAGCATCCACCCCTTCTAAGCCATACATTATCTTGTAAGTTTCTGTTAGATCTCCCCTCAACCTTCTGAATTCTAATGAGTACAATCCCAGGATCCTCAGCTGTTTATCATACGTTAAACCTACCATTCCAGGAATCATCCATATGAATCTCCGCTGGACACGCTCCAGGGCTCGTATGTCCTTCCTGAGGTGTGGGGCCCAAAATTGGACACAGTTGGATCATCCTTCTGATGATCCTTATCTGAACTTTACCCTCTTTGTATAACACACCGAAACTGCTCACAGTACTCCAGCTGTGATCGCATTAGCACCTTACACATTTGCAGTAAGACGTCCCTATTCTTACACTCCAACTCCCTTGAAACAAGAGACCAACATTCCATGAAACTTACTGATTACTGGCTGTACCTCTGCAAGATTTCTGTTTTTGTGCACATGCACCACGCACCTTTGTGCTTCAGCTTTCTACAGCTTTTCACCATTGAAATAAATCTATTTTCTTTTGTACTGCCTTCCAATATGAACTACTTGATATTTTCCCACAATTATACCACATTTACCAACTTTTTGAACGCTTACTTGACCTGCCAATATCTCTCTGTAAACAACTGACATCCCCCTCACAATGTACCGTTTCCTCTGTACTTGGCGTCATCTGCAAATTCAGCTACAGTATATAACTACCTTCCTCCAAGCTTTGAATATATATTGTAGAGAGTAGCAATACCACCACTGATCCCTGTGGAACCCCACAGGCCATGGGTCCCAATAAGAAACCTCCAACACCATGGGGTCTGATCTTATGGCATAATCATTTGTGGGGCACCTTATTGAAAGCATTCTCAAAAAAACAAAAACAACACATCCATTGATTCCCTTCTATGCATTTTAGTTGAGACTTATGCAAAGAATTCACATAAATTAGTCAGATATGATTCCCCTTCATGGAACTGTGCTGACTCTGTTTTATGTTCTCTATCCTACTCTTATAAATTAATTCGAATACTTTTTCACCAACACATTTTGTCGCTTCAAATTTGTCTCACTATTTTATTCATAGGGATTTCACATTATCAGTTTGCCAAATCTCTGGCCCTACTCCAGTATGCAAGGATTTTGGTAATTTACAGAGATAGCACCCATGACCTGTGTAGCTACCTGTTTTACAATCCGAGGTTGTAAGCCATCACAGCAAGAAGCATAATCACCTTTAACCCCATTAGTTTACCAAATACCCTTTCTTCAGTGATGGCGAAGGGTCTTAATTCCTCCACTACATTCTTTATTATTAATGGAATGTTCAAACTCTCTCTGTCATAAAATCTGGTGCAAAATATCTGATTAACTCCTCTGCTTTTTTCGCTTTTTTTTACGGAGTTTAAGAATATTTTCTTCCAACCAAGTTAGTTGGGACAGGACTAGCTGAGCTCAGAGCAAAACGAATGGGAAGAAGAACGGGCGAACTCGGCAATAAGCAGGATATCCTTTCAGGGGGTGTTAGGCCAAATTGAAGAGAAGAAATTCAAAACAAAACAGGTCAGAAAAACATCACAGCCTCTTCTTGTGACTTACCAGGAATTCCAAAGATGGCAAGAATGGGATAGAGAATTTCTATTGGAAGGTCCTGTGATCCCATGTTCTGCTGAAAACAGAAAAAGTCAAAATAAGGCAATATGTTGAACAGAACTCAATTTATATACAAGCTACTGGTCTCGTGGGAGCGTGAACAGATCTCATTAGGCTCAACATTTTGAAAAAACAAGTTAGCATGTCCCGGCATTGAGCAGTATTTACAATGAATACGTGATCCCCAAAGAACCCGGGCTTTTACGCTCTTGAGATCTGACTTCTGAGAGAACCACGAGAGATCCGATTCTCTCGGCCTGACCCTAATTGGGTGTGGGGCATAACATAGTCCAGGAGGTAGATAGAAAGAATCAAATTTCATTCTTTTCAATCAACATTTGCTGCAAAATGGATCTGAAGAAAGTGGGATTCCAACCCAGGCTTTGTTGCCCAGAGACAGGAATGCTACAACTGTGCCACATTAGCCCAAGTTTCCTTTTTCGAACGTTGCCTTTCTCTTCCTACCTGTAGTATGTACATCCAGTGACAAATGAGAAAAGCATTCTGAAAGAGGCATTTTTCATTTTCCACCATAAAGATCTTTCTGTCATAATTTCTATGCGACAGTCCATGAGGATTATTATACATACAGATACAAAGTAAAATGTTTGTCATTGTAAGGAAATTTTATTCAAATGTGTTTACATCAGGGCATTTTATCTGACATTGGTTTATTTCACATTCGCTGCTGACATTGTCGATGAAAATTGTTCTCATCAGCGTACACCTGCAATTTTAAACTCCAGGAAAATGTCTTTTTCAAAGGAGATCTCTGCACAAGAAGCAAAATGTCCCTCTACCACTCCTACGTTCATTCAGATGTATTTTTTTTTCCTTTCTTCAATACATTTCTGGAAGGAGCCACTGCACTACTGTAATTTAGAATGGAAGTCTGATAAAGTCCATGACTGTCAACATATCATAGAACTTTGCATTTTGTCTTAGGCACCAGGAAAACCACAACACTTTAAGCTGTTATGAATTAAAAATGTTTTGTGGCAACGGCGTTGAAAAAAAAGACATTGACAAATAAGGGACCCTATCAAAGCCACTCTACACAGATTGACTCAGCAAGAATTTCAACTGATTAATTTTAAGTTTATACTTCATATTTTGGTTTCCTGTGATTACAGCTGATTTGTTTGCAATGATTCGTAGTTTCTTGTTCAATGCTAAAACCTGGTTAATGATTTCTGTAACCTTAGATTATCAGAAAAATAAATTGGTCTCATTTTAGTGGCTTGTTTAGTCCTTTAACATATCACTTTACTTTCCCTGTGGGCCATGAGACTGCTTGAGTTGAATTCCATTCTGTCATCCATATCATGATCACCATTTTCAGTAGGTCTCGCGTTAAAATGTTTTTCTAGAATCAGCACTGAATTTTGGCTTCACCAAATAATCCATTGAAAGAGAATCTTCCTGAATGCCTTCCTACAATCCCTGGGGACAATCTAATACTTACAAAACCTGGTCTCAACTCATCTACACATGTCAAACCTCATCTCAATCTGGCACTTCCAGACTTTCATCATCCTCAACTTCAATATTGTTGACGTAGCTAAAGATGGTTGGGCGTGTAATACCGTCCTGAGGAACTCCTACAGAAATGTCCTGAAGCTGAAATGACTAACCACCAGCAACCAACACATCTTCGTAATTGCCAAGGAGGACCCCAACCAGCAAAATGGTTTCCACTCCGAGTCCTATGAAGTCAAGTTTGGCTAAGGCTACTTGATTTCACAGTTGGACAAAAGTGGTGTTGATGTCAAGACCAGTCACACGCTCAACTCACTTGTCCATATTGCTGAGTTGTTGTTTGCTTGTTTCAATGTTTTCCAAGGTTTATTTGCTTCCATAATCTTCAGGTTAATTTCTGAATCAATTTCATTTGGTTTTCTTCTTACATCAGCTTTGCTAAAATTCAAGTTTGACTTTCGTGCTTTGGGCTCCTTCTGCCCGTCTCAAGCTTATTGAGGAATCCACTTGTATTGTGGTCACTATTTCCCAAAGAGTTGTTTATTATGAGATTGATAGTTTGTATTGCTGTATTATGCAATATTGAGTGTGAAATAGTGGTGACTCGTGGCCTTGTCACCTTTCTCCCACACCAAGTTCATTGGTCAGACTTTTCTGGATTCATTTCCATTTGCCCATCTGACCAGCATGTTGCTTTCCTCCTGCAGGTTGCAGCTGTGCCCCTCAATCGCACGGAGGGTGGGAATCTTCTACTTTGTGCTGGATGTGCAGGAGATTAGGGAAGTCAGTCATGAACGGCTTTGGGAAGGAAGATCTCAAGAGAGTTTGAAAGAATCATTCCAATTTTTGATGTAACTTCAGCATTCTGTGCAATCAGTTGGTCAAATGAGTAGCTTACCATTATTCAGCAGTTCAGCTGCTTCACCAGTAATTCTGTTACTACCATAAGGTCAAAACTAGAGATGTTCTTTGATAATTGTATAATGTTCAGTGCCATTTACAATTGCACAGAAATGAAAGCCGCTTTGGAGTCATTGAATCTAAGACGCTGCTGTGGCTTTAAGAGTTAGTTTTGTTCAAGTTTTTCTTAAAAGTGATGTTGTAAGGCAGAGCTGTGGCCCAGTCTACAAAACGCACTATAACAGAAAGTTTGTAAGGCCTTGGGGTATTTTTGGAATTTGGAACAATAAAACCAGCCTGGCTGTATCTCACCAACTCTCACACACCAGGTTTTCGAGGGATTTTCAATCTTTAGGAATAGCTTTGAGCTGTTGTTTCTGCCAGCTTGAAGAAGCAGAAACTGATGTTTCTCTGTCTTGATTACAGCTGGAGCCTGGGGTTTCTCTTGGAAGAGAAAATAATCTATTTTATTTTTGAATTTGCCTTTTTTCCCAAGGGTGTTACTGTGTTGGAACAGTTAATTGATACTAGATACTGGATCTATCATTCTGTTACGTGTTCCAACAGAGTAAAGCTATTCTAAATTCTTTCTTTGCTTATATTTTAAATATAGTGGATAAATAAATCGATTCGCTTAACGTCGAGTTGTTTGAACCGTCACTTTGCATCTGAAACTTTACTTTTGCCTTTAAAATGAGAAAAGGTTAGGGTCTGGGCTACCTTCTTAAAATATTTTGAGTGGGTCTGATCTGTTCCGTACAAGTCATAGAGCGCAGAAACAGGCCCTTTGGCCCAACTCATCGATGACAACCAGTTTTTCTGAACTGAACAAATTCCATTTGGCTGCATTTGGCCCAAATCACTCTAAAGCTTTCCTATTCATGTATCTGTCCAAATATCTTTTAAATGTTGTACTTATACTAACCTCTACCACATGGCCTAGTATTTAGTTCCACATACGTACCACCCGCTGTGTGAAAATGTTGCCCTCGGATCACTTTTAAATCTTTCCCCTCTTTCCTTAAACCTATGCCCTCGAGTCTTGGATTTCCATATCATTTGAAACCACGCCATCTATTCACCCTAGGCATACCCCTCATGATTTTATAAACTTGTATAACATCACTCCTCAGCCTTCTAGAATCCAGGGAAAATGCCCCAGTCTATCCAACCTCTCCTTCAAACCCAAAACCTCCAGTCCCAGTAACATCTTTGTCAAACTCTTCTGCACATTTCCTGCCTAATAACATCCTGCTTTTGCAGGGCGAACGGAATTGTATGCAGTATGTCAAATGTGGCCTTACCATTACCAGGTACAAAGCTGAGATGATATCCCAACACTGATATTCAATGTTCTGAGCAGTGAGGAAAAGCACACCAAAAGCCTCCTTCAGCAAAATGCCTACATGTGATGTAACTTTGAAGAAACCATCCACCAGCAGGCCGACAGCTCTCTGTTCAAAGATACTGCCCAGGACACCATCATTAACAGTGTAAGCCCTATCCTGGTCTGTCTTACCAAAATACAATTCCTCGCATCTATCAAAATTAAATTCCTTGTACCACAGCTTGTCAATATGTAACAAGAGCTGGATAACATTGTAGCTTCAGCTGACAAGTGGCAAGTAATGATGCATCATTGAAAATTTTCAACATTCACTCCATCTACCACCAGAACACATGTGCTGCAATGTGTATCATCTACAAGATGCACTGCATCAACTTACCAATAGTCCGAGGGCAGCATCTTCAAAACCCGCCATTTAAAATGACAAAAGACAGCAGATACAAGGGAACGCCACTGCTGTAAATTCATTTCAAACCATGTTATCCTGACTTGGAAATAGATTGCCATTGTCACCTGATCGAGAGATACCATTTTCTCAATCTTCACTCAAGGTCAACAAATTATTGGAACAAATTATTGCAGATGTTGAAATTTGTACAGAAAACAGCAGAGGCTGGAGATAACAAGGTGCAGAGCTAGATGAACACAGCAGGTCAGTCAACGCCAGAGAAGCAAGAAAGCTGATGTTTTGGGCCAAGACCCTTCTTCAGAAATGGGGGAGGGGAAGGGGGTTCTGAAATAAATGGGGAGGCAGATAGAAGATGGGTAGAGGACAAAATAGGTGGAGAGGAGACAGACAGGTCAAAGAGGCGAATATGGAGCCAGTAAAGGTGAGTTTAGGTGGGGAGTTAGGGAGGGGATTGGTCAGCCCGGAGAGGATGGACACGTCAAGGGGCTGGAATGAGGCCAGTAGGTCAGAGGTGGTGCTTGGACTTGAGATGGGAGGAGGGGTTAAGTAGGAAGAAGGGCAGGTTAGGAAGGCAGAGACAAGCTGGGCTGGTTGTGGGATGTGGTCAGGGCACTGGAGATTATGAAGCTTGCGAAGTCCACATTGATACCAATGGGCTGCAGAGTTCCCAAGCAAAATATGAGGTGCTGTTCTGCAAACATCTGGTGGCATCATAGTGGCACTGCAGGAGGCCCAGGATGGACATGTCATGTGAGGAATGGGAGGGGACGTTGAAATGGTTCATGACTGAGACTGCAGTTGTTTAGAGTGAACCGAGCAAAGTGGTTCCCAAGCCTCTGCTTGGTTTCCCTGATGTAGAGGAGGCCACAACAGGAACAGCGGATCACGGATACCACATTTGCAGATGTGCAGAAGAACATCTGCTTGATATGGAAAGTCTTCTTGGGACCTGGGATGGGGGTGAAGGGTATGTCTAGGGGCAGGTGTAGCACTCCCTGCCCCCTTGACCTGCCCATCTTCCCTGGACTGATCTGTCACTGCCATTACTCCCCAACTACTCTCAACTTTAGTGGCACCATCCCCACCTCTTTGACCTGTCTGTCTCCTCTCCACCTATCTCCTCCTCTACCCATCTTATATAGACCTCCTCCTCTTTCACTATTTATTTCAGAATCCACTTCCCCTCCCACATTTCTGAAGAAGGGTCTAGGCCCGAAACGTCACCTTTCCCGTTACTCTGGTGTTGCTTGTCCTGCTGTGTTCATCCAGCCCTACACCCTACTATCACAGATTCTCCAGCATCTGCAGTTTCTACTATCTCCGATGCTGGAGATCACGGTTTGTCAAATGGCTTCCATGCAGAGACACATAAATTGTGTTCATTTGGACATAAGCGAGAATGGCATCTATTGACCAGAAGGCAGTGAAGAATCCAAAACATGGCTGTAGGTCAGATGTCGCATGTGGGACAGACCTGGCAAAGATGATAGAATTCCTTTAGGATGTTAGTTCTTAGATGGCAAGTAACTTTCGAGCTTAACAATCAATAATGTCTCCATGGTCACCAATTGGATGAGTTTTTTTTAATGAATGGAAGCTTGTCATGGAGGGATTTGGCACCAGAAGCCACAATATTAGCTTTGGATTGAGGATTGTTGATTCAGTGATGTCATCATTACAGCATCAATTCCTCCATAAATGAAAATTAGTTACGTAGCTTACAGAGCATAGAGTAGGGAGATTGGACCAGTTTCTTCATCTCCTCTCTGAACGTCCTCTGGGTCAGAGCATAAATATACGTGTTTGTGCAGGAGCTGGTGCACATCATCAGAAATGTCGCCCTGATTGCCAAATAAAGTGAGTGTGATCCTTGGAATGCCACTGTCTGGGTGACACCGACAGAGATATGGATCACAGTGATGGGCATCGACAGCACCACGAAGGACCCAGAGATAGTGAAGAGCAGAATGATGGAGGTCCTCCTGCTATTCAGCTCGGGGTCTCTGCCCAACTTCCCAGCACCACCACTGCTCCTGTTCTTCAGGGCTTGGCGAGCTCTGCTGGCCACTAATATGTGCCGGGCAGTGAGAGAATTCAACAACAGGAGCAGGGGAATAGGAAGAAACATGTTTGAGATGTTGGTGACCCACCGGTGAGCTGCCCAGCCTGGTGAAGTGTGGTAACTGGTGATGGTACGGCAGCCCCACTGTACACTGTTCACAACATAAGCAGCCTCACAGCGAAAAGGTAAGGGAATGTTGATTATAATGTTAAGCACGCTCACAGTGGATATGACCACATTGGCCGTTCTTTCAGTGCAATATCTCGCCTTCAATCTGTGGCAGCAAATTGCTGCAAAGCGGTCAAAGGTAAAGACTATGGTGAACCAGATGGAAAGCTGGAGGCTCAGCCCTTGCAGGAAAGTGTTGAGTCGGCAGATGGAAGTGTAGTTCATCGGCGAGCCTGGGAAATGATTCCTGATGATCTCATTCACTATCACATTGAAGACAAGTACCATTAAATCTGCCGTTGCCATGGCCCTCATGTAGCAAGTGACTCCTTGGGAAAGGCCACACTTCCCTTGAGAAAGAATCAACAGTGTCATCAGGTTCGCTGAAAACAGAAAGAATGATCAGTAGATATGTGCACAGATGAGGTCAGTAATTGCAAGTCTCTAGGATGCTGCTGGGAATTAGAGACTTGGATAACAATGCTACATCATGCCATCAGCAGTGCATTGTCTGTATTGTGGGAGTAATTAGAAGGTGATTTTGCACCACTTGGTCTCCAAACTTCAAGAGAACTTTTTTTTTCTCATTCAGAAACAGATCAGAGAAGATTTACCTGTCTCACAAGTTGATTACGGTATTGTTTTGTGAAGAAAGCCTATGCCGATATCCATTGGAATTCAGAAGGATGTGAGGTGATCTCATTGTAACATTTAAGATCTTGAGGGAACTGGATAATGTGGAACACGTGGAAATGGTTTTCTTTTGAGGGAGGAGCCTAAAATTGAGGACACAGTTTAGGAATACACAGTTACCCATTTCAAATAGAGATAAGGAGATTTTTACTCTCTCAGAAGTTGGTTATTATATGGATCTTCTACACCTACACATAGTTGTGGCTGAATCTAGAAGACTGAGTTAGATACATTTTGGACACACAAGGGATTCAAGGGCTATGGAATGCAGGCAGGACAGTGGAGATCACTCAAACCATGGTCCCTCTGAAAGGTGGAAGCAGTTCAAAGCGCCAATTGGCCCATTCCAGCTTCTCATTCATACGTTCGCATTCTTGTCTTCTATGGTTTACTTCCATCAAAAAGCTGTCATTTTCAAAATTCTCAAACATCTGCCACTGCCATCGAGAATCTTTGTGTATCAGTGTGAAACGTAATGAGGATTCTGCCTCCACAGCTCTGTCTGTGGCAAAAACTTCCAAACCCACAACCCACTGAGGGAACAAATTCCTCCTAATCTCAGAATTAATTCATCATTCCTTTACGATTTGATTATTCGCTCTGGGACATTTCGTGACTGAACATGCAAGAAAAATATCACAACAGGTTTAATCAGGAATTTCAAGGATTACAATGATGGGGAGGAGAATTTCTGTTAGAATTTCTATTAGAACAGGTTGTGGTCCCATTTTCAGGGGAATGCAGAAACAGCCAAAGAACTCCCATGAGGGGAATGATCCTCCAGGATTTACCTGGTCAAGCTCCTTAAGAATCCAATATGTCTCAATAAGGTCAACTCTCATTCTTCTGCATTCCTGTGAGAAGAGACCCAATCTTTTAATTTTTGCTCATAACACAGTTCCTCCACACTTGATCATGCTGATGCTAGTTGTCTGAATAGCTTCTGATGTATTTTTTTTCTTTTCCTCAATAACAGGACGAAAACTGAACACAGTACCCCCGGGGTGTAACATATGAGTTGAAATATGGACCAGTATTCCGTGACCCTTCCAAGTGACTGGTTGCACCTTTGTGCTAGCTTTCGATGTTTCATGCGCAAGCACCTCAACACAATTTGTCTTCCAGCTTTCTGTAGCTTTTTACTGTTGATATAAAACTCTGTCCTTTTGTTCTACCCTCCAAAATGAACAACATGACATGTTTCCACATTACTCTCCATTTGACAATGATTTGTTTAACCTATCAATATCTTTCTGTAAAACATTGTACCTTCTCACAATCTACTTTTCCAACTATGCTTGATGTCACCTGCACATTTAGCTGCAGTACATTCATTTCTTCCTCCAAGTTGTGAATATATACTGTAAACAGTAATAATCCCAACAATGATACCTGTGGTATCCCACAGATCATGGATGACAAAACTATAAATGAATACATCATCAACTCTCGCTGTTTCTTGGACCATTCTCCATCCAAACCAATAATCTACCTCCAAGAACATTGGCTGTTATGACTGCTCCTTCTGTGAGGGACATTGTTGAACACATTCGCAAATCCCAATTAAAACACATCTACTGATTTCCCTCTTTCCATCTCAATGAGGCTTCATTTTCAAATAAATTTGCCAGTCACAATTTTCCTTTCATGGAGCTGTGCTGACTCTGCCTGATCAGATTAATATTTTCCAAATGGTACGCCATCTCATCTTTACGAATTGATTCCAATGTATTTTCAACAATCCTTATAATAATCCATGTTTTGCCTTCCTTTCTTTTGGAATGGCAGTGTCACATTTTCAGTTTTCCAAACCTCTGGTAATTCTTCACAACCCAAGGATTTTGTAAAATTACAGCCAAAGCATCCAGTATCTCTTTTTGGATCAGACCCAGGAACATATTTTTCTTTCGCTCCAATAATTTTTCAAATATTCCTTCTTCAGCAATGGAGGTAGGACTTAACTAATCCACCATGATCTGTAGCAATGGTAAGATGCTCAAAGTATCATCCATTGTAAGGAATGATGCAAAATATCTGTTTCAGTCCTCAGTCATTTTCGTTTACTCTTTATTGAGGTTAAGCACAGTTGTTTCCAACCCAGGCAGGACGAATTGCTCTCAAACTGAAACTGATGGTAATGAAGAGCAGACAAACTGAATAATCAGGAGGAGATTCATTTGATTGGTGAAGCTCCAAATTGCAGAGACTCAATTCAAAACCGAACAGTCAAGAATAATGTCACAGCAGCTCTTACCAACTTACCAGGAATTCCAAAGATTGCAAGAATGGGAAAGAGAATTTCTATTGGAAGTGCCCCAGGTGCCATTTTCAGGTGAAAGCCGGAACAGTCACAATGAGGCAATGCATTGAAACACGTTAAATTTATACACAGGACAATCCTCCACTGAATTTCATTCATTAAGATTTCATTAATCTCAGCATTTTTAACAAACAAGTTAATATCTCACATCCTTGAGCAGTATTTATACTGAGCACTGTGATCACCAGAGAATTAGGGTCATGAGCTTTGGCTTCTCAGAGGGCCATGAGGGAGCTGCCTGCCTTGGTGTGACCTTAATTGATTGTGAAGTGTAAGCTAATCCAGGAGGGAGGGATACGGCTTTGAGTTTCACCCATTTCAATCAAACTGTGTTACGATTTGTCCCTGGATAAAGTGATACTATAACCCAGTCCTTCTTGCCCTGGAAGAAAAATTATACATCAATGCCACATGAGCCCACAATTGCACCATTCCAATCTTACGCTCCTCTTCCTCCCTTTCATTATGTATCCAGTGAGAAATGAGAAAGTATTCTTAACAAAATTACTGACTGGCCTTAAACCACCCTCACCTTGGCACCAGAACTTGGTCCATTGCTTAAATATAAGGTTTTGCCCTTTTAAGACAGAGAGGACAACAAAAGATTTCTCTCAAAGGGTTGACAGTCTTTGAGACTCACTTCCTCAAAAAGCAGTTGATGCAAAATCTTAAACTATTTTAAACTGCAGAAAGGTAGATTCTTTATTATAAAGTGGATTATAGATTATCGAGGATATTCAGGAATGTCGAGGTGATGTGAAAATCATGATCAACGCTTATCTCACTGAGCAGCAGAACAGACTGAAAGGGCAAAGTGGCCTACTCTTTTATTTATGTTTGTATTTTCAATTCCTATCTCACAATCATGTGGTAAAATGACTCAAGTCAATGCGCTGACATCAATAAGCAGTGAGAACCTCTCATTCTCATGACAAGTGCGGTTGTCCACACAACTTCCAAGCTATCAATATCCCTCTAACACTCCTGTTTCATTCAAGTGGCTTTCCATTCTTCAAGACATTTCTGGAAGGAGCCACCACCTTACTGAACATTAGAATAAAGTTCTGGAAAAACCAATACATGGCAATGTATCACCGAATTTTACTTTTTGTCTTAGGCACCAGGAAAACCAGAACACTTTAAACGATTACTAATTTAAAATGTGTCCAACTCTTTTGAAAATTTCCTCTATCAGCATTCACCCCCCATTCCATAGATGCCCTTGTGGGAAGAAATGTCTCTTCATCTCTGTTTTCAATCTGTGACCTGTTATCCGAAAATGATGGGTCTTGTTCTGGATTTCCACACATGAGAAAACATTGTTTCTGTGTCTACTTTGTCAAGTATCAAGCCATGTGTCAAATATCATGATGCAGTAGTTTTAGCAGGTGCCGATGATGTCTCACATACGTCATTTCATGTTGTCTGATGGTTATGTTGGAATTCAGAAGTAGATAGGAGGGCCAGAATATCTGGGGATGGGACGAGTGTTTGGGTGAAAACTGAAGGATGTAAAGCTCAGAAAACTAAAAATTCTAAACCAAAATTGACATCAAGAAGATGACATGCATCCATTGAAATGATGCTTGAAATACAATTGTTGGAGTTTCAGTGGGACACCAATTGTAGTGTTGGGAATTTCGAAGGAATCCTCAGAAAAGAGGGCAGCTGGAAATGAAATAGTTATTGAAACCGTAAGTGTGTTAAACATTTTTTTCCTCAATTATTGATAAAAGGAATCAAGGTTTTCCAGCATTTATTTCAAAGTCAAGAGCTCCTGAAATGATAGAAAAACATCAGATGTGAAATTCCACAGGCCTGGAGTGGTCCAAAATTTTGATTGGAGTGACCTGGAAGCTGCAGGCAAAAGGAGGAAGAAGAACAAAATTGGAGGAGAACTAAGGAGCCCAGCACTGCTTCCATTATTTTTCAGGAACGACATGCTGATTATGAACAGACCATTGTACAGAGCTGTAACTGAAGCATCAGATAAAGGTGACTGGTGGGACAACAATATGAATATTCTCATGAAGGCTGCTGAGGAGGTTCCACAGCAGCCCATCATTTTGCAGAAGACTGTGCTTGTGGAGCACTGTTTGTTTGTCGGCTGCTGTAAGATGTGAATTGGTGGCTAAATCCTCAATCATCTGTGTGAAAATACATCTCCAAAACAGGTGAGGTTGAGCCCAGTCCTTCAGGATAAGTGATAGGGGCATTACCACTGCACACCATGGCCGTACCACGACATTTACATCTTCTAACTCTCGCCACCCCTAATTATTCAAAACTTGAAAACTTTTGGGGAGTTCAGAAATCGAAGGGACACTTCTGAACTGTACGATGTATTGCATTGAGAATTACAAAAACTAACATAGACACAGAACAAATGTATTTTTGAAACAAATTATGGCAGATGCTGGAAACTGTACTGTGAGCAACAAATACTGGCGATCGCAATGTATCAGATGGCATCCATGCAGAGACACATGTATTTTAAGAGTCAAATATGTGGCCATAGGTCTGATGTCACATGCAGGACAGACCAGCTAAAGATGGTAGAATTCCTTTGGGACATGAGTTCTTTGATGGCAAGTAACTTTCAAACTTAACAATCAATAACGGCTCCATGGTCATTCTGAGGTGAGCATTTTATTGAATAGATAATTCACTGTTTGTATGGTGCGATTTGACTCTGTAACCCAGGATATTAGGTTTACATTTTGGATTGTTGGTCCAGTGAGTTTATCCTTCCACTGGGAGCTGCCCGGTAAATGTAACTTATATGTGTAGCTTAAAAAGCAGAGAATAAGTAGATTTTACCAGATTCTTCATCTCCTCTCTGAATTTCCTCTGGGTCAGTGCTTAAATACACGTGTTTGTGCAGGAGCTGGTGCATGTCATCAGGAATGTCACCCTGATTGCCAAATAGAGTGAGTTTGATTCTTGGAATCTCAATGTCTGGGTGACACAGACACACATATCGATCACAGTGATGGGCACCGCAAGATTCACAAAGCATCCAGAGTTGGTAAAGAGTAGAACGATGGAGGTCTTCCTGCTCTTCAACTCAGGGTCTCTGCCCATCTTCCCAGCACCAACACTGCTGCTGCTCTTCAGGGCTCGGCGAGATCTGCTGGCCACTAGGATGTGCCGGGTGGTGAGAGAATTCAACAACAGGAGCAGGGGAATAGGAAGAAACATGTGAATGAGAAGCAGGAATAGGCTATTTGGCCCTTTGAAGACCTCCCACCTTTCAGTAGGATCATGGCTGATCGGAGTGATCTCTGCTGGCCTACCTACATTTCATTGCCCTTGAATCCCATGTGACCCACCGGTGAGCTGCCCAGCCTGGTGAAGTGTGATAACTGGTGATGGTGTGGCAGCCCCACTGTACACTGTTCACAACATAAGCAGCCTCATAGCGAAAAGGTAAGGGAATGTTGATTATAATGTTAAGCACGCTCACAGTGGATATGAGCACATTGGCCGTTCTTTCAGTGCAATACCTCGCCTTCAATCTGTGGCAGCAAATTACTACAAAGCGGTCAAAGGTGAAGGCTATGGTAAACCAGATGGAAAGATGGAGGCTCAGCCCTTTGCAGGAATATATTGAGTTGGCAGTTGGGAGTGTAGTTCAACAGCGAGCCTGGAAAATGATTCCTGAATGTCTGGCTCACAACCACAATGAAGACAAGTACCATTAAATCTGCCATTGCCATTGCCTTCATGTAGCAAGTGATTCCTTGTGAAAGGCCACAATTCCCTTGAGAAAGAATCAACACTGTCATCAGGTTCGCTGAAAAATAAATAAAACCTCCGGATCATGAGATGTACCAAACGCTCAGTGGATAAGTGCATGGATAAGGTCAGGAATTGCAAGACTCTTGGGAGCCGCTGATAATTTTAGATTTGTACAACAATGAAAGATGGTGCCATCTTATTGGCAATGCATTGTCTGTGTCGTGGAATTAATCAGAAGGTGATTTTACACCACGCGGTTTCCATATTTCAGGACAATGCTTTTTTTATTCTAATTTAGAAGCAGAACAGAGAAAATTTACCTGCCTCCCTCCTGGGAATCATGTCTTATTTGGTGAAGAAAGGTTATGCTGATATTTATTCAGAGGGATGTGAGGTGATTGCATTGAAATATTTAAGATCTTGAGGGCACTGGATAAAGTGAATAAGGTGGAGTTCTCTTGAGGGAGAAGATTATAACGAGAGGACACAGTTTCGGAACAAGCAGTTTCTCATTTCAAACAGAGATAAGGAGATTATTATTTCTTAAGTGGGTGATTAATATATTGAATCCTCTTCCCTTCAATATCGTGGCAGCTCAGTCTCGAAAACTGAGTTAGGTATATTTTGGATACACATGGGATTCAAGGGCAATGAAATGTAGGTAGGCCAGCAGAGATCACTCCGATCAGCCATGATCCTACTGAAAGGTGGGAGGTCTTCAAAGGGCCAAATAGCCTATTCCTGCTTCTCATTCACATGTCCCATTTCTCCTCTTCTATGGCTAACTTCTGTACACCCTTGTACCTTCTCATAAGAGATGACCAGGTGTAGAGCTGAATGAACATAGCAGGCCAAACTGGTTCTTAGGAGCACAATCTGCTTTTCCACCTATGTTTGGTGTCCTGTGCAAATTTGACTCCCGTACATTCAGTTCTTTTCTCCAGGTTGTTAATATTTATCGTAAACAGTAACAATCCCAGCACTGATCGCTGTGGAACCTCACAGACCATGGATGGCTATGCTGTAAATGAATACCTTATCAATAGTCACTGTATCCTGGACATTGGAAAATTCTCTATCCAGACCAATATGTTACGTCCAAAAACATGGGCTCTTATGACTCAACCTTCTGTGAGGAACATTGTTGAACACCTTCTCAAATCCTAATTAAGACATATCTACTGATTCCCCTCTGTCCATTCTATTTGAGACTTCCTTAAAATTTTCAAATAAATTACTCAGTCACAATTTTCCTTTCATGAGCCTATGCTGACTCAGCTTGATGAGATTACTATTTTCCAAATGATACACTATTTCATCTTTAATAGTTGATTCCAATATATTTTCGACAATCGAGGTACTAACCCATGTTTTACATCACTTGCTTTTGGAAAAGCTGTACCATATTGTCAGTTTTCCAAACATCTGGTAGTTCTTCACAATCCAAGGATTTTGGTAAATTACTGTCAATATATCCAGTATCCCTGTATCTGTCTCTCTTTTTTTTGTAGATCAGGGCCTTTAGCCCCATTAGATTTTTGAATATTCCTTCTTGAGTGTTGGAGATAGGACTTAAATCATCCACCGTTTTGAAACATCAGCTTTCCTGCTCCTCTGATGCTGCCTGGCCTGCTGCCTCCATGCAGCTCCACACCTTATTATCACATGACTGTTGAAACTGCAACCTCCATTATTTAACTGCCATCAGAAAGTCTTTCTGCAACCACCTTCGATTTTGACCTTGTTTCTATCTCAACAGGCACTGCTCGAGTGGCTGAGCAGTCAAGTATTTTCTGCTCATACACACCGCTGTGCTCATTTCTTTGGACAAGGGTCCACTCCCTGTCCCGACAACAGCTTTGCCCAACTCCAACATTTTCCCTCCACCTGGACCCCTCCCTCCAGCCATTTACCTGCACTCGATCTGCATTGAGATCTGTCAACGTGACATTAGTCGCCTCAATTTCACTGTCCCCTCAACAAATCCAACCTATCTCTCTCTGAACTGATTGCACTCCATGCACTCAGATCGAACCCTGACGTTGTCATCAAGCCTGCGGATAAGGGTGGTGCTGTTGGAGTCTGGCGTACTGACCTCTACCTTGCTGTTTCCATGTTGTATTACTCTCTGAAACTATCACTTTTCTTGATAGGAATTCCTTCAGGTAATATCAAGCAGTGAGAGATTGTGTGATATTTCCAGCCATGTAGGTGCATTGGTGACACAAATAGAATAAACAATTATGAACTGATTGCCATAACGGAGTGTGACCGAGACAGGAAACTGAACTTTCTGCAACAACGGATCAGGGTGATTACTATGAATCCTACAGAACGGTAAAGGGTAAGAATAATTGATTGGAGGTGGCAATGTTGCAAATGTGATCCCACTGCATAAAAAGATTGGAGAGTGATAGCACAGAACACCATTTATTTTTAAACTGATACGAGTGGTCAGGAAAATCCAAGGATATACGTCAAACAATATGATGATTGGGCTGAATCACCATAGATCTCGGGAAGTCATTTTTCACAAAGTAATCGAGCTATTCGAGGATGTTGCCAGCAGATTGGTGAAGCAAGGTTGTGAAGGGCTGGCCATTTTTTGATGAAATTTTATCAGATTATGAATGGCATGGAGACAGAGGAAAGTATTAAGCACTTCCCCAGGGTGGAGGGGTCAATTAGGAGGGGACGCAGGTTGCAGGTGCGGGGGCAGGGTGGGGGAAAGTTTAAAAAAGATGTGTGAGGCAAATCTTTCACACAAATGGTGGTGAGTGCCTGGAACACACTGCCATAGTAGGTAGTGGAAGCAAGCACAAAAGTCTTATTCAAAAAGGACCTGGAAGAATACATGAACAGTCATGGAATAGAGAGGCACAGCTCCTGTAAGTGAAGAAAATTTCATTAAGGAAGGGCAAATGTGTTGGTGCAGGCTTCAGGGACAGAACGGCCTGTTCCTGTGCTTTATTGTTCTTTGTTCTTTGTTCAGTGATACGAGCACTGGGCCATTCATCTGGAGGCAAAGACAATGTTATTCAATGTTTAAAAAATAATTCTGAAATGAAGTTTCTAACCAAGGCAAAAAATCCATTGTCTGAAAGGCTTTTTTTTTTCACTGATGACCTTCAGGGAAGCACTGTGTTGTCCTTCAAGATCTGGCTTCCATGTGACTCCAGATGTGGCTTGCTGTCAACCCTCTTGGCAATAAAGGATAAACAATAAATGCTATCCCAGACAGTCATGTCCACATTCTTGCGTAGTTATAACACTCGGTGCAGTGCATCTTCATTTTAAGAAGGCTTTTTGATAAATTCTATCAGAGTTGAGAGCAAATTTAGCGCACATGTTTAAAGAAGGTGAATTGAGGATTGGTCAGCTAAAAGAGAACAGACAATAGAGCAGAGATAACAAGGTATAGAGTTGGATGAACACAGAAGGTCAAGCAGCATCAGAGGAGCAGGAAGGCTGACATTTCCGACCTAGACCCTTCCTCAGAAAATGGCACTTCAGACAATAGAACTGTAGGGGCCATTCTCAAATTTGCAGGGTGTGATGAGTTATATACAGCATGGAATACATCGTGGACCCGAGTTGTTCATCATCTATGGTTTGGATTGTAAGGAATGTATTGAATACTTGCAAGTTTGTGTATGACAGAAAACTGTGTCGAAACGTTTACTGTCAAGCTGACACTGTCAGCAAGAATTTCACAGGCTAGTGAACGGTAAGAAAATTTGAATAGAATGTCATTTGGATAATTGTGAGGTTATCGACTTTGTCCGTCAGAAACATTGTGGACAATATTTGTTAAATGGCCAAAGATTGGAAATTGCTGAGGTCCAAAGATACCCGGGTGCCTTTGTTTGTTGGTCAATGAAAACGAGCATGTCAATGCCACATGCAATTAGGAAAGCAAATGGTCTGTTGTTATTGAGTGGAGGATAACTAATGTACAGTTGTAAGGAAATCAAGCCATTTTCGTCTCTTAGCAAGGAAATAAATATATTTCCATGGAGGGTATGCAAACTGATTCCCCAGACTGATCCTTAGGACAGTCTGAATTTCCTGTGGGGAGAGATTGAGGAGACAAGGATTGTATTCTCTGAATTGTCACAAAATGAGAGATGATGTCTTTGTGACTTTGGAAATTCTGAAAATGCTCAACGGGGGTGGCTTGCTGGTTCAGTGGCTAGCACTGCTGCCTCACAGCAACTCACGGGCTGGGTTCAATTTCACTCTTCGGTGACTGTCCGTATGGAGTTAGCACATTCTCCCTGTGTCTGCATTGGTATCCTTCGAGATCTCCAGTTTCCTCCCTGAGTCCAATGATGGGTTGGCCATGCCCAATTGCCCACAGTGTTCAGGGATGTGTAGGTTTGGTTGGTTACAGGGAGTTGGGTCTGGGTGGGAGTCAGCGTGGATTTGTTGGGCTGAAGGGCCTATTTCAACATTGTAAAGATGCTAAGTCTAAGGATAGAAACAGAAAGGAGGTATTCCCTAGCTGTTCCAATGGATACAGTTGCAGAATAAGGGGAAAGGCATTTAGGGCTGCCAGTCACTAAGGATGTGCTGAACCTCTTTGACTTGAAACTGGGGCACATTGATACACAGACAATGGACTGTTCAGGGCAATTCGCCTTCCTCTAATAAAGAAAGCAAGTGAAATTTTGGCATTTGCTACTCAAGGAATGCAGCATAAAAATGGTGTCATTCTGTGGCAAATGTACAAAACATTAGTGAGCTTCCACCTGCAGCATTCTGTACAGTTTTGGGTCTCTGGCTGGTGGAGGGATGGAGTTGCATTAGATGGAGTTTAGAGGAGGTTCACTGGATTGATTTGAGAGATGAGGTTCATCTTATGAGGACAGATTGAGCTTTTTAAGCCCGTTCTCAACAAAGTCAAGACAGAATGAGAGGAAATCCACGTGAAGCACATCTGAGTGCGGAATGCATTGACAAAGTAGACATAGAGATGATGTTTCCTCATGCTGCGACAGTCTAGAATAAGAGGCCAATGTTTCAGGTTCAGGGAGTAGCAAATTTAAAACAGAAATGTGGAGGAAATAATTCTCTCAAAGTATCATGAATCTGTGGAGTGGTCATTGAGTAAATATAAGAAAGAGATGAACCGACTTTGAATGAGTAATGGGTTGAAAGGCTAAGAGAATGGGCAGGAAAGTGGAGTTGAGGGAGAGATGAGATCAGAAACAATTCCATTAAATGGCAGAGCGGACAGAAGGGGCTGAATGGCCGACTCCTGCTCCTCGTGCTAATGCTCTTGGTATGTCGGTCCACCAAGTTAACATCGATACTCACTGTCCCATTGCCAAGCAGTTGCATCAAGAATGAAAATCTGCAACTCATCTTACTTACTGCTTGTTGTTTCGATGAATGAGAATTCATTTAATGTAGCAACATGTTACTGTTTGCTCAGTGAGTTCGAGCAGCTGTGACAGCATGAACCTTGCTCATGCTTGTTGTTGTCAGGAGGACAGCTGTAGCTGAGGATTCAGCTGATAAGGGGACAGCTCTTGCTCTGACCAACTGCTGTTGGCATTGGTTGGGAGGATGTACCAACTGACAATCATACCAATATAAGAGCATAAGAAATAGGAGCAGGTTCCTGACCCGAAACATCAAGCTTTCCTGCTCCTCTGATGCTGCTTGGCCTGCTGTGTTCATACTGCCTCACACCGTGTCATCTCATGTTTAATTTCTCTGTTTTTTTTTAAATTTTCATTGCTGAGTTTAAAAACAGATTTTTCCAACCCAGTTATTTGGGACAGGACTAGATGAGCTCAGAGCAAAACCGAAGGACTGAAGAACAGGTAAACTCGACAATGAGCGCAATATCCTTTCAGGGAGCATTGGGTCAAATTGAAGAGAAAAGATTCAAAACAAAACAGATAAGAAAAATGTTACAGCATCTTCTAATCACTTACCAGGAATTCCAAAAATTGCAAGAATGGGATAGAGAATTTCTGCTGGAAGCTCTTGTGACCCCATTTTCAACTGAAAGCAGAAACATTCAAAATGAGGCGATATATTGAGTAGAACACAGTTTATAGACAAGACAATCCTTTAGTGAGAGAGAGTGAACAGATCTCATTAGGCTAAACATTTGTGACAAACAAGTTAATATGCCACATCGTTGAGCAGTATTTACAATGAACTCTGTGGGCCCCAAAGAATCAGCGTCTCTCACACTGTAGAGATCTGACTTCTTAGAGGGCCACAAGAGAAATCAATAGTCTTGGCCTGACTTTAATCAGATGTGGAGCATAATGTAATCCAGGAGATAGATAGAAAGTAACAAGTTTCACCTTTTTAAGTCAGCCTTTGCTGCAACATGGATCTGAAGAATGTGGAATTCAAAACCAGGATTTCCAGCATAGAAAGATGAATCCTACACCTGTGCCACATTAGCCCAAATTTCTGCTTTCTAATATTACCTTTTGGCTCCTTCCTGTAGCAAATATATCTTGTGAGAAATGAAAAAGCATTCTTAAGCGGAATTTTTTCATTTTCCAGCAGAAAAATCTTCTTAACATGATTTCTGTGCTATACCGTAGTATTAGGATTATTATACGTCCATATATGAAATACAATAGTTGTCATTATAGCCTAATTTTATTCAAATCTGTTTCAATCAGGTCGTTTTAACTCACATTGCTTTAATTCATATTTGCTGTTGACATTGTATATTAAAATTGTTCTCATCAGTAAAATGAATAATATTTAAGTGTATGCCTCTTGTTTTATACTCTGCAGAAAACTTTTTTTCCCCACAAGATCTCTGCACAGAAAGCAAAAACTCCCTCTACCACTCCTATATTAATTCAAACTTTTCTTTTTTCCTTTCTTCAATGCATTCCTGCAAAGAGCCACTAAGTGCTGTAATTTAGATTGAGAGTCCGATAAAATTTATTAATACCAACATATCATAGAATTTTATGTTTCATCTTAGGCACCAGATAAACCATAACACTTTAACCCAAGATGTCCACCTGTCGATGAGCCAGCTGAAGTAGAGGTTATTTTACATTTTTACACCTCGCGTTATACAATGAGAAAGGGCCAATTAATAACCTTCTTGTAAAATGCTGCTTTTACAAGGATGACCGTTCATGAGTTGAATTAACTGCTGCAATGGTATCTTGGCAATGTCTGGTTTTAAATTATTAATGTATGGCTTTGAGCAAGCATAAATGTCTTTAAGGTACAAAGAGAGAAGAGTGAAATTGATTTAGACATAGCAGCAAAGGAAGTTAAATATTGCGAATTAGAATTGAACCGAAACACAGAATTTGTTTTTCTCTCTCTGAGGTTGCAATCAGATGTGTCGAATTTTTCCAGCAGTTTCTGATTTTACCTCATTCAAATATTGTATTTGTTCAAGAGTCAGAAAGTTGGCAAAAAAAAATAAGCTTGAGGATTTTCTGCATTTCAGAATGGAGCAAAGTATGCCAAAGGGAGAAAAAAAAAACAGAAGAGTGGAAAATTGATGTCAACAAGTAGGAAAAATAAAGTTGCTGTGTAAAAATTTCTCTTTGTATGTAGAAAGGAATTGATTAGCATAAACAAATGTGCTTCCATTACAATTGGTGAAAGGAGTATTTATAACAGGAAATTCAGCAATGACAGTAATTGTAAATAATTATTTTGTGTGCAGCTGCTCAGAGAAGGGTGCAAAATATCTCAGAGAAATGACAAAGCTCACTTTGAATGAGTCCTGGATGAATTAATGGAACTGAAGGTCCAGAAATCTGTGGCACCTGATGTTTGCATCCAAGAGTTTAGAAAGAGTTTTTGAAACAGATTCTGGACATAGTGCCCAAAATCTATAGTTCCTGGAATGGGACCTCCAGATTTGCAATATCCCAAATATGACCTCACAGTTTAAAAAGAATCGTGAGAGAAAATGCAGAACTCCCAATCTGTTATCCTGATATGAGTGGCAGGGAAAATCCTGGACAATATTCTAAACTCAAAAATACTCATCTGATTGGTCTGAGGCACTACAGCTCCATGAAATCGTAATCAATTTTGACAAAGTATTTGAGAAGGTTGCTAGCAGGGTAGATAATGTAAGTGACTGCTTTGCAGTGTTATAGCTGAAATGTTAATCTGGAGTCTGGGGGACCCAGGTTCAATTCCTGCCACAACAGCTGGTGGAAACTAAATTCAATTAGAAATTCTGAAATTAAGAGTCTACTAATAATCGTGGATCCATTGTAGTTATTGGAAAAACTCAGCTGGTTCACATTCTTAGTCCTTTCAGGAAGGAAGCTGCTGTGCCTGCCTGGTCTGCACTACATGTGCCTCGAGATGTTATTGACTCCAAATTGCACTCAGAGAACTTTGAGTTGGGCTATAAATGCTGACCTATCCAGTCACGCCCATGTCCTGTGAATAAGTTTTTTTTTTAAGAAAAGAGCAGTCATGCAGTGATTTTAAGAAAACATTTGATAAATTCCTACATGTGAGGGTGTTAAACAAGATTAGAGGTCTCGGCATAAGGAGGGAGCTTAAGCATTGGTCGGGTGAAAGAAAACAAACAGTAGAAATATTTTCAGTTTGGTAGCCTGTGACCAGTTGGGAGCCGTAAGGAAAGCTCTATGAGATCTAGCTGTTCATACATATGATTTAGATATAGAACATAGAACATAGAACAGTACAGCACAAAACAGGCCCTTCAGCCCACGATGTTGTGCCGACCAGTGATCCTCATGTATGCACCCTCAAATTTTTGTGACCATATGCACGTCCAGCAGTCTCTTAAATGACCCCAATGACCTTGCTTCCACAACTGCTGCTGGCAACACATTCCATGCTCTCACAACTCTCTGTGTAAAGAGGCCGCCTCTGACATCCCCTCTATACTTTCCTCCAATCAGCTTAAAACTATGACCCCTCGTGTTAGCCATTTCTGCCCTGGGAAATAGTCTCTGGCAATCAACTCTATCTATGCCTCTCATTATCTTGTATACCTCAATTAGGTCCCCTCTCCTCCTCCTTTTCTCCAATGAAAAAAGTCCGAGCTCAGTCAACCTCTCTTCATAAGATAAGCCCTCCAGTCCAGGCAGCATCCTGGTAAACCTCCTCTGAACCCTCTCCAAAGCATCCACATCTTTCCTATAATAGGGCGACCAGAACTGGACGCAGTATTCCAAGTGCGGCCTAACCAAAGTTTTATAGAGCTGCAACAAGATCTCACGACTCTTAAACTCAATTCCCCTGTTAATGAAAGCCAAAACACCATATGCTTTCTTAACAACCCTGTCCACTTGGGTGGCCATTTTAAGGGATCTATGTATCTGCACACCAAGATCCCTCTGTTCCTCCACACTGCCAAGAATCCTATCCTTAATCCTGTACTCAGCTTTCAAATTTGACCTTCCAAAATGCATCACCTCGCATTTATCCAGGTTGAACTCCACCTGCCACCTCTCAGCCCATCTCGGCATCCTGTCAATGTCCCGCTGCAGCCTACAACAGCCCTCTATACTGTCAACGACACCTCCAACCTTTGTGTCATCTGCAAACTTGCTGACCCATCCTTCAATCCCCTCATCCAAGTCATTAATAAAAATTACAAATAGTAGAGGCCCAAGGACAGAGCCCTGTGGAACCCCACTCACCACTGACTTCCAGGCAGAATATTTTCCTTCTACTATCACTCGCTGCCTTCTGTTGGCCAGCCAATTCTGTATCCGGACGGCTAAGTTCCCCTGTATCCCATTCCTCCTGACCTTCTGAATGAGCCTACCATGGGGAACTTTATCAAATGCCTTACTGAAGTCCATATACACCACATCCACAGCTCGACCCTCATCAACTTTTCTAGTCACATCCTCAATGAACTCAACAAGGTTTGTGAGGCATGACCTGCCCCTCACAAAGCCATGTTGACTGCATTTGATCAAGCCATGCTCTTCCAGATGGTCATAAATCCTATCCCTCAGAATCCTTTCTAACACCTTGCAGATGACAGACATGAGACTTACTGGTGTGTAATTGCCGAGGATTTCCCTATTTCCTTTCTTGAAGAGAGGAATTACATTTGCCTCTCTCCAGTCCTCAGGTATGACTCCAGTGGAGAGCAAGGATGCAAAGATCCTCGCAAGTGGCGAAGCAATTGCATTTCTCACTTCCCAAAGCAGCTGAAGACAAATCTGGTCCAGGCCTGGTGACTTGTTAATCTTAATGTTTGACAAAATTTTCAGCACATCAGCTTCCTCTATCTCTATCCATTCCAGCATGCACACCTGCTCTTCAAAGGTTTCATTCACTACAAAGTTCGTTTCTTTCGTAAAGACAGAAGCAAAAAACTCATTTAGGGCTTCCCCTACCTCCTCAGACTCCACACACACGTGCGAGTGCGAGCAGCAGCGGAGGTAAGACGGACCCGGAAGACTGCAGCTAAGGTAAAGCAGATATGAGGACCGAATCTAAAGTTTACATATTTTTGGGTAACAAGGCACTGTGTGAGAATGTGTGCTGTCAGGATGATGCAAAGAGGCTTCAAATGAAATTGTGTAGGCTGAGTGAGTAGGCAAGAGATTTCCAACAGAAGATCATTTGGACGAACGTATGGTTATCCACTTTGTTAGAAGTAACTGAGAAGTGGAATACTTATTAAATCACCATGAGATTAGACAGTGCTGAGATGCAATGAGATCTAGTTTTCCATGTTTGTATGTATCTGAAAAGCAGCTTGCAGGCACCGCCAGTAATTAGGAAGGCAAGTGGTTTGTCGGATATTAGCACAAGATGATTAGCATTCAGACGTAAGGAAGTCATGCTTCAACTGTATAGAACATTAGTGAGATCACTTGGAGTATGTTGTACCATTTAGGTATTCTTACTAAAGAAAGTGCATAATTTCAAAATAAGAGGTGCAAAGAGTTTCCCCTGCCTAATCCCTGGGATTGTGGGATTGTCCTGTGATGAGAGATTGCAGAGACCAGTCTGTGTTCTGTAAAGTTCAGAAAAATGAGACATGATCTCTTTGAAACTTTGGAAATTGCGAAAAGGCTCTACAGGATAGATACACAAAGGAGGTTTCCCTTGGGTGAACCAGGAGATACAGTTGCAGAACAGAGAAAATGACATTTAGGGCTGACAGAAACTAAGGAGGTGGTGAAGGTCTTCCACTGAAACTGTAGCGCAATGGTGCACAGAAAGGGCCCCTTCAACGCATCTGTCCTTTCTGTAATAAGAAAAGTAAATGAAACCCTGGCATTTACTGCTGAAAGGATAGGGTACAAATAGGGAATTGTTGCTCTAACTGTACAATACATTATGAGTTAAAATCTTTGATAAGATATGCCTTATTACAGCCACACTCCAATTTATGTACTGACAAGAGCAATTTCAATCATTTTTATTGGAAAGACATGAAAAAAAAAGCTATTGCTCTCAAGGTGCATTTGGAGAAATGAGTACAGTTATGCACCTCTCACATGAGGAGGGATGGAGTTGAATTGGAGGTAGTTTAGGGGCAACTCATTAGATTGATTCCAGTAGAGAGATTGAGCAGTTTCTGCTTGTCCTGTCTAGATCTGAGAGAGAAGGAGACGAGATCTCAGTGAGGAACATAGTATGAGAAAGGGGATTGCCAAAGTAAACTTAGAGAGGATGTTTTTTCACATTGAAGTAAACTAGAACAAAGGGTCAGCACTTTTGGATAATGGAGGAGCAAATTTAAAACAGAGTTGAGGAGGAAATATATCTTAAAAAGGGTCACCAGTCACAGAATCCATGACTCCAGAATGCAGAGAATGCCAGGACACTGAGCAAATTTTAAAAAGAGATGGACAGATTGTTAATCAGTCGTGGGTTGAAGGGTTATGAAAGCAGGCAGGAAAGTAGAGTTGAGGTCAAGATGAGATCAGTGATGATTCTATTGCATGGTGGAGCAGGCTTGGAGGGCTGAATGGCTTACTCCTGCCCCTAGTTCTAATGCTCCAGGTCTGACCATGTGCCATGTTAATGTTGTGATTCATTTTCCCTGTGTCTTTCAGTTCCAGGAAGGATGCAAAACTACAATTGATCTTACTGACTCTGCATTGTTTCTACAGACTGAAATCCATGTCATTTCGCAAAATGTTGACTGCTTGCTCAGAAAGTCTTCGTAGCTGCGAAAACATGAACTTATCATAATAATGAAACAACAGAACTGTGGATGCTGGTCATCTGAATGAAAACGGAAAGTGCTGGAAAAACTCAGCATATTCAGAGGAACAGAGAAACCGAGTCAAGCTTTCAAGTCAGTGACCCTTGGGCCAGAAAAGTTCTGGGTAGAGTCAGCAATTTTTGTTCTTTGTCGTATAAGCCTGAGAATCTGAGATTTGGATACAGGAACAAGATGGCTTCTCAGTGCAAGTTAGCTCAACAAAATGGCTTCTAGCCCGGGAACTGTGAATTCTGCTAAAGCTGCATAAATAATGCAGTAATGATAAGATAATACAGTACTAACCATTCTAGCTGACCTTCGGTTGCAAATGTTATGATGCTGTATGGCGAGACAAAAAGTAACCTAAGCATAGTAACATAAGTAGTTTACCAGTTAATACTATTAGATTAAGTAACTGTCAATGAAGCAATACAATGTATTGATCGGTAATTGTTTGAATACACTATGCGATCACGCCATGTACCCTGCTTTAAGAAAAGTACAAAAATGTCTTTGTATTAACCCGTAGGGTGCAGCTCCTCCGAAGAATGCAGAAGTGCTCAACTTTCTGTGTTTTCTGGATGATCTGTACCTGGCGTATGAAGAAATAAAGAGTAAAGTCTTAAACAGCCAGACAGATTGTGAGTGTTCATTGACCGATCGCGGAATCGAGAGACCCCGCCGGGGATCGAGATTTCCCAGCCTGCCCAGGCTTGTCGTTGCTTGTAGCAATGGGCAGGGTGGCTGAGGCTCGAGCTGATGTGGGAGCAGCTCCTAACCTGAGTGACTGCTGTTGGCATTTGTCAGAAGGATGCACAGACTGATAATCAAACTGTTTGATCACCTTCAGAGCTCACCATCATTAGCTTTTAGGGCGGAGAGTGGGAAATGCATATTGTACCTCAAACATTTGGGACAGATGCAGTGACACTTATCCCTCAGCCACATTTTCCTGCTGCACCAAATTTACCACCTTGAGAGTGATAGCTTTTTTTTTCATGTCTTTCCAATAAAAATGATTGAAATCGCTCTTGTCAGTACATAAATTGGAGTGTGGCTGTAATAAGACACATCTTATCAAAGATTTTAACTCATAATCATCAAATTGAATGCACGATGAAATCTGACTGTTCAAATTGTAGTGAAGTCAGCATATTGCCATCTCTTGTTACAGAGGGAGAAGATTGGTCGTGAGCCTGAGCTGAGAGTTACCATAAATCAGACAAGAGCAGAGGCTGTTGAGCAAAAGTCTTTCCTGATAATCTCAACTGGTTGTGGGAATTGAACTGACATGGATGTCTAGAGGTAGCAGTTATCCAGCCAACGGACCACCATTCAAGTTGCAAAGCATGCTGTGAATCATTTTCACCTTTTCCTTGCAAACGTTGACATTGAGCATGCTTGGGTTCCAGGGTTTAGATATTTCAGTAAGATCAAGGAAAGTGGT
Source organism: Stegostoma tigrinum (assembly GCF_030684315.1). NCBI lineage: Eukaryota > Metazoa > Chordata > Chondrichthyes > Orectolobiformes > Stegostomatidae > Stegostoma > Stegostoma tigrinum. Next base: position 18,200,389 of record NC_081387.1, on the reverse strand, counting down.
AAAAGAGGTGGAGATGTGGCACTGTTAGTGAAGGACAGTATTACAGTGGCAGAAAGAATGTTTGATGAGGTCTCATCTACTGAGGTAGTATGGGCTGAGGTTAGAAACAGGAAAGGAGAGGTCACCCTGTTGGGAGTTTTCTACAGGCCTCCGAAAAGTTCCAAAGATGTAGAGGAAAGGATTGCAAAGATGATTCTGGATAGGAGTGAAAGTAACAGGGTAGTTGTTATGGGGTCTTTAACTTTCCAAGTATTGTCTGGAGACACTATAGTCCGAGCACTTTAGATGGGTCAGTTTTTGTCCAATGTGTATAGGAGGATTTCCTGACACAGTCTGTAGATAGGCCAACAAGAGAGAAGGCAAGAGATAATGGGAACTGCAGATGCTGGAGAATCCAAGATAATAAAATGTGAGGCTGGATGAACACAGCAGGCCAAGCAGCATCTCAGGAGCACAAAAGCTGACGTTTCGGGCCTAGACCCTTCATCAGAGAGGGGGATGGGGTGAGGGTTCTGGAATAAATAGCGAGAGAGGGGGAGGTGGACCGAAGATGGAGAGAAAAGAAGATAGGTGGAGAGAGTATAGGTGGGGAGGTAGGGAGGGGATAGGTCAGTCCAGGGAAGATGGACAGGTCAAGGAGGTGGGATGAGGTTAGTAGGTAGGAGATGGAGGTGTGGCTTGGGGTGGGAGGAAGGGATGGGTGAGAGGAAGAACAGGTTAGGGAGGCAGAGACAGGTTGGACTGGTTTTGGGATGCAGTGGGTGGAGGGGAAGAGCTGGGCTGGCTGTGTGGTGTAGTGGGGGGAGGGGACGAACTGGGCTGGTTTAGGGATGCGGTGGGGGGAGGGGAGATTTTGAAACTGGTGAAGTCCACATTGATACCATTAGGCTCCAGGGTTCCCAGGCGGAATATAAGTTGCTGTTCCTGCAACCTTCGGGTGGCATCATTGTGGCACTGCCCAGTTCGTCCCCTCCCCCCACTGCACCACACAGTCAGCCCAGCTCTTCCCCTCCACCCACTGCATCCCAAAACCAGTCCAACCTGTCTCTGCCTCCCTAACCTGTTCTCCCTCTCACCCATCCCTTCCTCCCACCCCGAGCCGCACCCCCATCTACCTACTAACCTCATCCCACCTCCTTGACCTGTCCGTCTTCCCTGGACTGACCTATCCCCTCCCTACCTCCCCACCTATACTCTCTCCACCTATCTTCTTTTCTCTCCATCTTCGGTCCGCCTCCCCCTTTCTCGCTATTTATTCCAGAACCCTCACCCCATCCCCCTCTCTGATGAAGGGTCTAGGCCCGAAACGTCAGCTTTTGTGCTCCTGAGATGCTGCTTGGCCTGTTGTGTTCATCCAGCCTCACATTTTATTATATAAGAGAGAAGGCAACATTGGATTTGGTGGGTAATGAACCAGGCCAGGTGTTAGAATTGGAAGTAGGCGAGCACTTCAGTGATACCACAATTTGGTTATGTTTAGTTTAGCGATGGAAAGGGATAGGTATATACTGCAGAGCAAGAGTTATAGCTGGGGGAAAGGCAATTATTAGGTGATTAGGCAAGACTTAGGATGCATGTGTTGGGGAAGGAAACTCCAGGGGCTGAGCACAATTGAAATTTGGAGCTTGTTCAAGGACACTGCATGTCCTTGATAAGTATGCACCTGTCAGGGAGGGAGGAAGTGGTCAAGTGAGGGAACAGTGGTCTCCTAAAGAAGCTGAATCTCTTGTCAAGAGGAAGAAGGAGGCCTATGTAAAGACACGGCATAAAGGCTCAGTTAGGACGCTTGAGAGTTACATGTTAACCAGGAAGGACCTAAAGAGAGAATAAAGAAGAACCAGCAGGGGACATGAGAAGTCTTTGGCAGATAGGATCAAGGAAGACCCTAAAGCTTTCTATAGGTATGTCAGGAATAAAAGAATGACTAGGGTAAGGTTAGGACCAGTCAAGGACAGTAATGGGAAGTTGTACATGGAGTCTGAAGAGATAGGAGAGGAGCGAAATGAAAATTTTTCGTCAGTATTCACACATGAAAAAGACAATGTTGTCGAGGAGAATACTGAGATGCAGGCTATTAGACTAGATGGGGTTAAGGTTCATAAAGAGGAGGTGTTAGCAATTCTAGAAAGTGTGAAAATAGATAAGTCCCCTGGGCTGAATGGAATTTATCCTAGGATTCTCTGGGAAGATAGAGATGAGATTGCAGAGCCTTTGACTTTGATCTTTATGTTGTTATTGTCTACAGGAATATTGCCAGAACACTGGAGGACAGCAAATGTTGTCCCTTTGTTCAAGAAGGGGAGTAGAGACAACCCTGGTAATTATAGAGCCTTATTTCGGTTGTGGGCAAAGTGTTGGAAAGGATGATAAGAGATAGGGTTTATAATCATCTAGAAAGGAACAATTTGATTAGGGATAGTGAAGGGGAGGTCGTACCTCACAAATCTTATTGAGTTCTTTGAGAAGGTGACCAAACAGGTAGATGAGGGTCAAGCGGTTGATGTGGCGTATATGGATTTCAGCAAAGTATTTGATAATGTTCCCAATGGTAGGCTATTGCAGAAAATATGGAGGCATGGCATTGAGGATGGTTTAGCAGTTTGGATCAGAAATTGGCTAGCTGTAAGAAGACAGAGGGTGGTGGTCGATGGGAAATGTTCATCCTGGAGCTCAGTTACTAGTGGTGTACCACAAGGATCTGTTTTGGGGCCACTGCTGTTTGTCATTTTTCTAAATGACCTGGATGAGAGCATAGAAGGATGGGTTAGTAAATTTGCAGATGACTCTAAAGTCAGCGGAGTTGTGGATAGCGCGGAAGGATGTTGCAGGTTACGCAGGGACATAGATAAGCTGCAGAGCTGGGCTGAGAGGTGGAAAATGGAGTTTAATGCAGAAAAGCGTGAAGTGATTCACTTTGGAAAGAGTAACAGGAATACAGAGTACTGGGCTAATGTTAAGATTCTTGACGAGCAGCGAGATCTCAGTGTCCATGTGCATAGATCCCTGAAAATTGCCACCCAAGTTGATAGGGATGTTGGGAAGGTATACAATGTGCTACATTTTATTGGTAGAGGGATTGAGTTTCAGAGCCATGAGGTTATGTTGCAGCTGTACAAAACTCTGGAGCGGCCACACTTGGAGTATTGCGTACAGTTCTGGTCACCACATTATAAGAAGGATGTGGAAGCATTAGAAAGGATGCAGAGGAGATTTACCAAAATGTTGCCTGGTATGGAGGAAAGGTCTTATGAGGAAAGGCTGAGGGACTTGAGTCTGTTTTCATTAGAGAGAAGAAGATTAAGAGGTGACTTAATAGAGACATACAAGATGATCAGCGGATTATTTAGGGTGGGCAGCGAGAGCCTTTTTCCTCAGACGGTGATGACTAGCACGAGGAGACATAGCTTTACATTGAGGGATGATAGATATTGGACGGATGGCAATTTTCTTGCACAGAAGATTGTGCAGGGATAGGCTGTTTACTCAGAGAGTAGTAAGGGCTTGGAATGCCCTGTCTGCAACAGTAGTAGACTTGCCAAGTTTAAGGGCATTTAAATAATCATTGGATAAACATATGGATGATAATGGAATAGTGTAGGTTAGATGCACTTCAGATTGGTTTCACAGGTCAGCACAACATTGAAGGCTGAAGGGCCTGTATTGCGCTGTAATGTTCTATGTTCAATATTCTGTGGTTATTCAGATCCAGGATGTTTAATTTGATACTTTCCAGAAGACATTCACTTTTTTTTCAAATTGGAGCACAGAGATGGGGCCATTTGAACACATTGCATCTGATGAAGCTCTTTGAAACATTGCCATGCTTCATACTTTATCTCTGGAGACAAGTCTCTCATTTCCCGTTATCTGCCCTTTGAAACATAGTGTTCCGCCAGCATCTATCGCCCTTTTCTTTTAAAACTTTCCAATTCACTGTGTCAACATCAGTTTTATTCAACTTGAAATAATATTAAAATACCAACCAATAACAGCTTTTCACACTTTCGGTTTGAAGCTTGATGAACAGATTTCTCTTTTTGCCCTGAACTTTCCCCTGACCTCTACCTCAGTTTCAGATACTTCCTGAAAATAGAAGTGCCTGTACAAATATCTTTTAAATGGTTGTAATTGTACTCACCTCTGTCACTTCCTCTTACTCTCATTCCACAGTCGCACAATCTTCTGTGTAAGAAAATTGCCCATCAGGGCCCTATTAAATCATTCCTCTCTCATCTTAAACATATGCTATCAAGCTTCGGAGTCCCATATCTTGGGAAAAACACATTAGGTGAATAGCCAATCTTCGCCACTCATTATTTCATAACCCTTGAAATGGTAACCCCTCAGCCTTTCTAAGTTCCAGGAAAAATGTTCCAGCCTATCCAGTCCCTTCTTGTAACTCAAACACTCCTTTTAAATTCTTTTCAGCACCATTTCCATTTTAATAATGCAATACCTATAACAGGGTGTACAGAACTGTGTGCTATACTGCACATTTGCCCATACTGATGTCCTGTACAGCTGCAAAATGATGTCCAAATATTATACTCTGTGCTCTAACCTATGAAGTGATGTATGCCATATGTCTTCTTCACTAACTTGTCTACTAGTGACACTGTATTCAAGAATCCACGATTTTGCATACCTAGCCCTGTTCAAAAACACTCCCCAGGGCCTACCATTAACTGCAACAGCTCACCTTGGTCTGTCTCATCAAAATGCAATATTTTGCACTTACCTAAATTAAACTCCAACTACCAATCCATGTTGATGTGTGACAAGACTTGGGCAACATTCAGGCTTGGGCTGATTGTCGGGATGTATTGATGCAACATCGGAAACCTTTGAAATTCACTCCCTCTACCACAAACACAGCTATGCAGCAGTGTGTACCATCTATAAGGCGCACTGCAACAACTGAGCAAGGCTTTTAGGACAGCATCTTTCAAACTTCAGTAACTCTGACATTCAATCTCACAGTTTTAGTTAGCCATCCATATTATCTTGATACCAGCATCTACTACTTCTAGAACAATAAATGATTGCTCTTACAAACGCTGTGCCAACGCTTCATCACTAGGACTGCCGCTATCCATTCAATCTATTCGATTCAAAATGAAAAGAAACACAATGTGGCATATCCTGCTTTATAGTCACAGGAGTTTGCATCTTGTATTATTGCAATGAATTTCCTCAACAACCAAACTGCTAAAGTATCCCCCAGAGCCACAACAAACTCTGCAATTGTAACCTTGCTGACCTCTGGTGTAGCTTTACTGTACAATGGAAAGTTCAAAGGAGGTGTGAGGCGCCAGGTTTTTACGCAGAGAGTGGTAGGATTCTGGAGCACACTGACAAGAGTGGTGGTGGAAGCAGATAGAACAAGTACATTTAAGGGACTTTTCGATAAACACATCAATATGCAAGAAATGGAAGGATTACGGACTGAAAGCAGGCAGAAGGGATTAGTTTCATTTGGCGACAGATTTGCATGGGCTGAAGGGACCCCTCCTGTGTTGTAAAGTTGTATCTTCTGGTTACTTGGGCCAACCTGGTCAGTTGTGATATAACACACCTCTGAAAAAGCTGGGGCGTAAGTCAGTCCTTCAGGATCAGAGGTCGGAACACTATCGCTACACCACATAATCCTTAACACCAAATTAATATACAATACATGTTCATTGACGTAAAATTGTTCAAATTGTGTGGGTAATTCAGAAACCAACTAGACTCTTCCATACCATGAAGACATCTGACACCGAGAGTTTCAATAAAAAAGATGTTGTACAATTCAGTGCTTTACTTTTATAAATGTCTTTTTATTTTGTTAATTCGGGGATGTGAAAATCACTAGCTAGTTGGCATTTATTGCCCAGAGGACGGTGAAGAATCAACCATATGTAGCACTGAGCAGGTAAAGATAGCAGAATTCGTCCTCGAAGTACATTCTACAAAAGATTAAAATTAACTTTCAGGCTTTACAATCATGAATTATGATACGGTCACCGTGAGGCTTGCTTTTTTATTAAATGAAAAATTCAGCCACTGCCATGGTGGGATTTGAAACTGTGTCTGCGGAATATTAGCTTTGGGCTCTAGATTACTGGTCCAATGAGGTTACCATTAGTTCACCACCTCCCCCCGTAAGTGAAAGCTATTTGTGTAGCTGACAGAGCAGAGAATAGGAAGATTTCAGCACATTCTTCATCTCCGCCCTGAATCTCCTCTGGGTCATTGCGTAAATACATGTGTTTGTGCAGGAGCTGGTGCACATCAGCAGGAATGTCGCCCTGATTGCCAAATAGAGTGAGCTTGCACCTTGGAAAGCCACTGTCTGAGTGACACCGACACAGATATCGATCACAGTGATGGGCGTCGCCAGCAACACAAAGCAGCCAGAGATGGAGAAGAGCAGAATGATAGAGGTTCGCCGGCTCTTCAGCTCGGGGTCTCCGTCCATCTTCCCAGCACCAATACTGGTGCTTTTCAGAGCCTGGCGGGCCCTGCTGGCCACCAGGATGTGCCGGGCAGTGAGAGAATTCAACAGTAGCAGCAGGGGAATAGGAAGAAACATGTTTGAGATATTGGTGAGCCAGCGGTGAGCTGCCCAGGTTGGTGAAGTCAGGTAACCAGTAATGGTACGGCAGCCCCACTGTACATTGTTCAGAATGTAAGCAGGCTCATAGCGAAAAGGCAAGGGAATGTTGACCGCAATGCTAAGAGCGCTCACAATTGATATAACCACGTTGGCCGTTCTTTCAGAACAATACCTCACCTTTAGTCTGTGGCAGCAAATTGCTACAAAACGGTCAAAGGTGAAGATTATGGTAAACCAGATGGAGAGCTGGAGGCTCAGCCCTTGCAGGAAAGCACTCAATCGGCAAGCAGGAGTGTAACTCAGCAGGGAGCTCGGGAAATGATACCTGACAATCTGGCTCACAATCACGTTGAAGGTAAGTACCATTAGGTCTCCCATTGCCATGGCCATCATGTAGCGAGAGATTCCTTTGGAAAGGCTGCACTTCCCTTGGCATAGAATCAGCACAGTCGTCAGGTTCGCTGAAAAGAAAATCCAGATCATGAGACGTTTCAAAATGCCCTGCAGAGATGTGCGTGGATAATATCTAGGATACTGCAGGAGGGAATTGCGAGACTGTTGGGTGCTGTTGGTAATTCTGGACATGTCCAATATTAAGTTCAGTGACATCTTATCGGAAACTCATTGTCTCTGTCATGGAAACAAGTCGAAGGGAATTTCAGCAGTATTACGGAAAATTGGTTCTCACTTTGCACCATTTGGTTTCCCTATTGCAAGAAAACAAATACTATTGCTTTCAAAGCAGCTCAGAGAGATTCACTTTCCTCATTCTGGTAGTAAATTTTGTTTTGCAAAGAAGGATTATGTCAATTTCCATTAAGATCCAAATGGATGTGAGGAGGTCTTATTTAAACAGGTAAGATTTTGAGGGAACTGAATAAAGTGGGACAGCAGGGGGAGGTTTCCTCTTGATGGGGGAGATTAAAACTAATTGATACAGTTGGGGAATAAGTATTTTCCAACTTCAAGCAGAGATAAGGAGTTTTATTTATCTTTCAGAGTTTGGCTACTCTGTGGAATCCACTTCCCCCAAGGTAGTGGGGGTTGGGTCTATAAAATTAAGAAAGGTGGATTTTGGATACATAGGGAGTTGAGATCTGTGGAATGCAGGCAGGATATCAGACCTCGTTCAGATCAGCCATGATGCCAATAAAAGGGGGGAATGGGTTCAAAGAGCCTAATGGCCTATTCTTGTTCCAAATTCACATGTTCCTGTATTTCTCCTTTATCATTAACATTTGTCAGAAGGTGTATGTTTGAGTTGCCTTAAATGCCTGCCGCTGTCATCAAGAATCTGTCTATCCCAGCTGTAAAAATACACAAGTACTCTGCCCCACTGCCCTGTCTGCAGCAAAGATTTACAAACACTCACAACCCTCTAAGAAAATAGAATCCCTATGCTATGGAAGCAGGTATTTTGGCCTATCTAGTCCACACTGCCGTTCTGAAGATGATCCCACCCAGACCCACCCCTCTAACCCCACATTTCCCATGGCTATACCAGCTAGCCTGCCCATCCCTGGATGCTATTGCCTTTTCAGTTCAGCCAATGAATCTAGACTGCCCATCTTTGGGCTGTGAGGGGACATCTGAGCACCCAGAGAAAACCCACACAGACACAGGGAGAATGTGCAAACTCCACAGAGGCAGTCGCCCGAGGGTGGAAGTGAACCGAGGTCTCTTGTGCTGAGAGGCACCAGTGCTAACAGCTGAGCCACTGCACCAACCTTAGAAATCACTCCTCATCTCACTCAGAAATTGACACTCCTTTATTCTGAGGCTACGCCCTGTGGGACCATTCAAAGCAGAACAGACAAGAAAAATGTTGCAGCAGCTTTTAACCACTGAACTGGAATTTGAAGGTTTACATGGATGGGATCGAGAATTTCTATTAAAATTATGAGTGCTCCCATTTTCAGGTGAAAGCAGAAGTATCCAATGCACTCTGCCATGTTGAGAAGTATCTTCTTATCATTTATACTTGCAAGCTCCTTAAGAATTCTACATATTTCAATGAGACCTTCTGTTATTCTTTTACACTCCAGTCATCAGAATCCCAACCTGTTTCATCATTGCTCAGAAGATAATCCCTCCATTCTTGAAATTATCCTCATTAACATTTTCAGAACTGCCTCTTACGAAAAAGTATCTTTCGTTCAATAACAGGAACAAAACTGCTCCCAGGACTCCAGATCTGCTCACTCGCAGCACCTGCTTGTCTAAACTGCTTGCGTCCCTCTCACAATCTGCACTTCCACCCATGTTTATTGTCACTTGAAAATTTAGCTATAGTACATTAAATTCCTTCCTCCGTTGTTAATATATATTATAAAGTTGTAATCCTTGCACTGATCCCTCTGATTAAAAGCCATGGATCGCCAACTAGAAAAAGTATCACTTTTTTCCCAATCATGGTTTCCTGGTCATTAGCCAATTCACTATCCATACCAATACAGAGGAAATACCACAGGCTCTTATCTTATGAGGTACTTTGTTGAATGTCTTCTCAAAGTCCAAATACAACTCTACTGCTGGTTCCCCACTGTCAATTCTGCTTGACACTTCCTCAAAAAATTCCAGTGACCTGGTCGGTCATGATTTCTCTTTCATGGAGTAGTGTTGACTCTGCTTGATGAGAGGAGGGTTTTTTAAAATCTCTGCTATAACTTCCTTAATAATTGATTAAAAGGTGTTTAACCAACAGATATAGTAACCTATTTTTGCCTCACTCCATTTTTAAACATTGATGTCTCATTGTCAGTTTTCCAAGCCTCTGGTATTTCTCCAGGAACCATGAATTTTTGTAATTTAGAATCAATGCATCCAATATTTCTACCTACTTTTTGAATTGGAGGATTGAAGCTATCAAGCCCAGGAAACCTATTTGTCTTTAGCCCCATTAATTAGTCTGATACTCCCTCGTTACCAATGGAGATGGGCCTTAATTCCTTCAAAATATTCTTTATTATTAATGGCATGATCGAAGTGTCCTCCACTGTGAAGACTGATGCAAAATTTTCATTTATTCTCTATTCTATTTCCTTCTTCCTTGTAAGTATCTCCCCGGTTCATTATTTAAGGAATTATGTTTAATTTGCCCTGTCCCTTTTTATTTATTTAAAGAATCTCTTACTGTCAGTTTTTCTATTCCATGCTGGTTTATGCACGTAGTTCACTTTCTGTCTTGTTATTTTCTTTATAGTCCTCTTTTGTTGAATTCTGAATTTACCCCAGCCTTCAAGGCAATCAATGCCTTCTACCTCCTCATCTGCTTCACCTTTCAACTTAACACGCTCCTTGACTTCCTTGATTAGCCGCAGTTGTTTGACCTATTACTGTCCTAGAATTTTTCCTCTTTAACGGAATTTTCTTTTGCCAAAAGTCATGATTTCCCTTCTTAATTGTATGCAGATACTTGCTGTCATTCCTGGGAATTTTTTCACCAGTTCACTTTGGATAACTCCTTTTCATTTCATTGTAATTCCCTTCATCTAGGTTGAACACAGTTGTTTCCATAGCAATCATCTCGGACAGGACCAAGACACTCAAATTGTAACATATGGTTATGAAGAGCAGACAAACTCAGCAATAAGCAAGAATCCATTCGAGGGGTATAGGTGTAAAATGCAGAGCCATAAATCAAAGCAGAACTAGCAAGAAAAATGTCACAGAAACTTTTAAGAACTTACCAGGGATTCCAAGGATAACAAGAAAGTGAAAGAGAATTTCTATTGGAAGCATCTGTGGTCCGATTTTCAGTGAAAGCAGAAACAGTGAAAATGAGGCAATGCATTAAAATGCCCTTGCTTTATATATAAGCCACTCCTCCAGTGAGAGAGCGAACAGATCTCATTAAACGCACCACTTCGAACAAACAAGTTAAGATCTCCCATCGTTGAAAAGTATTTACTGGGAGTCTTGTGATCCCGAGATTATCAGGCAAGTGTCCCACAGGCACGTGAGCTCTTACTTCTGAAACAGCATGATTTCTGCAACCCAACCTTACTCTGGCACGGAGAATAAGTTAGTCCATGAGGTAGATACAAAGCGTCATGATTATGCTTTCTAAATCAACTTGTGTTGCAACAGTGCTCTGGAGAAAGTGGTTCTTGAACCCAGGTCTTCCAAACCAGAAAGAGGGATCCTACGAATAGGGCACGTGGGCTCTAAATTTGAAAATTTCTCATCTCACTCTTCTCTTCCTTGATTTAGTTCGTATATCTGGTGAAAAATGATAATGGCATTATTTGAAGGCATTTTGATATTCTATCAAAAAGATTCAATGTCCCAGCATCCACCACACATTGCACAGATTCATGGCCCTTGCAGGAAGAAAATTCTCCTTGTCTATATTTTAAATCTCTTCGCCTATCCTAAGACACTGACATCTCATTCTAGATTTCACTACATGAGGCAGCATTCTCTCTATGTCTATTTGTCAAGCATCAGCTGAAGTATCAAAGACCCAAGCAGCAGCAGTGTTGTCAGATGCCTGTGATGTCTCTTACAGACTGTAACATGTGGGGAGTTTGTTATGTGGGAATTCAGAAGGGGATTAAAGAGACAGACTATCTGTGAGTGGAACGAGTTTTAGGGAGTGAATTGGAAGATACATACATCATAAAGCAGAAAGTCCTGAACTTAAAATGATACAAAGAAAATAATGTGCACCCATTGAAATAATGCTAGGCATCCAGAAGCTCATTGTCAGATTTTAAGTGGGACACTGACTGCGGTGGTGATTATGTCGAAGGAAACCACAGAGAAAAAAAAAATGCGGTTGCAAAGTAACTGGTTATTAAAACTATAGGTGTGTTACAAGGACATTCTTCCTCAACTACTCATAAAAGGAATCAGAAGAATGTGACTCAAACATGAAGATTATATCCAATCTTATTGTTTAGAGATTAAAGCATGGGTAAATAATTGATGGATTATAGTGGGAATAGTGCAACAATTCTCTTTTGATTTTGTCTTGCAAAATGGATCAAAGTGTTGACCTTACTGAATGTGAACCAGTAGAAATAAGAACGTCTGTGACCCTTCCTCAAAACTCCCTGAGTTTTACGATTCACCAGACATGTTCATGTGGAAATGGGGACCATCTTAAGCATTTTGAGGATTGGGCTCTGGCCATTGGGTCCTAGATAACATTAGAAGTTATTATTAATTACACTTTTTTACAGAACAGATAGAAATGATCATGGTGATGGGGCAAAGTCAAAATAGTTTTGTACAAGAAAATCATGTTAAACCAACTTATCGGAATTCTTTGAGAAAGGAAGGTTTGTTATGACAAGGTCCCAATAGACATATTGTACTTCAATATCCAGGAGACATTTGATAACGTGCCAAATCAAAAGTTATTGCAGAGAACGAAAGTTTCTGCTGTATAAATTAACGTATTAACACAAAGCGAAGATTTGCTGCCTGACAGGAAACAGGGAGATGGCGTAAATAGGTAATTTTCTGTATGGCAATATATGGCTCGCAGTGCACCACAGGGATCACTTCTGAGGCCTCAACTATTCATGATTTATATAAATTACTTGCTAAGTGGACAAAGGTTATGATCCCAAAACTCGCTGTTTTGATGAAAATAGACAGAAAGGTAAATTGTGCTGAGTGCATAATGAAGCAACAAATGGATATAGCTATATCTTTCACCATCGTGATGTCTTTGAGATGTGTAGGACTTGATTTCCAATCAACCACTCCAGTGGTACTTCCACCTTAGATGTTAACAGAGTAATCCAATTTTAATAGTTCAATTATATAAACATGCATGATAACAACTAACAACACAGTCTTCTCCTCTTCTATGTTCTCAACATGCCTTGAACAAACAAACTATGATATGAACAAACCATTGTTAATGACATTGTGATTGGAAGATAACACATTGCCTTTTTGGAAAGTTGCTGATATCCGGTTCGAATCACCTATGACTTATTGATAAGGCAACTTATGTTTGTAAAAATATAGGCAAAATAACAGACTTTTCAGCTAAAGCTATTTATATAGCCCATGAAGTCATTTGTAATTGGAATAAACATTTGGTCAGGAATATGGAAGGCTTAAAAGTCAGAAATTCTTAAATTCATTTATTCCCATACAATTTTGAGAAAATATCTGAGGCTCTGACTGCAAAATTAAATATTATATCCTCTGACAGCGTGCTTTTGTTTTTGGCTCATTCATGAGAATGGGAGTATATCGATATGCTGCTCTCTATGTGTAATGGATCCGTAACTGCCCTGGGAAAGGTGGCAGTGAGCTTCCTGCTCATACTGTTGCAGTCCCAGGGGTGGACGGACAATTACAATTATGTCAGATAGGGAGTTCCAAGATTAAAATATTCATGCTAAAATGTTGCTGTTGGAGTGATGTTTACTGTTTAATATTAAATACATTTAATGTCCATGTTAAAATAAAACAAATTCTGGAAAGTATCCAGGCAAGTGGAAGTAACATTTGTGCAACATAAATGCAAGGTAGTGACCATCTCCAATAAGAGAAAATCTAATTACCACTCCTGGACATTCAACACTGTGTGGCTGATACCAACACAGATAAGAATGAGCCTGGTGGGTTCCAACAGCACCACAAAACAGCCAGAGATGTCAAAGAGCAGAAGAATTGACGTATTCGTGCTCTTCAGCTCAGGATCTCTTCTCATCTTCCCAGCACCACTGCTGCTGCTTTTCAGGGCCCGCTCTGCTGACCATTAGCATGTAATGAGCAGTGACGGAATTCAACAGCGGCATAAGGGGAATGAGAAGAAACATGACTGATGATGATCTATTCATGGGTTGGGAGAGTATTGATAAGCTGCTCTGTATTTGTAATGGATCTCTAACTGCCCTGGGAAGGGCGGTAGTGAGCTCCCTGCTCATACCGTTGCAGTCCCAGTGGTGGACGGACTATGGCAATTCTGTCAGAGAGGAAGTTGAGATGGTGGTGATCCACTGGTGATCTGCCAGTCGAGTGAAGTGACATAATCAGTGATTATACAGCAGCCTCTCTGCACATTGCTCACAATGCAAGCGGGTTCATGGTGAAAAGACAAAGGAATGTTGGCCAAAATATTAAAAGACATCATAACGGATGTGATCACATTGGCCATTCATTCAGTTCAATACCTCACCTTTAATCTGTGGCATTAAATTGCAAGAAAACTGTCAAAGGTGAAGAGATGCACAAAGGTAAATTCCCCCTGATGAAAATTTCAAAACTCACCTAGGACTTCTCTTCCAATTACTCAGCCCCCCCTTTCACCAGCACAAAACTTGTGCATCATCCACCAATCTTCAGTTCGAAAGAGCCACATTTGGCTGGCAACATCAAACTGTCAGTGGTGCTGAAGAACATCCTTTGGCTCTGAAGTGAATATTTTCTAATGTTCAGGCACAGAACAATTGGGTAAGTGACCTCAAAGGTTGAGTTTAATTGAAGAGGTGCAACGTCTAAACACATTCCCTTTTTTTCCGCAGAGGACAGTTTTATGCATGTGTGAAAATGCGCAGCATCCAGCAAGCATAATCAGGAACTGAGGGTGCTGAATTTATGTTGGCTGTATTTTGTGTTCATTGATTACCATCCGGCTCCTCCCCAGATGTTTCTGACTCAAGCTGGCTTAGTTTCTACTCTCTACAGTCTGATTCCTGTATGACCCTCTTGAGCCCATCTACTGATGTTGCAATAGAAAATGAGCCCCAGGAGGTTCTACCATTTTGTAATGTTAGAATTGATCATTATGTCAGCTCCTCATAGTTACCAACCTGCCATGTGACAATAGGATGATGGTCTCTAGACTGTTCGACCATTTCGTGAGGCTGGGATTGATCACTGCGTTAGCTCCTCACAGTGGCCAATTGCACAGCTGTTTGATGCAAGAGCATACTCTCAAGGTGGTTCACAAAAGCGTTAATCATACAGAAATTGATGTTAGTAGGACAAGAAACTCCAGTTCAATAGTTCAATTATACCTATGTGTATACCGATGATGAAGAAACATATTCAATTCTCTTTTTTTATTCTGTCAACATTCGTTGGTCAAGTCAACTATGATGTATACAATAAATATCATTGCTGGTGGCAAAACGTATTCATTTACTTGTTGGAAACCTGTTCATTTCTGTCAGATTCACTTTGGACTCATTAATAAGATAAATTATATGCATACAAATTACAGAAAAATAATTAATACTACTTTCGGATTGAATTAGTTAAACAGACCATAAGCTCATTTAAAAGTTGGATAAACATTTGTTCAGGAGTAGAGAAAGGTAAAAAATCAGAAATGATGCAATCACTTATGCAGTCGGTTTGACTCTTGTTACAACCAATTCAGAAAACAGATTTACAACATATGTAAGCTGACCAAAAAAGGAAAAAGATCAACTGGTGTTAAACATTAGACTCCAGCAGAATTTTCAGGGGCAATCATTATGTTGCTGCATTCAGATTAGCTGAATTTGGACAAAATCAAATTTCAGGAGAATGTGAAATAATGACAGAAAATGTGATGAATACACGTCAGGTCAGTCCGCGTCTATGGTGCGAGACAGAGATAGGCTGACTGACAGGAGAAACGATTGAGGGACAGAGAAAGAGAAAGAGAAATAAATTGAGATGGGTGCAAAGAAGGGGAGACTGAGACAGAGGGAAGAAAATGAGAACGAAAGGCAAAGAGGAGGCAAGGAATGAAAGAAGTGAAATACTGACGAGAGAAGGGAAGGAAAGAATGAACAGAGAAAGGGAGGAAGAAGGAAGGGGGAAGGAAAGAAGGAAGAGAAAAAGAGAGGAAGGAAAAGCGAAAGGAATGAATGAAGGCTGGAAGGAAGAGAGTAAGTAGGGAATGAAGAGAGAAAGAAGGAATGAAGGAAGAAGTGAAAGAATGAAGAGAGAAAAGAAGTAAGGAAAGAGCAAAGAGAGAAAGAAAGGAAGGAAGAAGGAAGGGAGTAAGGAAGGAAGGAACAAATGAATAGAGAAAGGAAAGAAGGAATGAAGGAAGAATGGAAGGAGAGAAAAGGGAAGGAAGGGAAGATGGAAGGAAGAGAGGGAGGAAGGATGGAAAAGAGCAAGGAAGATGGGGGAGAGGAAGGAAGGAAGGAACAAGCAAATGAACAAATGAAGGAAGAAAGGAACAAGACCTGTTATTTGAAGCCAGAGATAATACTTTTCATTTATAAGGATGTATATTGAATTTATACACCACACACACAGGCATGTTTTACAGCATTGTTAGAACATTTGTGAAATTATGATTATCCTCCACCAGTCATGAACAAACAGTCCATAGCAATAGATTGAAGGCATTTGCCTTGAATTCATGCAGTCCTGGACACGTGACATTTGAAACGACCTACTTCAAGATGTTTTGTGATTGATGCCTGTAAAGCAATTCTAATATTTGGTCACACTGAGTTTTGGTTTTTGTTCTAAGATGTGGCATGGTGGCTCAGTGGTTCGGACTGTTATCTCACAGTGCCAGGGACCTGTGTTCAACTTCAGCCTCGGGTGACTATCTGTGTGGAGTTTGCACATTCCCCCCGTGTCTACATGGATTTCCTGCAGGTGCTCCAGCTTTCTCCTACAGTCCAAAGAAGTGCAGCTTAGGTGGATTGGCTATGCTAGGTTCCCCATAATGTCTAGGATGGGATGCTATTTGGAGTGTTGGTACTGACTCAAATGGCCTGCTTCCACACTGTAGGGGTGATATGATAGGAGACTTACTTTTGTTAAGTGTCAGATAAAAAGTTCTTTATCCATCGGTGAAAACGACATTTTCGAGAAATCATGTGACTTAAGCAAAATGATGTGACAAGCTACGTGTTGAGGTATTTGTTTAAGAGCTTCCTTTAAGATTTTGGCAACAGAATAAGCTAGTTGGTGCTTTCTGATAACCTGAGATTATCAGAATTCTAAATTGAGAACTTTTTATTCATTTGATAAAAGCTTTAAACAGTGCGAGATCCCAGGAATAGCAGTGTTGGAGTATCATCTTACTTTCCCAGTGGATCATGAGAATGCATCTTTTGAATTCCATTCTGTCATCCATATCACAATCAAGACTTTCAGTAGGTCTGGAGTCTGAATGTTTGGTAGAATCTTTACTAAACACTGCCTTCACCAACGAATCCTTTGAAACACATTCTTCATACAATCCGTTATCTAATGTATGTACAAACCCTGGGCTTGAATCTCTAACTCATGTCAATCCATCCCTCAAACGAGAACTTCAAGACATTCATCATTTTCAAGATCAACATTGGGATTTTGAGAAACAATCAACGTCTTATGTGTGGAATGAACTTCCAGCAGATGTAGATATAGGTACATTTGCAATGTTTAAAAGGTATTTGAATAATTACATGAAAAATGAAATGTCTGGAGGAATATAGGCCAAGTGCAGGTCGGTGGGACTAGTTTATATGGGATTGTAGTTAGCATAGATGGGTTGGATCAAGGGGTCTGTCTGCATGCTATCTTAAGCTGTGACTCTATGATTCTATCACCTTTCTTGAAGGGCATTCAACCATGAAATGGGATCAAAATAGGGAGTAATGTTAAATTGAGGGATCATGTGATATTTGCAACAAGGAAACTGAATTGATTGCACAAAGGCAATAAATAGATTCGATTGGATTACCATAATGCAGACATGGCCACAGGATGAACAATATTTAAAACAGTGAGTGTCGCAACAAAGAGTTAAAGATGAAGAGCATGAATGGTAATAAACTATGACAAGCACCAATGATTGTTTGGGGCTGCTTCTAGACCACAAAACAGCAGCGCCAGCTTGGAAAAGATAGAACATAGAACATAGAACAGTACAGCACAGAACAGGCCCTTCAGCCCACAATGTTGTGCCGACCATTGATCCTCATGTATGCACCCTCAAATTTCTGTGACCATATACATGTCCAGCAGTCTCTTAAATGACCCCAATGACCTTGCTTCCACAACTGCTGCTGGCAACGCATTCCATGCTCTCACAACTCTGCGTAAAGAACCTGCCTCTGACATCCCCTCTATACTTTCCACCAACCAGCTTAAAACTTTGACCCCTCGTGCTAGCCATTTCTGCCCTGGAAAATAGTCTCTGGCTATTAATAGATATTAATTAAAGTATGAGAGGTGCACATAACAAAGGTAATGCAATAATATTTGATGAATATAATTCACATATAACCTGGGTAAATCTAATGAATGCCAGTACAGTGGAAACAAACTTTTGGGAATATTTATTTTATTCTCTGAGTTGCTGGCTGGCCCAGATTTATTACCCATCCCTAACTTCCCATGTACTGACTGGCTTGCAAAGCCATTTGGAGTCACTGCTGTCAGTCTAGAGTCATCCATAGGTCAGACCAGGTACATCAAGGATATCTGTGAATCAAATGGGTTGTATGACCATAAGAAATGGTGAAATAGGTGCAATTAGGATAGATTTTTATTGAATTTAAATGACAGCACCTGCCATGTATATCCATTTTGCCACATTTGCCGGCTGCACTACTTTTACCAGATTCTTGAGAGCTTTGGTGCTGTTTTAGTTCTTTCCAAAGAAAATGATTGAAATTGTCCCTTGGTAGTACATAGAGTATGACTTCAAAAAAGACACAGTTTGAAAAAGAGTTTTCACTCATACCACCAAACTAAGTACACAATGATGTACAACTGTTGAAATTATTTAAAGCCAGCATATTGTCACTCTCTCGTTATTAGAAAGACAAAACTGGTGGTGAGTTTGAGCTGAGGTCACTACACCTTAGGCAAGGGGACAGACTGAAGTTTAGAAATTTTTCATGTTAACCTCAGCTGGTTGTGGGAACTTGAACTGACATTGTTGGCATCATACAACCACCATTCAAGTTGCAAAACCTCTGATGAATCATTTTCAGTTCTTCCTTCCACATGCTGACATGGGGCATGGTCATTGGTAACTCAAATCCTGGATATTTTAATAGTTGTGGAAATTGCAGCACCATGGAACCTTTCAAACACTTTGCATCTGATGAAGCACTTTGAAACATCAACATGTTTAAACTGTAATCCTTGCAGCCAAGTCTCTCCTTTCCAAATATCTCCTTTCTGAAACTTGCTGGTAAAAGAGCTTCCACTGCCCTCTCCTTTAAAACTTCCCCAATATTGATTTCGGCATCGGGCACATTCCACATGGAATACTCATCAAATACAGACTACTAATGAGGCTTTTGTCTTTCACTTTGAGCTGGATAAAATGATTTAATTTTTGGCCCTGAATTTTCCCCCAACTTCTCCCTCCCTTTCAGATACTTACTGAGAATAAAATACAGTGACAGCGGATCAGGACTTCTCACCTCTGAGTCACAAGTCCTGTGCCTCGGCATCAATGTAATGAACTAGGGTGGAAACCCACTACAAAATTGAGGGATAGTCTAGGCCTTGACTGCCGGAATAAATGTTGTATCTTCTGAGGGTGAACTTTGTTTTCTTTGTGGTCTAGATAGCTAGCCCTGAATTTATCGCCGTTTCCTAACTACCCTGCAGGAGGTTATCACTAGCTGCCTGCTCAAACGGTTGCATTCTGTGGACGAAAGGGAGGGAGTTCTAAGATTTTGATCCAGCAACACTGAAAGTACTATGATATATTTCCCAATTAGGATGATGAGTGGCTTCAATGGGAAATTGTAGGTGGTCACTTTACCATGCATCTATGTACTTGTCCTTCTAGATGAAAGAGGTCATGCGTTTGGACAGTGTTTTCTGTGGATCTTTGATGAATTTCAGCAGAGTGTGATAATACACACTGATCCTATTGTGTACTGGTGGATGAATCGGATGCTTGTGAACGTGATGTCATTTAAGAGGGCTGTTTTGTCCTGAATACCTTTGACCTTCTTCAGCATTGTTGGAGCTGCATTCATTGAGGCAAGCGGGAATATTCAATCACACTCCTGACTGGTGCCTTGTAGATAATGGACTGATTTTGGGAAAATAGGATGTGATTTACTTGCCACAGTTTTTCTAGTCTCTGACATGCAGTTATAACTATTGTGTGTTTGTAAGTATATTTTGAGTCCAGTTGTATTTCTGGTCAATGGTAACCCCTAGGATATTGATACTGGGGATTCAGTGATGGTAACACAATTGAATGTCAAGGGATGGCAGTTCAATATTCTCTTACTGGAGATGGTCATTGCCCAGCATTTATGTTACACACATGTAATTACCACTTATCAGCCCAAGACTGGATATTGTCCAGATCTTGTTGCATTTGAGCAAGGACTACTTCTGTATCTGAAGAATCATGAATGGTACTGAATATTGCACAAACGTAAGTGTCACCGTCTCTTATGACCTAATGATGAAAGGAAGATTATTGATGAAATAATTGACAATGGTTTGGCCAACAGCACTGTCCTGAGGAACACCTGGAGTAATTTACTCGAACTGAGATGCGTGACCTCCAACAACCACAACTGTTTTCCATTGTACCATTGTAGGACTCCAATAGTAGCTGCCAAATGGCAACCCAACTCCTGTACTCAGTGTTCTGTCCAATAAACATAGAACATAGAACATAGAACATTACAGCACAGTACAGGCCCTTCATCCCTCAATGTTGTGCTGATCTGTCATACCGATCTGAAGCCCATCTAACCTACACTATTCCATGTACGTCCATGAAGGCAAGTGTGCCAAATGCTTTCTTCACCATCTTGTTTACCTGTGAGGCTACTTGCAAGAAATTAAGTGACTGCACCTCTCGATCTCAATGTTCAATTCAGTGTTTTCTCCTCGGAAACCTTCCATTAAATGTTTACTTCTTGCCCTGAAGTCTTAGCTTGTATCTATCCAGATTAAACTCCATTTGACTCCTCATGTTCATTTGTAACAAGACCTGGACCACATTCATGTTTGGGCTGATAAAGCAGCATGTATTGACAGTCCATCTAAAACCTTCAAAGTTCACTCCCTTGATGACCAACGCACTTGAGCGGCAATGTGCACAATCTATGAGATGCACTACAGCAACATACCAAGGTTCTTGGGACAGCGTTTTCCGAACGTGCAACCACTACCTTTTAAAAGGTCAAGGGTTATAAGGGATACAAGTGAGCAACAAAACTGCCATTTCCCACTCACATAGCACACTATCCTGATTTGGAAATATATCTGCATGTGCATCCTATCCCTCTCCGCCTCCCGACTTGTTCAAATCATTTTGGGGAACTCTGCAACCCGGTGGGCACTTCCAAACTGTTAAGATGTGTTGCATCGAGAATTTTGGGAAGAAAAGACACTGTAAAATGTCAGTTGCTTTATTTAAAATTACATTTTTGTTTAATTTTATTCATTCAGGGATGCGGGCATCACTGACTAGGTTGGCAATTATGCCTAGAGGGCAGGTAATAGTCAATGACATGACTGTGGATCTGATGTCACATGTAGAACAAACCATGTGAAGATGGCAGAATTCCTTCCCGAAAAGACATTCATTCTTAGATGGCAATTAAATTTCTGGCTTGGCAATTACTGTTGGGTACAAGGTCACCATTAGTTGAGGTTTTTATTGAATGTAAATTTCACCATTTGCTGTAGCGTAAAATAAACCTGTACCCCCAGGGTATTATCTTTGGGTTCTGGATTACCGGCCAGATGAGCTTATCATTACACCACCAGCTCTCCTTTAAATGTAAATTATTTCTGTAGCTTACAGAGAAGAGAATAAGCAGATCTCACTATACTCTTCATCTCCTCTCGGAATCTCCTCTGGGTCAGTGTGTAAACACAAGTGTTTGTGCAGGAGCTGGTGCACAATAGCAGTAATGTCGCTCTGATAACCAAATATAATGAGCTTGAACCATCGAAAAACACAACCTGTGTGAAGCCAATAAAGATATGCATCACAGTGATGGGTGCCGACAGCACCACGAAGCAGCCAGAGATGGTAAAGAGCAGAACGATAGAGGTCCTCCTGCTTTTCAGCTTGGGGTCTCTCCCCATCTCTCCGACACCACCACTTCTGCTCTTCAGGGCCTGGCGAGCTCTGCTGGCCACTAGAATGTGCTGGGCAGTGAGAGAATTCAATAACAGCAGCACGGGAATAGGAAGAAATGTATTTGATATGTCAGTGAGCCACCGGTGAGCTGTCCAGGCCGGTGAAATTTGATAACCGCTGACGGTGCGGCAGCCCCACTGGACATTGTTCTGAACAAAAATGGGCACATACCGGATAGACAGGGGAATGTTGACCAAAATGTTAAGTGCACACAAGGTGGATATGACCACATTGGCCGTTCTTTCAGTGCAATACCTTGCCTTCAGTCTGTTGCAGCAAATTGCTACAAAGCGGTCAAAGGTGAAGGCTATTGTGAACCAGATGGAGAGCTGGAGGCTCAGCCCTTGCAGGAAAGCGTTGTGTCGGCAGATGGAAGTGTAGTTCATTGGCGAGCCTGGGAAATGATTCATGATGATCTGGCTCACAATCACATTGAAGACAAGTACCATCAGATCGCCGGTCGCCATGGCCCTCATGTAGCAAGTGGTTCCTTTGGAAAGGCTGCACTTCCCTTGAGAAAGAACTAACACTCTCATTAGGTTTGCTGGAAAGAAAATTCAGATCGTGAGATGTATCAAAACGCCAGTCAGGGTTGCCTCCATTTGAGGTCTTGGAGTTCAGAAGATGTAAGTCATAATACTGTGTAGTGCTGCTGATAATTCTAGACTTCAACATCAATGAAAACCAGTGACAATTCATTGGCAGCACATTTTCGCTATCATGGAAGCAAGTGGAAGGGGATTTTAGGAGTCATACATACAATTGATTTTCACATTGTACCATTTGCCTTCCCAATTTTGAGAAAACAAATATTATTGTTTTGGAAGTAGCTCACAGAAAAATCACATGCCTCATTCCTGGGATTAAGGCCTTATGTGGTGAAGAAAGGTCATGCCCATTCAAGTCCAGAACAATGTCAGGTGATCTCTATGAAACATATAAGATCTTGTGGGAACTAAATAAAGGAGAACACCAGGAGGTAGTTTTGTTTTCACCTCTCTCATCAAGAAAAAAGGAGAACACAGTTTAGGAATAAGCAGTTTCCCTTTTCAAACATAGATAAGAAGATTTCTGTTCTCTCAGAGAGTGGTTATTACATGGAATCCTCTTCCCCTGAAGGTTGTGGGGTCTGGGTCTATAATACTGAATTAGACATCGGGTGCAGAGGAGAGTTGACGGCTATGTAAAGAAGGCAGGAGACTGGATCTCATTCAGATCAGCTATGATCCAACTGAAAGGAGGAAGGGGAGCAAAGCTCCAAAAAGGCCCATTCCTGATCTGAATTCACATGTTCCCACATTCTTCTTCTGTGGCTAACTTCAGTCAAAAAGGAAACTTGCCTTTTTTCAGTTGTCTTAAATGTCTGTCACCACTATCACGATGTCAGTAGTGAGTCAGTTACTGGAGATGGAGACAGAGATGTCCAGGATGGGAAGGGAAGGGAGGTGTCAGAAATGACCCAGGTGAATTCATGGGCGCAGTGGAAAGTGTTGATGCAGTTGATGAATCGTTTGAGCTCATCATGGGAGAATGAGGTAGCACTGATAGAGTCATCAATGCAATGGAGAGAGGTGTCAGTGTAGTTGTTGAAAAGAGACTGTTCCACGAATCCTAAAAGAGGCAGGCATAGCTCAGGCTCATGTAGGTGTCCATTGCCATCTCTTTGGTTTGTAGGAAGTGGAAAGAATCAAAGGAAAAAAATTTTGAAGGTAAGGACCAGTTCCGCCAAGTGAATGAGCGTGTCAGTGGAGGGGGACTAGTTTGGCCTGTGGGAGAGGAAGAAGTAGAGGGCTTTTCGGCCATCTGCATGGGGGATACAGGTACACTGGGACAGAATGTCCACAGTGAGGATGAGGTTTTGGAGGCCAGGAAATTGGAAGTTTTGGAAAAGTTGGAGAGTGTGTGTTGTGTCCTAAATGCAGGTGGGGTGACCCTGGACCAAAGGGGAAACAGTGGAGTCGAGGTAGGAGGAGATGAGCATGGTTAGGCAGGAGCAGGTAGAGACAATGTGTCGACCAGTGCAATCAGATTTATGGATTTTGAGTAGGAGATCGAAACGAGCAGTTTCTAGAGGGCAAAGAGACCATGATGTCATCTGATGTCACTGCCCTATTCACATCAATAGATGTAACACTAGCAAGGGAAACAATGACAATACTACTTGTACAAGAGCACAACCCCAGTGAAACCATCTCCAAAGACAACATGCTCAAACTATTGGACCTATATCTGACCACACTTCACTTTCAATGGCCAAACATATGACTAAATCAACGGGACACCCATGGTATCACCTATCTCCAGACTCATAGCAGAAGCACTGATGCAAAGGCTAGAAAGGACTGCCAACCAAAACTGTGGATATACCACGTAGATGGCACCTTTGTCATCATTAAATAGACCAAACTAGAGGAGACACACAGACTTATAAACAACACCCTCACCGGTATAAGATTCACCAGAGAGGAGGAGAAGTACAAAAAGCTCCCATTCCTGAACATCATGGTAGAGCGCAAGACAAATGGGGAACTGCAAACGAAAGTACACTGAAAAGCTACACGCACAGACGAGGTACTAAACTTCAACAGTAGCCATCCCAGCACACACAAACAAAGCTGCGTGCAAACACTGTTTAGAAGGGCAACAACACAAAGCAGTCACTATGCCAAAAAGAAGAAGAATACCTCTTCCATGTTTTCAAGGATAATGGATATGCAAAGAATTGGGTCAGGAGTGCCTACATGAACAGCCTTAGAAAGAGACTACATGTCCCAAAACACTCATCATGCTACGCTATATTAGAAACAAGTTGAAACTCGCCACAAGACTCCTATGACTGCTGGGCATCAGAGTGACACACAAGCCCACGTCAACCCTACAATACCCGAACTAAGGACTCACTCCCCACCATGGACAGAACCAATGTCATCTACAAGGTTACCTGCAGAGACTGCAAGAAGCACTCCATCAGACCAACAGGGAGGAAGCTAACAACAAGAGTATATGAGCACCAACTGGCTACAAAAAGACACACCCAATACTCACTCATCTCAATCCACATGGACAAGGAGAGCGACCACTTCGACTGGGACAACACCAAGATCCTGGGACAGGCTAGGCAGAAACTGGCATGAGAATTCCTAGAAGCACGGCACTCCACAAAGCATGCTATTAATAAAGACATTGAACTCGACCCTATATACATTCCACTACGAAGGAAAACCAGAAGTGTGGCAATCCATCTCAATGGACTCCAGAGTTTAAAAGCTAGGCGGGAAAACCACACCAACGCTTCATCGGAGGCTGCACTGAGGATGTTACCAAGTATGGTACCGAAACATCTGCGAAACAAGAAACCAGCTCGCCCAGCCAACCAACCTCAACAACGTCAAGAAACGGGCTGTGTGAGGTTGAGGAACTATCAGGTTGAAGGCTGTGGATGGGAGATCTCCTGAGATGATGAGTTTGTTGATGGCTTAGTGGTCAGAATTGGGGTCATGATTGTGGGGACAGTTGCAGAAAGTGTCAATGAGTTGGAATCCGGCCTCAGCAACATAGAGGTCAGTTCGCCATACTACCACCATGTCGTCTCGTCAACAAGTTTAATAGTGAGGTTGCGGTTGGAGTGAAGGAAGTGGACAGCTATGCATTCTAATGTGGAGAGGTTGTAGTAAGTGGTAGGGGTGGAGAGATTCAGGCGATTGATGTTGCAGCAGCTGTTAGAGATGAAGAGGTCGAGGGAGGACAAGGGGCCAACAGATGGTGTCTGGGAAGATAGTTTGCTGGGGTCTGGTGAAGCACTTGTCAGAGAATGGGCTGGATTTTCATTCAAAAAAATTGGCGTGGACGTAGAGGTGGTGCAAAAAGATCTCGACATCAAGAGGTGCATGGAGGTCATTCACGTGTGTTTGCAGGGGAATGAAGGTGAGTCCCTTGCCCAGGACTGACCATTCATCTTAAGTGAAGAAGAGGCCTGGGGGCATGATGAACACCCAGCAGGGCTTGGGGCTAGGGATGAGCTTGGAGCCTGGGTGGAGACTGCAAATGGAGTGGGTGTGCATTTACAGGAGCCATCACATGAGTGGAAGTGGAAATGATGACTTGGTTGGCGTCCATCACCTGGTTGGCGGTATCAAGGGTCATCGTGACATCGGCAGCGTCAGTGGTAGTCACATGGTCAATGGCGTCGGGAGACATAGTCACCACATGTTGACGGTGTCAACAGCTGTGGTCATCATGTGGTGGGCAACATCATTGGATGTGGTCATCACATGGACGGCAGTGTCAGTGCAAGTGGTCATCTTGTGGTCAGCAGCTTTTCCAAGGCCGCTGAATGTGAATGTTGTTCATACCATGGAATTTACAAGCCACAAACTATACATTTCATTCATAAGGACATGTCCTGCATTTAAATACCATGTAAAGGTGGGGCTTACGGCATTATCAGAATATTAGGAAAATGCAGTTTGTCTCCAACAATCATGAGGAAAGAGCCTAGCTCTTGCCCAACTATGAAAGGAAAGGCCAGCAATAGATCGAAGGTATTTAAAGTGAATCAGTTTGTACATATTGGCTGACCTTTGAAACATCCTGGTTCACATCAAGATGGAGACTTGTAATGGACCTATGATGAACATTTATAAAACATTACTAATATTTGGGCATATTGAATTTAAAATAAGACTGAAATGGGGATGTGGTTTTTCATTCATTGGTGATTTCATTTTAATTAAGTCTCAGAGAATCATGTCTCTAGCTTTTAGTCAAAACAACATCTGAGAAATCATGACTTGCGCTAATTGACGAGACAAGTCACCTGTTCACGCATTTGCTTACTTGCTTCATTTAAGATTTAGGATCCAGACCAAGGTAGATGCAAGGGTCTCAAGGAGATCCAGTTCAGAGACTGGCTCGTGAAGCCATTCAAAGTCAGCCATATTGCGGTCAGTCAAGAGTTACATGTACGTCAGTCCATGTACCTAAAGGGTATCAGTGAACCAGATGTTAGAAGTGATGACAGGGGTGCTATTAGGTTAAGTTTTGAATGAATTCAACCCTCCTCACAACATTTGTTATGTTGGGATTTGAATTCCTTACCCCAAGACATTAATATGGGAACCTGCGTTATTAATTACATGACTTTACGACTGCATTACTGCCTTTGCTTTCTAGAATGTGCATGAAATGGTATTTTGGAGCAGTTTGTTGAGGGACCAACTAAAGGAGAGGTTATCTTAGAATTTACACCTCACATTATGCAATGAGAGAAGGCTAATTAATTACCTTGCTGTCAAATGCAATTTTTATGACAATGACCATTTATCATTTGAATTAAATGCTGCAATGATATCTTGGCAGTGGTTGGTGCTTAATTCAATAATGTATGGCTTTGAGCAAACTTGCATTCCTTTATGCTACAAATAGAGAAGAGGGACATTGAGTTAACTCAAGCAACAAAGGAAGTTAAATCTTACAAAGTAGAATTATTCTCTCTAAAGTTTCAGTCAGATCTGCTGAATTTCTGCAGCAGTTTTGGTTTTTAGTTAAGTCAAATATTGCATTTCATCAAAAGGTCACAAAGTTGTCAAAAAAGTAAGCCTGGGGATTAGATTTCTTTCAGGATTGAGCAAATGATGTAACAGGAAGCAAAAATGTAGAATATTGATATATCAATATACAAGCAAGAAACATAAAGTTGGACAGTAAAAGCTTCTATATGTATGTTGAAAGGAAGCAACCAGCACATATAGATGTACATCCATCACAGTTGCAAAAAGGACTAGTTATGATAGAGAATAGAGCAATGACAGTAGTTCAAAGTCACTACTTTGTGTGTAGCTGCTCAACAAAGAATACTAGAAATCTCACAGAAATGATAAAGGTGAATTAGAATGAGGAACTGAAAGGAAATGTCCTTAATTTAAGTAAAAACTGGAGAACTTAATGGGGCTGAAGATTGAGAAATCTCTGACACCTGTTGATTGCATCCCAGAGTTGAGAAACAGAAGGCAGAAAATTCTGAGCACAATGCTCAAACGTTATGCTTTTTAAAATTTTAATTACTGATTGGCAATATCGCAAGTATGACCTCACTATTTAAAAAGAATCAAGAGGAAGAACATAGAACTCCAAACCTGTTGCTAGATATGAATGGTAGGGAAAATCCTGGAACCTGTAATATAGAACATCGAATAGTACAGCACAGTACAGACCCTTCATCCCACGATGTTGTGCTGTCCTATCATCCTATTCTAAGATCAAACTACGCTGCATACCCAACATTTTACTATCATCCATGTGCTGATCCAAGAGTTGCTTAAATGTCCCTAATGTATCTGACTCCATGACCACTGCCTGCATGGCATTCCGCGCACCCGCCACTCTCTTTATAAAGAACCTACCTCTGATATCTCCCCTATACCTTTTCAATCACCTTTTCAAAAAAAAATCACAAGATGTGGATGTGACAGGCTAGGCCAGCATTTGTTGCTCACCTCTAATTCCCTGAGGGCAACTTAGAGACAACCACATCTATAGGTGGGAGTAGGCAAGCATGGCATCTTCCTTCCTGAAAAGAAGTAAATGTATCAATAGATTTTCCAATAATTGAATGGATTCATGGTCATCTGTAGATACTTAATTTCAGTACTTTTTTAAAAAACATTAAATTTTACCAGCTGTGTGACAGGAACTGAACCCAGGTCCCCTGAGCATTACCTCAGTCTCTTGATCAACATTTCAGCAATAACACTACTAGACAATCACTGCATCCCCTCCACTATCTACTCTGTTAGCAACCTCCTCAAATCACTCAAAAACTTTGTGAAAAGTGATTTCCATTTCATAGATCAATAGTATTCAGCCCAATCAGGTAATTATTTTCTAGCTGTGGTTGAGAGGTTGAGGAAACAAGTCTAAGTTTAGAAAAATGAGGCTTGATTTCATTGAAACTTGTAATATTCTGAAAAGGCTCAACAGGACACATATGGAAAGGAGGCATTCCCTGGGCAGAACCAAAAGATACATAAGAATAAGGGGAAAGATATGTAGGACTGACAGAAACAAAGGAGGTACTGAAGCACTTCTGTTGAAACTGTAGCTCAATGGCACATAGACAGGGGCTCTTCAGGGCATCTCTTATTACTGCAATAAGGAAAACAAATACAATTTTGGCACTACCTGATATAGGAATCAGATATAAAAATAGGTAGGTGTTGCTGCAACTGTACAAGACAACATTGAGACTGCACCTAGAGAATTCAGAGCAGTTATGGACCTCTTACTTGAGGAGACATGGAGTTGCACTGGAGGTAGTTCAGGGCGAGTTTACTGGATTGACTCCAGTAGAGAGATTGAACAGCTACTGCCTATCCTCTTTAGATTCAAAAGAGAATGAGAAGAGAACTAATTGAGATATTTAGGTTACCAGAATGGATTGATAAACTTGGTGTTTAGAGTACATGTTGGGACAATCTAGAATGAGGATTGAGCATTTTAGTGTAAGGGAGGAGCAGATTTTAAACAGTGATGAGGAGAAATTGCTTCTCTCAAAGTATCATTTGTCTGTGGAATCCATGACCCCTGAGTGCAGCGAATGCCAGAGCATTGAACAAGTTTAAGGAAGGGATGGACAGATTTTTAATCAGTCATGGGCTGCAGGGTTATGGGAGTGGGCATAAAAATGGAGGTGAGGTTGAGATGAGATCAGCCATGTTTCTATTAAGTGGCAGAGCATGCTCAAGGGGCTAAATGGCCTACTCCTGCTTCTAGTTCTAGTGCTCTTGCTCTGACCATCCACCAAGTTAATGTTGAGGCTCACTTTATCAAGGACGCAAAGCTACAATTGGTCTGACAGACTCCACATTGTTACTACAGATTAAAATCCATGTCACACAGCAAAATGTTGCTGGTGAGTGCCAGTAGCTGTGAGTCTGGTAACCCTTGGTTCAGAACAGTTCTAAGTAACTCCGGCATTTTCTGTTCTTCACTGTATAAACCTGCCTATGTTTTGTTGTTGGCTGGAGCAATGGACCCTAGTAACTGAGGCTCCAGCTAACAAGGGATCAGCTCCAGCTGACTGACTGTTGTTGGCATTTATTGGAGGGACGTACATACCGATAAACAACCTGTTGGATCACCTTCAGAGCTCAACATCATTAGCCATCAAGTGCTGCAGGGGGAATTGCATCTAGAACTAGTCTCTCCTTTCCAGTTATCTGCCTTCGTGAAACTTGCTGCTAAATCAGCATCTGCCACCCTTTCTGTTAAAAACATTCAACGTAAAATAATTATCAAATACTGACTACAAATGGGGCTTTTATCATTTTGTTTGAAGCTGGACTTGTTAAACCTATCCCCTAACCTGTCTGTCTCTTTCAGATAGATACGAAAAATAAAACACAGTGACAGCTGATCCAGTCCTCTCACCTGAGTCATAAAGTCATAGAATCAATACCCCCCAATGTTATGATCAAGCGTGGAACTTTAGGGAACTATTGAGACAAGATCTGAAGCTCTAAGTGCCAGCTTAAATGTTATATCCTGTGAGTTTGACACTTTTTTTATTCATTCATAGCATGGGTGTATTTATAGCCAGCCCAGCATTCATTGCTAATCCCTACCTATCCTGGAGAAGTTGGTTGTGAGCTGTCTGCTCAAAGTGCTGCGATCCCTGAGGTATAGGGAGACACACAACACTGTTGGGGTGCAGGAAGAGCAATAGTTAAAAGATCCTGACCCAGCGACACTGAATGAATGGTGATACACTTTCCAGTCGGGATGATGTGTGGTGTGGAGGAAAATTTGCATGTCACGGTGTTCCCATATATCTGCTATCCATGTCCTTCCATACGGAAGAGATTGTGTGTGTGAAGGGTGTCTGAGGATCTTTGGTGAATTCCTGCAGTGCATCTTGGAGATAGTGCACTACTGATGCTGAGTGTTGGTGTTGGAAGGAGTGGATGCTGTTGAATGTGATAACAATTAAGAGGTCTGTTTTGTCCTGGATGGTGTTGAGCTTCTTGAGTGTTTTTGCAGCTGCACCCACCCAGGCAAGTAAAGAGTGTTCCATCACAACGCTGTCTTGTTCCATGTATATGTTAGACAGGCTTTGGGACGTGAGTAGTCATCACAGTATTTCTTGCCTCTGACCTGCTCTTGTAACCACTGTTTGTATGTATGCATATGTTGAGTCCAGTTGACTTAGAACATAGAACAGTACAGCACAGAACAGGCCCTTCGGCCCACAATGTTGTGCCGACTGGTCAATGTTAACCACTAGAACGTTGATTGTGTAAATTTAATGATGGTAATGCTATTGAATGTCAAGAAGCAGTGGTCAGATTTTCTCTTTTTAGAGATGGTCTTCGCCTGGCATTTGTGGAGCACAAATGTTACTGGTCATGTCAGCCCAATCCAGGATAACATCTCGATATTGTTGCATTTGAATATGGACTGCTTCTGTCTCTGAGGAGTCATGAATTGTACTTCACACTGTGCAAACATAATGAAGGCCCCCACGACAATCAGTGATGGGTCCACTTTTGTTTGTCATTTATATAAATATTTAGAGGACAGCATGGAAGGAATGGCTAGTAAGTTTGGGGATGACCACAGATTGGTGGTATACTGAACAGTGAAGAAAATTGTCTAAGATTACAAAAGAATCTGGATCTTTTTCAGTCAATGGGCTGAAGAATGGCAGATGGAGTTTAATTTGAATAACTGTGAGGTATTCCATTTTGGTAAAACAAACAAGGACAGAACTTATACAATTAAGAGTAGGGCTTTGGATAGTGTTGTGGAACAGAGATCAAAGGGTTCAGGTGCATAATTCTTTGAAATTTGCAACATATGTAGATAAGCTAGTTAAGAATGCCAGGACGCATCTGAGAACTTAAAAGCAGTGTTAACCAGCGCACCAGTTTTAGCCATGCCAAATGTTTTGAAACCCTTCAAAGTCACCATCGGCACAAGCGATATCGAAGTTGGATCTATGTTGTTTCAGGAAGATGAGTGTGGAATTCAAATACCAGTTGTTTTTCAAAACAAAATTCAGTATCCACATGAAAAAAATCTTCAACCATTGAAAAAGTTATTGAGTTTACAATATTTTAATGTTTACATTGCAAACTGTGCATCAGAGGTGATTGTGTATACTGATCACAATCCTTTGACGTTTCTGGGAGGATTTAAGGACAAGAACACCAGATTATTTCATTGGAGTCTCTTGTTACAAGAATTTAATTTACAGATTGTACATGTTGTGGGCTGTGAAAATATTATCACAGATGCTTTCATATGAGTTTAAAAGAAAATGTTTATGTAAGATAGTAACGGTAGTGTTCAATGTTATATTTTAATTGAATTAATATAGAACGAGCAACTCGACATTAATGAGCTATGAATCTAACAATACATCGGAGTTAAGGTTATAAAATAGAAGAAAAAAAATGAAGCTATCGTTTCATAATGATGGTTCATTTTTTTCTTAAAGGGGGAGACGTCGCGAAGTTGCGTAGAGCATTTGTGGATTAGGAAACAGGAAGTTAGAATTTGGTGTTTGTAAAACGCTAAGGGGAAAAACATTGCCCCTTTAAAGATAATGTGCTTTTTCTGTGCTCAGAGATTTAAAACGGATGTCTGTGAGCAGCAGCTTGAAAGTTTGCAAGTACACAGTGAGCACCCAAATCGACACATAATGAATACAGGCACATGTTGTTGCTCACAGCTGTTTCCTTGTGATTATTATTTACATATTAAGAAAATAAAGCACTGGAGTTCTTATCAAGTACAGTAACCTGGTCAGTATTTTCTGCTAACCCGATTCCATCAGAATTTTGATATCTTGCCCAAGGATTGGGCAGTCTAACTATTTCTGTGTGTTTGTCCTTCTTGTATTTTGTCACATCATCTTCCCAATATTCACAAATTCTATTTATCTAAAATATGCACAAGTATTTCAATTGTTATGTAAAAATTCTGGCAATATCAATGCTAAGGATACATATATATTAATGGACTGAGAAACTGGAATGTGGAATATTTCTTTGAAGAGATTTTATCATGTTATTTCTTGGAAACAAGAGATGAAATTAGAAGTGTAAAATATCTGCAGTTCACTGGAAAATCAAGCAATTTTCAGGAAAAAAAATCCAATGCAAGTTTTTAAGAAGCAATAAGAGATGATTTTTAGCTTGATTATGGGACAAGCCAAAATAGAGAAGTCATGGATCTGTTTATTGCCCAGCAACAGCCTCTGGCTCAAAGTTTCTGCCTGTTTCTATAGACCCAAGGTGTGAGTTCTTAAAGAAACTGAGAGCAGAAAGAAGCTCTCTGACTCAACAAAGACAATCACTACAGCAAAACAACAAGTCTCTCGCTCGCTCGAAGTATTTGTGAAGCCTGATGAGGTTGTAACGCCACGGTTCCTAACTGTTTCCCATCAAAATCTGAAATCTGCTCCGAAAATCATCCGTCAGGGACTTGATTATCAGCAGTCTCCCCTGTCAGAGTCACAACAACATTTGAATCGGTGTGAAGAGCAGTGAGATTGAAGTCTAAGTACAAACAGACTTAAGTAAATGTTCCAATGATCTCACAACTGTTTGTCCATTAGTTATTAAAGAAAATGTAACTTGTTTTATTTACCGTATGACATTTGTTCTTAAGATGTAGGTGTCACTAGCTGGGCCAGTATTTATTGTCTGTCCCCAGTTGGCCTTGAGAAGTGGTAGTGAGCTGCTTTCATGAACTGATACAGTCCATGTCCTGTAAGTAGACCTGCCAATGCTCTTGGGGAGGGAATTCTACAATTTCAACCAGCGACATTGGAGAAATTGAGATATATTTTCAAGACAGAATAGCGAGGGGCTTGGAAGGGAACTTGCAGGTGGTAGCATTCCTATATATCTGCTGCCCTGGTTCTTCTGGTTAGACGTAGTCGTGGGTTTGGAAGGTGCTAATTGAGAATCGTTGGTGAATTTCTGCAGTGCATCTTGTAGACAATAGCAGAAGTGTGTACTGAGCATCACTGGTAAAGGGAGTAGACACGGAAGATAATGTTTGGGGCACCAATTAAAATCATGTCTGGCCTCCCTACGATCTTGATGACTATAATTTTATTTATGCTTTTTGAAGGCAGAAATATTAAATGCATTACAACTTTCAAGTTCACCACACTTCACAGTAAATGTGATACTTTCAGGAAACTGGACTATTCAATTCCAAAGACAGTCATTGATTTCCGAACATGGTAAAAACTTTCTGTTCAGACTGACATGAGAAGGTCGAGATCTATTAACAGTTCATTGGCCAAACCTGTAGCTTTTCAGAAGCATTTTGAAGGCAGAAAGTTGAGTGAGACTATAAAATGGACCTCGAGAGGTTTAGCTCAAAACATCTGAAGGAATAGTGGAGTACATTTCTATTCCTGTAAATAGAAAATTATCAATTCTCATGACTACTATCCCTGTTTTGCCTTTAATGAAATATTCTTTTAAATTGGACTGTTAATGAGACTTAAGACACATGACATTGAGTAAACCTGATGGTAACATCTTTTCAAAGCTGAGATTGAAAGATTTTTAATCAGTGAGGGAATGGGGAAAGGCAGGAAGGTGAAGTTTGAGAATGATGAAATTGGCCATGATTTCATTGAATGATAGAGACTCAATGGGCTGGGTGGCATATGCTTACACCTAAATTTTATGTTTTATATCTGCAAGTGGATGAGTTTCAACGAGTCAAGTGCACAGCCTGTTAGGAGGAAGGGGTGGACTTTCTCAGTGAATTTATCAGTGAAGGTGTGGAGATGAGAAAGACTTGCTGCATCATACAGCGACACCTGGCCTGCTTCATAGTCGAGGTAGACCCCCAGCGTCCGGGGTCTGGTCTGGATGGGGAGGGCAGTCCGAGGAGTGGTCAGGATTGTGTACTCGTCCTTCAGCCGCCACAAGGCCCAGACCCCAGCACCCGGTTCTGGCGAGAAATCCTTCTTGCGTGGTACAGACTCCTTCGCCAGCCCCACTGCCCAGGTGCTGTTATTGCCCACCTTTACTTCCCAGTAGTGCTGACCCGCTTTGAAACCCTCACGTGCCAGCACGCTGTGCCAGTTCATGAACCTTGCCGCCTTGTCAGGGACCTGCTGCTTGCTTTCGCTGAACTTCAGGCTGGTCTGCTGGTCTGACACCACTAGCCGGGGGTGTGCTGTGTTCGGGTCCAGATTCAGAGCAGCTGGAACTGAAGGAAAGACAATATCAAGGGTTATGGGGATAAGGCAGGAACAGGATACTGATTGTGGATGATCAGCCATGATCATAATGAATGGTGGTGCTGGCTCGAAGGGCCGAATGACCTACCCCAGCACCTATTGTCTATTGTCTATAATATCAGCACACTGCTTTCAGCGGTCCTCTTGTAGCACAATAGTAATGTCCCTAATTCCCAGGCCGGGAGGCCTGGGTTCAAATCACTCGTGTTCAAGAGGTGTGTAACAACAGCTCTGAACAGGTTGACTGGAAGAATAATTAAAATTTCAAAAAGAACACACTTATGGCACAATATAGCTTTCCCTTTCCCTGGACTGGAAGGCCTAGTTTCAAATCCCACCTGCTCCAGAGGTGTGTAGTAACAGCTCTGAACAGGTTGACTGGAGAAAACAAGAAAAGGTTAAATCAATAAACGAAGCCATTTGCTGCACTTAACCTTCCATAGACCAAATTCTCTCATCAGAAAGACGGAGTGGACCAAAACCAGCCCAGCTCGTCCCCGCCTCCCTAACCTGTTCTTCCTCTCACCTATCCACTCCTCCTACCTCAAGCCGCACCTCAAATTCCTACCTACTAACCTCCTCTGCCTCCTTGACCTGTCCGTCCTCCGTGAACTGACCTATCCCCTCCTTAACTCCCCACCTATCTTCTCCTCTATCCATCTTCGGTCTGCCTCCCGCCTCTCCCTATTTATTTCAGAACCCTCTCCCCATCCCCCTCTCTGATGAAGGGTCTAGGCCCGAAACATCAGCTTTTGTGCTCCCAAGATGCTGCTTGGCCTGCTGTGTTCGTCCAGCCCCACACTTTGTTATCAGGGGACAGAAGCCAACATACGAACACTAATGAATATCAAATGCAGTGCATCGCTTGTGATTTCTGACACCTGAACTGAATTACTCTGGTAAGTCAATCGTCCCTGACTTTCATTCTAACATAAAACTTTTCTGCGCGCTTCTTTCCCTGTTCTACACTGGGAATGAGGGAGGAAACTGCCGTCCTCACCTCGTCTGGCCTACACGTGACTTCGCACCCAGAGCAAAGTGGCTGACTCTTAGCTGCCCTCTGGGTAGCTAAGGACAATGTAAAAAATGCCGGCCCAGCCACATGCCCACATCCCATGAATGAATAATAAAAACAAAATGTAGCCAGATTAAGGGAGATGGTATCATAATGATAGTGTCACTGAGCACAAAATGTAGAGACCTGGCTAATTCCATGATTGCAGTTGGTGAAATTTAATTTGAAAGGTAATCACCAGTGATGCTGACCAGAACAAGTGTCATTGACATATGTTCATTCATGCCCTTTAAGGGAACAGGCATAGTTTTATGGCCTTAACTAGCCTTCATACGAATTGGGAGATTGAGTAGGCCATTCAGCCTGTTCTATCATTTAATAATATCACCATCAACCTGACTGTGGCTATAAAACTTGCCAGCTGATAAACTCTAACTCCCTTGCAGCACCAGACCCACGGCAATGTAACGGACTCTTGAACCTATCCTCTGAAATAAACGTGCAAGAGCAGTCCATTCAAGGAGCAATCAGGGACAATCAAAAAAATGTTGCCGGCTTTGCCAGGGATATCCGTATATTCCACCCCACCCCACCCCACGCCCGCCACAAAAGAATGAAAATGAAAGGAATGTCATCACCCCGCAACATCGCAGTTACACTGAATCACATCTGTTTGGATGGGTCTTGAACTCTGTATACTGGTCAAATTACTCACAATGAAGATTAAAATTAAACAGTAAATAAATCCAGTGTATTGTCTATTCTGGGCTTAAGTTAACAT
Organism: Stegostoma tigrinum; assembly: GCF_030684315.1. Taxonomy (NCBI): domain Eukaryota; kingdom Metazoa; phylum Chordata; class Chondrichthyes; order Orectolobiformes; family Stegostomatidae; genus Stegostoma; species Stegostoma tigrinum. The sequence continues at coordinate 18,163,670 of NC_081387.1, read as the reverse complement.
TACTGCTGTTTCTCCCTGTACACAGGAGTTGTAGCATGCTACATGCTTTGGCATTTATTGGCATTACTTAAAGCAAAGATGAGATACAAATAGCTGGTCAGTCTCTAGTCTGTGACTTAAATATAGAACCAATAGAAATGCAGCTAAATTAAAAAGAATAGTTTTGCATATAGCCAAGTCTTCCCTTTAAACAAAAAGTCTATGAGGTCTGAGATACACTGTCAAAGATTGTGAACACAATCATGGAATCTAACAGAATAGATGACCATTCGGCCCATCGTGTTTATGCTAGCTCTTTGAAAGCATTTTCCGATTGGTAAATTCCTCTGCTGCCCTTTCCCATAGCCTGGTGATTGGAATTCTAGAGGTCTACTACACAGAAAAAGACTCATCAGTCCATTGTGTCTGATCAAATGCAGGAAGCTAACAAATCTAACCCCATTTTCTACCACTTGGCCTATAGCTCCTTATGCCTTTGCATGGCAAGTGCACATCCAAATTGTTACACGAGTGTTTCTGCCTTTACAAACCTTACAGGCAGCGAGTACCTGACTCCCACCACCCTCTGCGTGAAAATGTTTTACATCATATCCCCCCAAAACCTCCCCACTCTTCCCTTAAATCTAAGCCCTCTGGTCACTGATTTCCCTCACCAAGGAGAAAAATTCCTCCCTGCGTGCCCCAAGTCAATTTTACACATCTAAATCAAGCTCAGTCTCCATCTCCTCTGCTTCAAGGAAACAACCCCAGTCTGTAAATCTCTCCCCTTTATTTGCCTGTCCAATCTATCCGAGAGTCAAATTGAAACTGCATCTCTCATCCAGGCCTGCAACACCGAGCAGATCGGAATGACTCCCAATTAAAAATAATTCTCCTCTGGCACCCTGCAGAACTCCCTGAAATCGCAATCTGCTGGTTGCCCCTCCCATGAAGTTTATTCATCCTGCCAAACCTCTTCACAAGTTTGGACACGTTCATTTGAATTTCCCTTTCTCCATTCCCGAGGAAATTACCAACCTGAGATCGCAGTCCCTCATCGCTCCACATAATCCAAAATGCAAAGAAACTATATACTGGTACGTAAGGTCAAACCATGGAGTTGTACTCTGGAGAAGACGGCATTCAGCATATCATGTGTATTCTCTCAAAAATAGACGATTGCCTACACTGGTCCTACTTTCTTGCATTAGATCCACAGTCTTCAATGTTGTGACACTTCGAAGCACTTATTGAAGTACTTTCTAAAAGTGGTGAGATTTATATATTAAGGTTTGAATCCTGGCATTTCAACATTAAGACTCTGACTATGATATGGACCAGGCTCACATTTCAGAATAAATTGTTTGAGGGCTTCATGGTGTTCTTACACTGCCATCACCTGAAGGGAAGTATCATTACAACTTGATTATGCGAGAGGACGTTTTCATTCATGAAGATGGAGTCCTAGGGCCAGACAGCTGCTCTCTCATTAAAGAGAGAAAGACAAATAACTGACAGTCAGTTTAACTCGAGAGTCAGCATGCCTCAAGAGGGGCGAGGTTGATTAGTTGTGGGAAGACAGACAGATAGCATTTCACCCAGGTCAACTGAGTCCTGCTTTCACTCCATTTTCGGAGCACACCACTGAATACATCCTTTTGGAAATGAGTTGTTTCAGTCAACAAAGTGACAATTTTACAGCAAAACAAGAACACTGCACTATGCTTTTTATATTTGCTCATGGGACGTGGGTATCACTGTCTGGGCTAGCATTTATTGCCCATCCTTAATCCCAGTTAAGAGTCACCTATTAAGAGTTAACCACATTGCTGTAGGTCTGGAGTCACATATAGGTCTGACCAGGTGAGGATGGCAGACTTCCCTTCAGAAAGGACAATAGTGAACCAGATAGGTCTTTATAACAGTCAACTGTGGATAGCTAAAAACATTAGCCTAGTGTTTTTTTTATTGAATTCAAATGTTACCATCTGGCATGGTGGGATTCAAACCCATGTCCTGAGAATGACCTAACCGCTCTAATCTGTCTTTCCAGGACTTGGTCCATTGTCTCGAATGCCTTGACATCGCACTTGCAAATCTAAATACTTCTTCAATATTTTGAAGTTTTCTGCCTCGAATTTACAGGCAATGAGATCCAGATTCCTACCAACTTCTGGGTAAAATTGTTTTCTTCACTTCCCTTAAATCCCACCCTGCAGTCACTGATCCCTCTACCGGGGAAAAAGTTCCTTCCTGAGGTTCCAGATTATTAGCAAAGTGATATTACCATCTGCCACCATAACCATTCCCACTCCAAGCAAAACGACCTTACCTGGATTAATCAGCTTCAAGATCTGCTTCCAAGCGAAGTACTGCAGAGGACCTGAAAATTCACCAAGGCCAAGATCAGTGGACACTTTTGTGGGCGTCTTAAACTGCAGCACAGGCCTGGGCAAAGTTTACAAACAAGAACAAAACTAAGCATTAAGTCTGGAGATGATAATCCCCAAAATGGGAAGCAAAAATGTCACCCACAGATAAAAAGTAAAACGACACTTATGCTGATTCCTTTTCTCAGACACTTGGTGATGTTGCTCAGAAATGTGCACAACACTCTCAGGTGGGCACTCTGGTTACAGTGCAAAATACTGTCATCAGGGGAGGATGGAGATCAAATCTTCCACTTATATGATGCCCTTTGCAACTTCAGGGCATCTTAAAGTGTTCCACATCCTATTAAGTACTTGTGGCTATGTTCCTAACCAACCTTTTCAGAAACTTTATGACACTGTTCGAGGGCAGGCAGGATTTGAACCTCCTCGTTCAGATGCAGGGACACTGGCACTATGCCACAAGCACTCACACGAAGAGCACATGCACTGCTGCAGTGTTTGGCATGCCAAAGTCTGTAAGTAAAAGTCAGAACAAACCAAGATGCTCAGATACACTATACTTGGCACATCCTATCAATATTAACAGGAGGATCTTCAGCTGGCTTGTGACAAAGCTGAGGTTCAGTTCCTGTACTGGGTGAGGTTACCATGATGCATTGGTGACCTTCAACTTAAACGATCATCAGCGATTTCTCTCTTTAAATGAGAGGGCAGCCCTATTGGGCTGCAGCAACGTTACTTTTATTAATAATGGGATACCACTAGAGAAGGGGGTATTTGGACGTACAAGTGTTATCCGAATGTGTTGAAGAAAAGAACACATACCTGTCGAGAACAGAAATAATGCCCTAAAAAAAAAAGGGCAGAAGGTTAATCACAGACTTTTCAAGAGGGACAGAAAAAACATCTTCAGCAATCAGTTCTGTTACTGTCCTTAAACTAAGAATTAATTAGTCTAGATAAAAAAGTAACTTCTTATTGACATCAGATCAGGTTGATGCATGTGAGTGGTTTCCATTGAACTCTGAATCCATTCTGTCTCTGCACACATCATATGAATTCAGCTATTACTGGTCACAATCACACCCCAGACGTGAGCATTAAATGCTGCCCTAGCCAGTGACAGTCAAATATGGTGAATGACTATTTTAAGCAAATAAAAAGCAGGATAAATTCTGCAGCTCGCATTTCTGCTATAGGATCTTCAGTTTTCTTATCTGACATATTTCAGACCGAAATATTGTCTGAAACAACTGGTTACACCTTGACAGATCTATGTGCCAGAGTCACTGGCCAGGCCAGCATTCATTGCTTACCCTAGAGAAGATGGTGGTAAGCCTCCTTCTTAAACCTCTGCAGCCCTGTAGCATAGGTACTTTCTCACAGCTCTGAGAGTATGAGCCCTACATTTCAACAGCGAGGGCAGAACAATCTGTTCTATTTCAGGATGATTAATGACTGGGAAGGAACATGCACATGCGGCTCTGCCTAAATATGCTTCACTTCTTGCTTGTGGAGGCCATGAGTTTGGAAGGTGCTGTCCAAGAAACCTTGGCATGTTGCTGCAGTGCATTTTGCAGATGGTTGGTGGTGGAGGGAGTGGGTGTGGTCCCAAACAAGCGGGCTGCTTTGTCCTGGATGGTGTGGAGCTTTCTGAATGTTGTCAGAGCTGCAGCCATCCAGGCCAGTGGGAAGTATCCTATCACACTCCTGACTGGAGTCAATGAAATATGGGGAGTCACAAGGTGAGTTATTCGCTGCAACATTCCTTGCCTCTGACCAGCTCTGGTAGACTGTATTCACAGATATTTTTAATCAATCAATCTGTTCAGACATGTTATTACACACCACTGCAGCAGGTGGGAATTGTACCTGCTGGTCCACATTTATGGATACTGCCAGTAAACCACAAGCAACTTTGCCACAGTAGTGTATACAGTGGTCAGGTTCAGTTTCTGGCCAATGGTAACCCTCAGGGTTCAAGGTGCAGGATTGAACAAGGCATTACCTTTGAATGTTGGAATATTGCTAGATTCCCTTTAGTTGAAGATCATCAATATCTTGACAAATCATGGTATGATTGTTACTTGCCGACAACCAGCATATTTTCTAACCACCATATATTTGCTGCTCATGGTTGTGACTGCTCCAGTGTCTGAGGAGTTACGAATGGTGCTAAAGACCCCCATTTCTGATCTTAAGATGGAAAAGGCTGAAGGGAGTTGGTCAGATGTAAGACTATGAGATAATTTGGAGGGGTTTTGATAGCGCAAGTGGAAGCGAAACAATTTCCAGTGTAGTGCACAGGTGATGAGAGGACACAGATGAGAGACGTTTTGAAAGAAGCCATTGTTCGGATTTGCAACGTGGGGTGGTTTTGATTTCATTCCCCACCTTGGTCTTTAATGGAGGGGGAAACTGGAGGGATTCCAATCCATATGAATGGATGAACTTAAAGTTAGGCAGAACCTGATCCTAACCCATTCAAACTTACTCACTTACACTCACAGTGATAAAATCAACCAACATGTTACAGCAATCGATCTTCTCACTGATTGACTGATATGAGAAACTGCTTACTTTTTTTTTAAGGAACAGCTGATGACTTGCCAGGCAGCAAAGGCAACATATGAGGAGAGACTGGATTAGCTAGGACTACATTCACTGGAGAGTAGAAGAATGGGACCCGGATAGAAACCTATACAATTTTAATGGCACCAGGTGCGACAAACACAGGAAGAATGTTCCCAAGGACCAGGCAGGCCAGCATCAGGGGATCATGGTCTAAGGGTATGGGGTAGGCCATTGATGACTGAAGTGAGGAAAAATGTCTTCACCCAGAGAGAGGTGAGCCTGTGGAACTCTCTGCCACAGAAAGCATTTGAGGGCAAAAAATTCAATATTTTCAAGGAGAAGCTGGATATGATTCATAGAATCCCTACACTGCAGTGGCAAGCCATTCAGCCCAACTGGTCCACATCAACCCTCTGAAGAGCATCCCAGTTAGACCCACCATCTACCCTGTCCATGTAAACCCACATTTCCCATGGCTAATCCAGCTAACCTGCATAACTTTGGACAGTGCAAGGAAACTGCAGCACCTGGATGAAAGTTACACAGAAAGGGGAAGAGTTTAATCACCTCGACACAACAGTCACCCAAAACTGGAATCAAAGGACCCTGGCACTGTGATGCAGCAGTGCTAACCACTGAGCCAAAGTGCCGCCCGTTAGAGTGTGGGGGGAGAAAGCGGGAAGCGAGTGGGATGATCAGCCAAGGTAATTTTAAATGGCGGAGCAGGCTTGAAGGGCCAAACGGCCGAGTCCTTGTTCCTATTTTGTTACATTTTTTGTGTGTTATTACCTTCAGGAATTCAGTCTCATGTAGAGTCAGCCTCTTCTGTATTTCTGCCACTGTCTGTTCCATGGCGATGCGCTGTTCAGAGATTTTGTCCAGGTTTTGTTCCAGTTTCTGCAGTGTAGCCTTCTCCTTTTGCTGCAGCTTTGTTCGAAGGCTCTGTTCCTGCTGATGCAGAAACTGGTGCAGCTGGTCGAATTTAGCCGCAATACTGTTCTGCAGACTACCAGCCTGCAGCTGTTGAAATAAGCGACAGTCCAAATTCACAAAACACTTCTAGCAAAGGCCATCTACATGTGTCACTACCGCACGACACCTATTGCCAAGTCAGTTGGGACGATATGAAGGCTGGGGTTCCAGATATTCGGGTCTAATTCCACAGCATAATGTAAGGTCTCTCGAAGTTAGTATCACTAGGTCTGAGGGCAGCCTTGAAGCTAAGAATGTCTCCAAGACAGTTTTAATTCCTTACATTTCATTTTGAAGCCACTCAGCCTATCTCCTGCAGCAGTTAGGACAGTGGGCCCTGCTGCATATGCTTTAGAAAGAGAAACCCTCCACATAACCCTCTGGAATGCCAGAGCCCGTTTCTCTAAAGGCTTGCCACGTCTCCCGGCTTTTTCAGTCCCCACTGAGGGGACACGTCAATTTTCCAGCCCTCATTTGGACACAAAGAACAGTACAGCACCAGAAAAAAAGCCCTTTGGCTCACCAAGCCTGCTCCGACACATTATGCCTTTCCAAACTATAATCCATCTGCCACTATGCATCTGTATCCCTCTATTCCCTACCTATTCATGTATCTGTCAAGATGCCCTTAAACATTAATGTTGTATCTGCCTCCACCAGCACATTCCAGGCACTTAGCACTCACCATGTAAAAAAGCTTGCCGCTCACATCTCCCTCAAACTTAGCTCCTTTTACCCTAAGCCTACGTCCCCTAGTAATTGACATTCCTACCCTGGGAAAAAGACTCTGACTATCCATGCCACTCATTATTTTGAAAACTTCTATCAGGTCATCCCTCAGCCCTCAACGTTCAGATGCAAACAAACCATGTTTGTACAATCTCTCCTCACACTTAATACACTCCAACCAGGTGGCAGTCTGGTAAACCATTTCTGTACCCTCTCCAAAGCCTTCATGTCCCTCTGGTATTGTGGCGCCACAACTGTACACAATATTCCAAAGGTGGCTGAACTGAAGTTCTACACATTTGCAACATGACTTGGCAACGTTTCTACTCTATGTCCCGACCGATAAAGGAGAGCATGCCACATGTCTTCCTGACCACTTATCCCATTTGTATTGTCACTTTCAGGGGAATGTGGGCCAGTTCACCTAGATCTCTCAGTATACGAATGCTTCTACGGGTTCTGTCATTTACAGTATACTTCCTTCCTGAATTAAACTTTCCAAAATGCATTGTCTTGCATTCCTCTGGATTAAGTTGCATCTGCCATTTCTCCAGCCAATTTCTATCCTGCTTTATCCTCCGGCAATCCTCCTCACTATCTTTGTGTTGTCTACAAACTTACTAATTACCTACACCATCCTCCAAATCTTTTTTATACATTACAAACAACAGGGCTCCCAACACTAATCCTCTGGAATACCAATGGTCACAGATCTTCGGTCAGAAATACACCTTTCCACTGCGGCTCTGTTTTCCATAACCAAGCCAGTTCAATGTGGATCCCATGTGACTTCACTTTTCGTATTAGCTATTCACCCTATACATGCACCTCTTGATTTTGTCAATTGCCTTAAGGTCACCCCTCAGCCTCTGACACTCCAGGGGAGAAAAGCCCCAGCCTACTCAGTCTCTATCCATAGCTCAAACCTTCCAGTCCTGGGAACACCCTTGTAAATCTTTTCTGCACCCTCCCAAGTTTAACACCAAAGTTCCCCAGGGCCCACCATTAACTGTACAAGTCCTGCCCTGATTTGCCTTACCAAGATGCAACACCTCACATTGATCTGAATTAAACTCCATCTGGCGTCCTCGGCCCAGTGGGCCATCTGATCAAGGTGCTGTTTCTTCACCATGCACTGTACCACATACTTCGGTGTCATCTGCAAGCTTACTTACTATTCCTCCTATGTTCACAGCCAAATCATTCATATAAATGACAAGAAGCAGTGGACCAGCACTAGTCCTTGCTGCACACCACTGGTCACAGGCTTCCAGTCCAAAAAACACAAAAGTCTACCCTCTGTCTCCTACCTTCAAGCCAACTGGCCAGCTCCTCCTGAATACCACCTGATGTAACCTTACTAACCAGTCTACTACTCAGAATTTTGTTGGACACTTTGCTGAAGTCCATACAGTAAACATCTACCACTCTGCCTTCAAATTTTCATTGTTATCTTTTCAAAAAACTCAATCAAGTGAGTGAGAACGATTTCACACGCACAAAGCCATGCTGACTACTCCTAATCAGTCCTTGCTTTTCCAAATGCATGTAATTCCTAACCTGCAGAAACCCCTCCAACAGCTTACGCACCACTGACATAAGGCTCACCAGTCTGTAGTTCCCAGGCTTTTCCATCCAGCCTTTCTCGAATAATGGCACCACATTAGCCAATCTCCAGCCATCCAGCAACTCATCCATGGCTATTGATGATACAAGTAACTCAAAAAGAAGCCCAGCAATTTCTTCCCTGCTCCCAACAAAGTTCTGGGAAGCACCTGATCAGGTCCCAGGGATTCTACCTTTATGTATTTAAGAGCTCCAGTACCTCCTCTTTTGCAATATGAATTCTTTTCAAGATATTAATATTTATTTCCCACAGTTCCCTAGCTTTCAAATCCTTCTCGATATTAAATACTGACAAAATATTTGTTTAGTATTTCACCTTTCTACTGTGGGTCCACACATCGATGGCCTTGCTGATCTTTAAGACGCCTTACTCTCGAACCCTTAATATATTTATAGAATCTCTTCGGATTCTCCTTAAGCCTATTTGCCAAAGCCATCTCATGTCCCCTTCTTGCACAGCTTCCCCCCCCCCCCCACCGATTTCTTAAGTATATTCCGACTGTCCTTATACTCTTCTAGGGATTCACTCAATCCCAGTTGTCTATACCCATTATATACGCCATTCTTTTTCTTCAAAAGAGTCTTAATTTCTCCAGACACCAGCAGTCCCTATACCTCTCAGCTATACCCTTCACACTAGTTGGAAACTGTTTCTGGACTTTTGTTATCTCATTCTCAAAGGCCTCACACTTCCCAACCATTCCTTTACCTGTGAATAGCCTCCCCCAAATTAACTGTTAAATAATAATAGTCAAAATTGGCCTTACGCCAGTTTAAACTTTAACTTCTATCCTTTTCCATAACTATTTTAAAGCCAGCACAAATATGATCACCTGCCTCAAAGTGCTCACCCACTGACACCTCAGTCACTTGCCCTGTCTTACTTCCCAACAGAAGGTCACGTATAGCTCCTTCTCTAGTAGGTACACTCACATACTAATTCGGAAAATTTTCTTGTACACAGTCAACAAATTCCTCCCTATCCAAGGCTTAACACTATGATAGTCTCAGTCCATGTTTGGAAAGTTAAAATCCCCTACCATTTCAGCCCTATTATTATTACAGATAATTGAGACCTTCTGACATATTTGCTTCAGTTTTCCCACTGATTATCCCTTTCTTATTTTTAAGGTCCACCCATGTAATATCACTGGGCGGTCTTGCAGGAACATCCTCCCTAAGTACAGCCGTAGAGTTCTCCCTAAGAAAAACTACCACTCCCCCCTCTGTTCTTGCCCCACTTTCTACCTTGCAATAGCATCTCTAACTCAGAACATTAAGCTACCGGTCCCGATTCTTCCAAAAACTCGAGTTTGAGAGACATGACCTCGTCTGTACAAAGTCACACTTCCTGTCACTAATAAGCCCATATTTTTCCAGGTGGGAGGGGTTAGGGAACGATGGCACAAAGTGTCACTGGCTGAAAGTACACTGGGAAGTGCAACAGGTAAGAACTGAAAGAACGAAGGTACTTCAGAGAGTCAGAGGAAGAGCACAGATTACACAGTGTGAGCAACTGTGGAAATTCCAGTGTGTTCATTTCTGTTCATGGCCACCCAAAGGACCCAAATGTTACAAAGAAGATGTTGTTGAACCTGGAGCTGATGCAGGCCAATGAGGGCTGGAATGACAATGTGGTGGGATACAGGCAGAGGAATTAGCCTGCGAGAATCCAGGATACTGGCAGGATGTCCCCACAAACCACCCTAGAAGTGAAATCTAGAACCAGGGCTTACGTGTTTGAAATTCTCTTCCCCAACCAAAAGTGAGAAAGGGGTACTGAATATATTTCAGGCTGAGTTAGGCTGCTTTTTAATTGACTGCTCTGCTGTCCTATGTTCTTCCATTAACTTGGGGTGGAGATCAAATCAAAGCAAAGTCCCATCACCCACTCGTAACTCTGTAAAAAATACAAAGCTCCTATATAGTTTCTGTACCTCCAGCAAGAGGAAATCAAAGCCACATTCAGACAGTAATGAAATTTCTTACTTCCATTTCTGGCCCAGCAATCACATGTCCACAGCAATATCACATGACAGAAAGGTCTTTCAGCATACCTTCCCTGCTCTGATGGTCAGTTAGCTCAACTGGCTGAATGGTTAGCTCACACAGTACAGCAATATCAACAGCGTGGGTTCAATTCCTGCACTGGAGAAGGTCACTGTGAAGGTTCTTGCTTTCTCAATTTTGCGGCCTCATCCGCAGGGTGACCCACAGGTTTACACTGTTATGTTATTCTCTAATAAGACTAGAAGCCCTAGGGTACCTATGGCTGCACCCCTCAGCCTGATACCAAATCAGCACAGTGTAGGCTTTTATGCCACAGTCCCTACCTCTGAACCTGGTTCAAATCCTGCCTGCTCCAGAGATATGCACGAACATTGATTAACAGGTTGATTAGGAAAAGATGGACCTTCACTGTGTTTATGTGGGTCTCTTCCTCCATCTGACTCTTATTGACCTCCGCCAGTTCTTGCTGCAGCAAATCCACCTTTTTCTGCAGCATGCCCTGGAACAACAGGAAGGAACAGCTGTTAGCGATCAGGAGGTGTATTCTCTGCACTGACCCGAGTACATGTGGAGGAATTTGTGACTGAGAGATAGTCAGATAGGTGCCATCTCACAGGATGTGATGATTTGTCAACAGCATGTTTAAGCCACATGTCATTATCCCTTTCCTTGAAAAGGTTGCAAAGTGCAGAAGCAAATGAAGGCGCTAGTCTGTGGGGACAGAATTGGGTCTTTGGATGTTCTTTTCTGATGTACAGATATAGCAGATGGACTTCTGTTTTGTCTAAAGACTTTTTTTCCCTTTATTCTTTTATGGGATGAGGGTGTCACTGGCTAGGCAGCATTTATTGCCCATCTCTAGTTGCCCAGACGGCAGTTCAGAGTCAACCACATTTCCGTGGGTCTGGAGTCATATTTAGGCCATTACAGGTAAGGATGGCAGTTTCCTTCCCGAAAGGACGTTAATGAACCAGATGGGTTATTCCAACAATCGACAATGGATTCATGGTCATCATTAGACTCTTAATTCCAGATATTTATTGAATTCAAATTCCACCATCTGCCACGGGTCACCAGGTTAACTGTCCAGCAATAACACCACTAGGCCATCGCCTCCCCATTTATTCCACAGTGTAATGTTATTACACTGCCTGATGATATTAAATCTGGTTATGTGGTATGAATTCAATAATAGCTTCATTTCTTTCCTATGCTGAATATGGTACAAGCAGAGGTGTGCACAGGAGTACAGGTGAGGTGATGGCCTCATGGAAATTTTACTAGACAGTTAGTGCTACCCCACGAAGGGAGTGGAAGTTCAATCCTGGAGTGCATTCAAAATAGAAAATCAATAATTTTTCAGGAGACTTTAAGAGAAATAGAGATAGTGCAGAAGAAGTGGCCCTGGGGTATTTTGATCATCCTTGACCCAATTACAAAGAAACACCAAAGACAGCAGCAGGCCATTCAGCCCTTCCATTCAACACAATAGTGGTTAATCACCCAATTCCATTCCCTGTTCCTGCTATTTTCCCCCAGACGTTTTGATCCCATTAAACCCCACGACCTACATAAGAAACATGAGCAGGCTATGCGGCCTACCAAGCCTGCTGCACCATGCAAACAAGATCATGGCTGCTCTTTTTGAGACTCAGCTCCACTTACCCACCCATTCACCATAACCCTTAATTCCTTTACTGTTCAAAAACCTATCTTTGCCTTAAAAACATTCAACAAGGTAGCCTCAACTGCTTCACTGGGCAGGGAATTGTGAAGGCTCCCAACCCTCTGGGTGAAGACGTTTCTCCTCAACTCAGTCCTAAATTTGCTTCCCCAGTATTTGGAGTCTTTGCCCCCTAGTGAAAACAAGTCACCGCTTCTGCTTTATCTATACCCTTCATAATTTTGTATGTTTCTATGATCCACTGCCCTTGCCCGAGCCCCACCCATTCTCCTAAACGCTAATAAGTAGTCCCCCAGTTGACTCAATCTCTCGTCATGAGTCAATTTCGGAATCGACCTAACGTACCTCCTCTGGCCACGGCACATCCTCTCTCAGCTCCTCCATGAAAACATGCAATATTGTAGTCTCTGTGATTTCTGCGGCAGTGAACTCCACAGGCCTCCCACACTCTCTCCTTTCTTTATTTCTTTTTCTTTGTCTCTCTGGGTGAAGACATTCTTCCTGGTTTCAGTCCTCAGTGGCATAGCCCTTTTATCATTAGGCTGTGACACCACCCCGCCACCCCCACACACACAAAATAAAAACCAAAAGAGCTGCGGATGCTGTAAATCAGGAACAAAAACAAAAGTTGCTGTAAAAACTCAGCAGGTCTGGCAGCACCCGTTGGGGGAGAAAACAGAGTTAACGTTTCGGATCCGGTGACCCTTCTTCAGAACTGTACTCTGTTTTCTCCTCCACGGATGCTGCCACACCTGCTGAGCTTTTCCAGCAACTTTGTTTTTGTTCCACACACACACACACACACACAATGTGAACTGCCTTTGAGGTCATTGCGAATTGAATGCCCCCCCACCCCACAACAAGGGCCCTTGTTTCAGTGCGCCGCACCTTGTAGAGTTCCACAGCCTCGGCGATGGGGCTGACCGCATGGCCCCGGTGTCGCCAGGACGTGGAGCACACCACGCAGATGGGCCTCTGATCGTCCCTGCAGAACATTTTGAACTTCTCGTCGTGCTCGGGACACAGTGACGGCGCTTCCCCCTGGCCCAGGCTCAGTTTCCTCACGCTCTCCACGATGTTGGAGACGAAGTAGTTGGGCCTGACGTTCCTCTGGATGAACTGGGTCCGGCACTGCGGGCACGTCACCTTGCCCTGCACCGGCGCCCAGTAGTTTCGGATGCAGTCTCGGCAGAAGTTGTGGCCGCAGTCTATGGTAACCGGGTCGTTGTAAAAATCCAGGCAGATTGAGCAGACCGCCTCATCCTTCATACTTTCCAGCACTCGTAAGGACGCCATGACGACTCACAAGTTTTACAGCAGACCAGGAAGTCACTGGCCGGAGAGGTGGGGAGAGCCCGCCTCTATTTGTTCCGTCTCTTTGCTATCGCGAAGAAGTAGCGACGCCTTTCAACTGCAAACATCGCTCGACAGAGACAAACTGAAAATTGCCATACACTCCTCTGAGCCGGCTGCCTCTGCCCCGCATTCTCCTCTTTGCGAAAACAAAACAACGCTGACACCCTCTTTTTACAAGAATGCTAGATTCTGCGATTCCTACCCACGCCTGAATTTATCAGCAACTTTCGATTTTGCAACGGGAAAGCACGATCAGATGTCAGCGTCAGCGCAATTAGAATGGGGTGTGGTGCATGCGGGCGTATACTATTTGAAAATAAGCACCTGCGTTTCTCTAGCGCCCTTTTGCGACTTCACACAGGCTCAAAGTCATAGCGATCTACAGGAGAGAAAAAGAACGTTCGGCCCATCACGTCCTGCAAAAAAGAGCCACCTAACTATTCAGAGATAATGGGAACTGCAAATGTAGAGAAGCCGTGATATCTAAGTCAGGAGCTGTGTTCGGGCCTAGTCCCTTCAACATCAGCCTTCCCGCTCCTCTGAGGCTGCTTGGCCTGCTGTGTTCATCCAGCTCCACACTTTGTTATCACCTGACTATTCAGTCCTATGTTCCAGACTTGGCCCTCACCTTTTCTGCCTTGGCGTTGAAAGGAGATGCTTAAATATTATTAAAAGGCTATAGATATAAAATGTTATTGTTTGTTTCAGACCCATTTTATTTCATATTTCATAACAATGTTATTGTTTATTTCAGACCCATTTTATTTCATATTTCATAACAATGTTATTGTTTATTTCAGACCAAGGAAATATTATATTGAACCATAGTCACGTCTTTTTTTCCCACTGTGTGTCAACGGCTGGGTCAGCACGTATTGCCAGTCCCGACTTGCTCTGAAGTCGTCATGAGCCTCCTCCTGACCTGCTGCAGCCTATTAGCATAACAGCCAAAAAGCCATGAGGGAGGATGTCCCAGGATTTTGACCCAATGGGCTGACAGTGAAGGAATTATATATTTCCAAGTCAGGATGATGAGTGG